>NC_052540.1:1223076-1528846 GCF_016699485.2 Gallus gallus | reverse complement strand
CTTATGACTTTACCAAAGCATACCAAAAAAAAAAAAAAAAAAAAAAGGGGGGGGACAAATGTCAGACACAGCAGCTACTATGCACTCAGAGTATCTTTCTCCTGCAATAGAATTCCTGTTAATTTACATCTGTACTGCAGATAGCAAACTCAGGGTAGCCCATTTTATGTCTCTCCCTCTCCCCTAAGGTAGGCTCTCCATTCTTTAACCAACATTTGTGGCACTGTATTGTTTTGGGATCATTCTGCATATTTTTGTGCCAATAAGATTCACAATTCTCACAAAATAACTTCTGACACACTCCTCTATAAACCCAAAATAAAACAGGGTCTTAAATCCTAGTTACTACCCAACTGTGCTGCTTTACATCATACCTGTCATTAAGTATCACCCCCAGTAATCTGATGGAGGACGGAGAGGACCCTGGAAAATTACAGACTGAAGATAAGGAGCAGGGTGAGTTATATGCTGATCAATTCCTTAGAGGAAGATAAAAGCTTTTCACAATCTCTGTAGGATGTGCTTCCTGACTCAGTTGGACTAGACTATACAAGAAGGCAGAAATCACAGCTAAAACACAAGAAAGAGACCCACCACAAAACTGAGGGAATTGTCAAGGAGAGATTTACGACCAAGGCTCCAAACTCTGAAGACAGATGTTAGAAACCACGACGCCAGTGATGCTGTGCTACATACCAAAACTAAAATTTGCAGGTATTTAGCTATACACTGCTCATTCCCAATTTCCTGATTCATTGCTTAGCATATAGCTTGCTTCTTTTTAGAGGAAAATTAAGAGTTATGCCATGTTACAAATGCCCATGGTGCCAGCACTCAATCTGGTATTTAAATTTTTGTCCAACACTTAGCTGTGTTTAGTAAGCATGGGTAAAAACCCTTCCAGACACCTTCAGGAGCATGGCTGTATCTGTTAGGTAGGGACAGTGGGCTGATGTGGATCTCCTGCTTCAACAAGGACAAATCTAAAATGCTGCCCTCAGAACACAGCCTCGTGGGTAGCACCCAGCTGGTGCTGGTTTGGTGAGGTAAGAACATTACAGAAAAGGAACTGGTGACCATCACCTGAGTTATCAACACTGAGTATATACCCAAAATGCTGCCTCCACAGAACAGCAGTTTCGTTTGTTTTTTTCTAGTAAGCAGCATAAGGTTTAGCAGATGGGAAGTGGGTGTCTAGGTCACGGTGTGAAGCAAAGGTTCAAGAAGCAAACAAGATGATGACGCTGAAAAATAACCATCACCTGAAATCTGCAAAAGCTCATCAAAAATTTTGTTTCATGCAAAACTAATGACGAGTCTTATCTTTTGCTTTACTTTTGGAATTGGCACCCAACAAGATAACAAACATCCTGCCTTGGAAAAGTGACATGGGTTTCCCTTTCGCTGCTCCCTGTTTGCTTTGAAAACCCACCCTGGCAACCCCTCATTGCCATCTCTCAGCTAAAACAAGACCAGAACAAGAATTCTAACCTCAAATAACCAGAGGTTTTAACCATCCCAACATTCAGAAGGCACAGACAGCAACATGAGCACTAATAACCTGTTTGTAGGGTGAGCATCACAAGGTGCATACTCTCAGACCAGGAACTGTTATTTACTGCAGCAGCGACCTGCAGCTTATCCAAAAGAAATATTTAAGAAAATCTTAAAGCTGGGTTTCTCAGGGGGAAATAAATTTTTCCACCTCAGGAAGAATTATGCTAACCATCACATAAATTATGATTTCAAATAACAAATGAAACATGAATGGCATTAGTAGGAAATGTAGACTGCACATATTTGAGGTCTTTCATTTACTATGTATTGAAAAGAGCCAAAAAAAGGAGCAGTATTTCAGATTCTGTACAGAAGAGCACATGCTCTAGCGGCCAGATTTTGAAAAACCATTACCTAATCATCCAAAGGAAACACAACCGTATTTGGATAAATGGAAAAAACTCCACGTTGTAACTGATCGTTAAATTAAGCCGTGGGAATCAGAATAACATCTGAATACATTTAAATATAGTTAAAGTGCAGAGAGTTAATTTATTTCAGCTCAAGAAATCAACAGGTCCACCGCAACTATGAGACACAACATTCTGCCAGAAATAAATGTGCATAATTGAGCAGCTCTGCATTCTGATGACATGCCTTCCTGTGCCATCTTGTGTAACTTCAGGAACAAAGCTCTGAACATGTGTACTTGGCTGGAAATACTGAACAAGAGAAGCTCATTTCAAGAAACGAGGAGTGAAACAGCTCGATATGCCCCAGTACAAGAAAAATAGGGGCAGTTACGAATCAGCAGAAGTAAGAACCATCTAAGCATCAACTCTAGAGATTCCAGTTGTTTTGCTGAAGGGAGAAGGTGAGGAACGTTGCATTATGAGAAAATATTCCTTCCTTCTGCAGGGAGGAACACCACCACAGCTCAGAGAGGAAGAGTTTGGAATCCTTATGCTCACCAGTACTTCTTGAACTGTTGTTTTTTGGAGGCAATATGTAACAATAAGAAGCCTCAGCCTAACTAAAACTCACGTGAATGTGATTTAGTTGAACACAACCCTGCTGATGGTACTGCCTAGCAAAGGGAAACTTCTATTCTTCATAACAAGCATTTTGTTCAAAAGATTCCTATACGGTTCTGCACTATTTCAGGTTATCTGTCAGGGAAAACTGTCGTCCTGTGTCTGGGAAGACCTCTCCCTGGGTAAGCCACTAGGAATTAATACTTACAGAGACTCCTAGAGAACAGGGCTGCTCCTCATCACTGTATTGATTTCCTGTACTTATCTGCACCTATGAAAAGCTATTAAATGGCTGCAAATGCTGCAGCGCTGAGTGCACTCCCAGCACTTGCAACAGATGATGCTCCCTGTGAGGCTCATCGTGTTACTCAGTAGGTTGGACACTGTCCCCAGTTCTCCCCCAGAGACTCAGCAGCAATGCTCACAGAGCAGCCTGCCAACCACGTTCTTAAACCTCCACAGATCTACCACTGCACAAACATCCATCTATTCTGGATGTAAAATTACCTTCACATCATAAAATTGTCTCTTTCAGGTAGATAAAGGCAGACTATGACATGTTCCTGTTACTTCCTATCAGTCAATAGCAAGAAGCCATTCTCATTAGGCTGTAGAAATGCATCATTCGTAAACAGAACAGTAGCAAATTTGGGTGTGAATTTCAAGCCTGCTAAATGATGTGGATTTGTGGGATATATCCCCACCATAGCTCTTGCACTGACTTTTCCAGCACAGCAAATACACAGGGTGCTCCAAAAGTAATGCCTCCTACTTGATGTTGGCCCACAACATCAGAGGTGGATGTTGGTGGTATGGTCACAGAGGTTGAACCGTCCCACCAATATCCCATTACATTTTGGTGCCATGTGACAGATGGCAGCAGAGGGGCAGTCAGAATGGTGCCTGACATGGAAGTGCGTATGGAGGAAAGGTGTGTCACTGAAATCCTCCATGAGGAAAAACTGCTCCCACTGACATTTATCAATTTACTGAACATCGATGGAGACCAAAGAGAGGATGCAAACACAGTGAGGGGTGGGTGGTGCATTTTCAGCAGCAGTGACAGCAGTCACCTCCACTCCTACAGATGTTTAGAAGCATGGCATGCAGCTCTTGTTCACCACTGGCAAAAATGCATATACAATGGTGGTAACTACGTTGAAAAATAATGTTTTGTAGATGAGAATATTCTCTATCACAAAGTGTTATTGTGCTCTTTGTAGGTGTTGTAGCTTCCATGGAAATAAACAAGAGGCATTACTTTTAGAGCAACCTATGTACTTTTAGTCTTGCTGTAGAGCTTTATTGGATTATTTTTTCCATTGCGTTGTCAGTATCATCACAGGATTCAGCAGAATAGTAAATGGAGCCTATCAAACTTAGTTCCCAACTGGGGATTAGATGTCCTTAGAACTTTTTGTTTTCACAACTGGAAATACACCAACTTTCAGTTGTGCCCAACAAAATGCTGCATAAACATACAGAAGACTGATGGAGATCCAGCGCTAATAAAGTCCGAAAGAACAAATAAACGATCTCTGTCTTTGGATGGAAAAAAAAAAAAAAAAAAAAATCAGTGGGAGAAGACTTGGTTGATCTCAGATATCTCATATTCCTGTTATTCTCTTACCAAATAAATATACTTTATCTAATTTAACTGCACATGAGAGTTATAACTTCACATCATTTTTTCTGAACAAGACAAAATTGAATATTAGACTCAGAAGAATGCTTTTGTCCCCTCTCACTTCCTATCTTGCAAGTATCAATACCTGCCAGAACTAACTTTCCCCTAATTTTTATTGCCTCAAGACATCTTAAGGTTTCTCGCTACTTCAAATACAAGAATCAACTGAAACTAAAACACACAAAATATTGGTACCGCAGAATTAATGAACAGTTGAACGGAGGGATTGACTCTAATTAATAGCAATAAAAATTAATCTAGGTAATGTGATGTAATTTCAGACTTTGTTCTGATATTTGTACAATGCAGTAATTAAGCTTGTACATCCCCCTGAGCTGAGTTACCTACAGGGTATGTGACTTCACATATTTCCACACCCAGCTGGCAAGAAGCTTTCCCTCATTTGCAAACTGAAAGCTGGGACCGATGCACTTCAGCTAGCTTTCTGCCATATGGTTGAGTTTCACAAGTCCTGTCTTCTGTTCACTGAGTCAGAGTGTAGAGTTTGCTATCTTTAGCACTTCTGCCTGATGAGAAGCTTGACTTCTGGTGCGTTGCAGCAGAAGGATCACCAAAGCTCCAGGTCTGTCAGACAGGAGTTCTGCAGCACGTGTACCTCTGATGGATCTTAGATTTGTGCAGCTCAAACACAGCCCAGGCTGCAAGCGTGCATGCTGCACTGACCCAGGGCTTTGCATGTGCACTTGGAATGAGTTCTTGACCTCTCCTTGGCAACAATAATGCAACTAATGAAAAAGACAGTGCCTTATAAAGTGATTTTGATATTTTTGCAGAACTCCCTGAGAGCTAGCAAATTTTGACCCAGCAATCTGACTTTTCCAGGCTTATCACATTCTACAATAAGATATTCAGCACCTCTATCAAAAATATACATCACTTGCCTACAATAGCACACAGCACCTCAGCCATCTCTGAGTACTCTGAACCAAAGGCCATCCAAATGATAACACAAGTTCTTGGGTGGCCAGTGGTAGGGTGGCAAGGAGCAGATTTAAATCACGTTGCCAGCAGGAAAGCAGAGTGCTTTATACATCTTAAAACAGAATCAAATGCTGCAGTTGCTCTCTGCTTGCATAGAAATTTGTACAAATACAAAACAAACGAATTTCCAGGTAGAAAAGGAAATGATTCAGAGAGCAGAGAGATCAATTGCTCACTCTCCCCATGCAGGAGATGAGGGCCATCAAACAAAGCTTCCCAGTGCAAGAGGTGGGGGAACCGAGCGATGGGGATTCAACTTAAAATACCAAAACAAGGTGAATATACAAGCAAGCAGTTGATCCATGGAACTTCTTGCAAATAGACACTGTGGATGCAAAAAATTTATGTGGGTTCAATGGAGAAACAGAACTCTGGGTTGGATGGATCCTTGGTCAGAACCAGTAGGGCAACCTAACAAAAAATAGATCCGTCCAAATCACCTCAAACTGCATTCACTTTCAGGCCTTCATCCAGTTGTACCAGTGTAAAAATAAGTTGCTTAGGCTTAGACCAGCAGGAAAATGAATCTGAAAAATCCACACCGAAGCATATTTGAGGAACAAAGCACTCCATTCTGCCAAAGATTGTTGTTTGTAGGGATGATTCTCCTTGACCACTGCTTTTTTCCAAGAGTTTACAATATCCCCTTATTTTTCATAGAACAAAATATTCACAACCTGGAATTGTCTACTATAACTCATGACCCAGTGATGTTATGCACTTCTACAACATCTGACAGTTTCTATAGCATTGAAATTCTCAGCTTCCCCCTCACATTTCATTAGCTAGATCTGTAATACAGGAACATAGCCCAGAACATCATCCCTTCTATGCCTCTAAGAGGTATGGGTTCTTCCTATTTTGCAGCACTATTCTTTCAAACAAGTGAAAACTGCAAAGAACTGCCAAGTTGACTTCTCACATTAAAAATCCATCGCCAGCAGATCCAGCTCTTTTAACACTACTGGTTTCAATTTCCCTCCTCCTTCCTGCTGTTGAAAATACATTTCAGATTATTTTTCCTGCAAAGATTTTAACTGTACAAGAACAGACTTAAGTACTGGACACTTTTCTAAATGCTTTGATAGAAGAAAAGCCTGTTTGGAATAAGAACAAGAGATTGCTTGCACTTCTCTTCAGATTATGATTTGCATCTTCAGGCTCATTTTACAGCTCACTTCACCACCATGTACTGCAATTGCAAAAAACATCCATGCAATTGTCACACTGTGTAAGCTAAAACTCCAGCTGCGTACACTAAAACCTGGATGTCAGAACATATTTAGAAGAATAGCTACTATTGGGATTGATGGAGTTGCACATTTAAGTACTGCAATGAAATGGGGGTCAAATTTTATACATGAATTAAGGCAATGCAGAAGCCAGAACCACTCAAGAGGAAAGTTTTCCATGGTCTTGTCTCCACTGCCACAGCTCTGTGACCCCTGGATGCTGTCAATGCTTGAGAATGTCAGGATAAGACTCAGTACAAAGCACTGCGCATGAAATTCAGTGACCTGTGACACCAAGGGGACCAGACTAGACAATCTGATTATGTCTTCTGTGAACCTCCTAAGAGAGATGGATTAGATACTCTAATGAAAAAGATGTGGCAGGGCCCCCCACCGCTCCTTGAACACAGATCTTACCATTACTGCTTCCCAGCCTCAAACTAAAGCTAACCTCTCGTTCAGTTGATTCCAGAAGTTTCCAATATCATTCTACCTTGATCAGTAAGGATCAGAAGGATGCTCAAAATTCTTGTTCTTTTCTGGAGTCAAGAAGCGAAACTGAGAAATTATGTTACTTGGAACTTAGGCACGCATCAGCAAAGGTGGAACACTGTGCTTGGCAGAGTACCCTTCAGTCAGAGGCAACCTGTAAGAGCAGTGTTTCACACAGTGCAGGCTATTCAGGTCTGTGCCCCTGTTCTGCACAGCCTGGAAAAAGTTGTTTTGTTTCCTAGCTACCCTCAGCCTGCCCATGAGCAAATCTTATCCACCAAACGGAAGTTTCTATATGCAGCCCTACTTTTCATGGAAAATAATAAAAAAAGAATCCCCCAGCAAAGTGAAACGGCAGAATGACATTTGCTAGATTTGGCAAATGAGCAAAAACTTGACGGCGCAGATAGGATTTAAAATACATCCAAAGCAGAGAGCTAGGACAGTGCCGTAATGAGTTCAAAGGACAAAGCATGAAAGATGTACAGAACAGAAGTTGCCAAATCTGACAACCACCTAATTTTAAAACAGTCTAAAGAGTTGGCTATGCTTTTTTTTTTCTTTTTTTTTTTTTTTTTAAGGATCCTTTAAAATCTAAAGCTCAGTAAGACAAATAATCTGCATTTCTGTGAGACAGAATAATTGCTCTACTCACATACACTCTCTTCAGAAGAAATAACCCCCAAAGATTTAAGCCAGTGGAGTCAGGCTACTTAACATCAAGTATGAATCCAATCCTGCACACATCGACTACTGATGGAGGTCTTTCTCAGGGCTTCAGAATAAGCCAAGGCAACCTCAAGCAGAGAAGAGAAAGTGTTGCAACAAAATAAAGCTTAGCATTCTTCACAAGGAAAGCCATAATAAAGGGCGGCTACACATGGGATACTCATTCTCCAGTCTGCCTTCAGCAGGTTATTTTTAACTGTAAGCACCTGATGTGCATACAAGTAAGAACCACCCAGCAGGCTGCTGCCATACGCCACCTGCATTGATTTGGCCACTTCTGGTGGAGCAGTTCAGAGCTCAGTTGATCTCATCTGGCAACCTCCTGATTTAAGTCATTCAAGAATAGCCTTACAGACAATTCTTCTGATTACAAGGACAATCAGATAGCATTTTAGCCTGCTTGCAAAGATTATTATGCAACAGTCTTCTCTCATCTGGGCAATTCTATTGTTGGATATCAACAGAACACAAAAGCATACACACATATAATGTGGAAAGACACCATCGCCTCACAGGAGTAACACACAATGTTTTCCTCTTTGTGACAAAAATGAAAATACATGAACAGTCTTTTGGTTTAGGCAGTAAGAGGAAAGGAAAAACTGTCCTGTGCAAGAAAACTGGCCATACCTATATAGATGCATTTTGCTAAGTGTTGTCAGGCACTGGCCACATTTTACTGAGTTGTGGTTTCAAGCCAGCTGTTTTCATCACAAAGCCAGCTAAGCAGCAGAATTTGAGTCTAGCCATGCTCTGAAGTTCTTCCTTCATCAGTTGGCCCCCACTGCTATGCCTACCTCCCAGTCCCAGGGCCATGAGGAATCCAACCTGACCTCTGAACACAGAAGCTGCCCAAATCTGCTCTGAATTGCAGCTACTTGAAGTCTCCTCACCTTGAGACTGCTGTGCTGAAGGATGCTCCTACCCATCCTTAACAGTCACGCAGCCCACTGCTAAGGGCAGCTGGAGTTTACTCTGGCTCATCTATGGCACAGGCCATGCAGACAAGAAGCTGGGTGACCAGGCCCAATGGTCCACAGCCAGGTTGGAGTCTTTAACCTTTCAGCTCTTCTCCTGTATTACTGCATGCCAAAAAAAAAAAAAAAAAGCAAATGGAGAAAGGCAAACAGAGGAGGCACCAATTACAGAAGTCTATTTTTGATGTTCTAAATGTGTTTAGTGACATCATCCATCTCAGGCAGATGTTAGAGATTTAAATTGAACAAATTAGAATCCTGCTTTTTGCCCTAGGCATGTTTTGCTTTGTAGCACATCTCATTAGTGTGGTTTCCTTTAATGGCTCATTTAATTTTTGGACTGAAAATTAGAAATGAAGCAAAAGCTAGATTAAGCAAACCTTTGCACATAGCCACTTGCTGGCACCTCAGAACACAGGGTACTTGAGAAGGAGAGGGAAATAAGGCTGTTTTATTGAACTCACCACAAGATTTTTTTGATGCTAAAATGTTTAGGTTTTAAATACTGCAAAGGGGATATTTATTTTCTTAAGAAATACTTCCCTAAAAATTTAGAGGTCTGTTGATCTATCTACCCTTGGTAGCCAATTTTAATTGGCAATATCCCTTTAAAAACAGTGGGCCCCAGCTCCAAAGGGCTGCTTTGAATGAGAAAACAAATTTATTTTTGAGAAGTTCAGATGTCTGGAACTTGTCATCCTCAAAGCAGAAGGAGCTCTCCCCAAGAGAATAAGCTTCCAAAGAACTGGAAGGAAAAACCAACAGGGTGTGGGGCAAGAAAGCATAAGAACCATTCAGGAAGCTTCTAAGATCTGTCTGTCTGAAAGGATCGATTCTCAACACTATAAAGCAAACGTTTCTTATATAAAATACACATTTTTCACAGTGAAGGTAATCAGCCTTAAGTTGAAGATACAGAAAATAGTGTTGGAGTTAAGCAGTAAATCAGACGACTCTCCTACCCTCTAGCCTGATATACCAGACAGACGCTATTATATTCTTCACTGTTTTACATTAATGACACATGATCCTATATCTCAAAGATGCTCCATGGGACTTAACTGGTCCAAATGCTTAACGCTGACAAATTTTTTCTCCATATGGTGCCAGAAGTTTGAACTCTTCCCAATGGAAAGTCATATGGTACAAAGTTCCGAGGTACCTCACTGCACAGAGGACAATGCTCATTTGGATGTGCACCGAAACACTTCAAACCTGCCTTACGTATCCCAAATCACGAAGCTACTTCTTGTTAGTGATCACAGTTATCACCTCCCTTTCCCCACCTCACACATGCCTCCTCTCTCTTGCTGACAAGCAATTACTCTATTTAAATGAGCTTTTTGCTGAAGAGAAACTCATGCAACAGAAATCCCACTTGTACAATCACAGAACCACCAAGGTTGGAAAAGACCTCTGAGATCATCCAGTCCAACCATCCATCCACCAACAGTATTTCCCCACTAAACCGTGTCCCTCAGTACTACATCTAATTGCTTCTTGAACACCTCCAGGAGCAGTAACGTCACCCCACCCCCTCCCTGGGCAGCCCATTCCAGAGCCTGATCACTGTTTTAGAGAAAAAAAATTTTTCCTAATATCCAAGCTGAACCTCCACCATAGCAATGTGAGATCATCCCCTCTCATCCCATCACCAGTTATACTGAAGAAGAGGCTGAAACCCACCTCACCACAACCATCTTTTACAGTTCTAGAGAGTCATAAGGCTTCTCCTGAGCCTCCTCCAGACTGAACCATCCCAGTTCTCTCAGCCCCTCCCCATCAGACTTGTGCTCCAGACCCCTCACAGCTCCATTGCCTCTCTCTGAACACACTATAGGGCCTCTAAGTCTTTCTCATAGTGAGGGGCTCAAAACTGAACACAGTGCTCAAGGTACAGCCTCACCAAAAAGGGCTCAGACATGCCAGTTTTTAAGTCGTGTAAGAGGAGCAGAAAAGACACAGTTAAAAGCATTTAACTGTTGACTACCTTTAACACAGAGGTATTGCAGATACAAAAATTGAATATTTATTTAGAAAGGCTTCTCCGCAGTGAAGTATTGAACAACCATCCTCCCTGTTGCATGCCTGGAGGCGCCTCGGATTACTTTCGAACAGCCTGAAAGGATGCTATCAAGTTTCATAGCTAGGAGTTATTTCAGAGTTGCCAAAGGATCCTCTCTCTGAGCAAACAAACCGTGTCTCAGCACTGAGCTGCTTGAGATGCTGAGCTTCTCCACAGGGAGCAGAGGCCCGGACCTACTGCTGGGCGGGTTTCATTCTCAGCCTCGTGTTCAGCACACAGCAACCGAGCTGCCACAAAAATTCATTCCTTTTAAGGCATAACTCTTTCAAGAAAGATTTAGGTAGCAGGGGAAACCCTGCAAGATTATCACAGAACTCCACATTAAGCTGCTGCAGAGGGCATTTCTGTGTTGAGTCTGGGAGTGTCAAGAGGCAGGCTGCGCTGGAAGAGCTGAAGTAAATGCATCTCACTCTCTGTCCAGATTTCCTCTCCTATGCTCAAAGGAAAACAAGGGAAGCAGAGCTTGCAAAGATTTCTCCTTATTACAATTCCTTTATAAAAATCCATAACCTGACCTAAATTATTCATATATTTGGACTGAACACAGACAGCTGGAGGAAAAATACAGTTCAGTAGTTTAAGACTTTTATTTTCCAAATAAAGCACTTTGGACTTTTTCCCAAACTTTATACCTTAAGGAAAAAAGGAGGAAATGGTCTCATTAAAGCCAATTTCTTTAGTTCTTTAGTATCTGAACATTTGGCTTAACTAAAAATGACTACCCACCAGTTTCAGGGCTACTTACATGTGAAGTCATAAACAGAACTGGAACCTGTCTATCACTGCTGCTGGTAGGAGCCGAGGTAGGGGAGGGACTGGTTGGGTATTTTCACCAGTCTCTACGAGTAACACCAACATTTTAAGTAGGGTAAACCGCTACACAGAAGCAATCTCAGAGAAAGTTCTACTTCATGCACGTTTCATACAAGGGCTTCCTCATCACATCAGATATTTTCTTGGTGGGTCCATGAGAACTTCTTTTTGCTAACTTCCTAAAGGAAAGGTTGGAGAAATCTGAGGACTGAAGGTAAATAGAAAAGACAGAAGTAAAATAGATTCAGGAATCATCTTGTGTTTGTGGTTTGGAATGGTGTTTTAAAAGTCCTGGACAGAGAGAGCTCATTGACAGAAGCTTCCAAACTAAACTCTGAATGCTTATCTTGCACTGAACACACAAAGCCTCTTTAAAACTTAGCTTTGTAACTGGAATAGTGTTAAAATAGAAGCAGTGTGTTTTCCCCAAAGACTGTTACATTTATTTTTATTGCATAAAAAATGATTCTCTTGTGAAAACTTATCACTCTCAAGCCTCAAACTCAAGGTAGATACCCAAGAGAAAATATTTTCAGGTCAAGTTTGTTCTCAAGTTTGAAGTAAATTCAGTGTCGGGTTTCCCATGGGATTGAACTGTAAAGTTCCAAAAAAAAAGGGCTCCAAAAAAAGGAACATGTAAAACTCAAACAAAATCAGGGACAGCACATCACACTGGAAAATTACCCACAAATATGTAGAATCACAGAATGATTTGGGTTGGAAGTAGTATCCTTAAAGCCCATCCAGTCCCAGCCCCTGCCATGAGCAAGGACACATCCCACCAGATCAGGCTGCCCAGGGCCCCATCTGGGCTCACCTTGAACATTGCCAGGGTTGGGGTATCCACAACTTCTCTGGGCAGCCAGGTAGATTATTATGTCAGTTTCTCTTCCCTTATCCACCAACACTGCAACCTCATCACAGAAGGCCAACAAAGTTGTCAGGCATGATTTGCCCTTAATGAAGTCATGCTGGTTGTCACCATTCACCTTGTATTTTCCAAATGCCTTAGCAAAGTTTCCATGAGAATCTGCGCCATGATGTTGGCTGGCAAGTAGTGAGACTGACTGGCTTACAGTTCCCTGGATTTTCCTTATATTTCTCTTTTAAAAAATTGGTGTTATATTTCCCACTTTCCAGTTAGCAGGAACTTTACCAGACTGCCATGATTTCTCAAATATGACAGATTGTAGCTTAGCAATTTCATCCATCCATTCCTTCAGGTTCTATGGAGGCATGCCTTCAGGTTCCTTAGATGGTGTTGACTCTGATCCTCTCCCACAGCAGGCAGTTCTGTATGCTCTTAGTCCCTGCTTTTGGCTTCTGTGATGTAGGCACTATGACTGGAACACTTACTGGTGAAACCTGAGGCAAAAAAGTTGCTGAACGCCTCAACCTTCTCCATATGGCAGGTAATCAAGTTTCCTGTTTCCTTCTAGAGAGGACTCACATTTTCCCCCCCATCTTCCTTTTAGCACCCATGTACCAATGAGGCTTTTCTTGTTGCACCTCTGACATCCCTGGTCATATTAAATTCAGTCATGCCTTCAGCTTTCCTAACCTGTTCCCTAGCTGCTTGGACAATATCTCTATATTTCTCCCAGGCTACCCCTCCTTGCTTCCATCCTCTTCAGTCTCAAAAGCACTGGAGAATTCTGGATGTGAATGACATTCTGGTTTGATTCTGAATTGAAAGCTAATATCTGCCAGTTGCAAATTAATTCCATGAATGACATCTCAAAAAGCAGCAGTAAATAGTATGGTCACACTAGTTACAGGGCCAGTCTCATGTGCCGTGGTTTAAAACTGGTTCAAGACAGCCTCGAAAACTGAAGGACAGTAATGGAAGCTCTTCTTATGAAAGAATTTCTTGCCAGTAATCCCATACAAGACTGATTTTTATTTTACACTTTCTATCATGTTGCACTGAACAGAAAACAGTAATGATAATGTCAACAGCTGGTAATCTGAATTTTATTTATACTGGTGGAAAAACAAAGGTAGAGCTTAGAAGAGGTATAACTAATTGAATTAAGTCCAGTCTCTCTGATGCCTATTTCTTCCAGAGTTGTGTTATGTGTGTTAAATTGTTTTGATATTCATTTTTATATAAATTCGATGTAATATGTGAGATTAAGTTTATAAAGTGACAGTACTTTAAGTAGTATTTCTAATAAATACCAATCATTTGATAGATTTATTTATAATAGAGTTTGGTGTATACCTTATTAGAAGCGTGCATTTACTCATGGAACTATCTAAAGGATTTGAACAAGCTTTTAATCTTAAACCCATTCAACAAAATGGGGGCTATAGCCAAGTCTTAGAACAAGGATAAGGATCTAAAACCACTAAGCAGCTCAGTTTATTTTCTAGAAAGATTTATGTTTTCTGCTCATACATTGCTTCAGAGCATATCCTCAGTCAATTCCCAGCCTGCCTGATTTCTGAAGCCAGTTATATTGAAGGTTCAGACTGGTTTAATCAGGTAGCCAACACCAATCTCACCTATAGCTCCTCTAACTCATCATCAAAACCATTCCACATTTCTTCATTTAGATACAGAACAGAAATATCAGATTTGTACAAAGCACACAGGAGCCCTAACAGCTGCAAGTTTCTAGATTAGTAAAATGTAATTGGAAGGTAGGTGCTAACTCATTAGCAGAGCTTACAGAAATACTGTGGATGACTGCTTTCTATGCTAGTCGCTGCAACTGTACTATTAAAGAAACACTTTCTGAAGACCAGAGATAACGGAAGGTCAGTGCATTATGATCAAGGTTCCAAATAATCCTCAAATTAAAGGCCTTCAGGTGCAATGAAATCCAGCTGGCACACATCTGAGTGATAATCTAAACATAATCCACAAACTGGCAAGCTGAATACCAAATTAATTATAACACAGAGGAGCTATGTAAAAGAACAGAGATTACTGAACTTCTAATTACTGACTTGATTGCCCTGGAAACAGGGTAGCTATTGACTTAATCTTATCACCTTCAATTCTGCTTTGGACAGACAATCCTGCTGTACTGGTGCTGCATCTCAACCAAATCAAGCCTTTGTACGATTTGGCAGATGTGGTAGCAAGACTTTGCTTAAAAGCCTTGAAAACTGACAGTGAAAGTGATCTTTTGGTTCTTCAATATGCCCATTTCTGAGAATAGGCTGCCTTGGAAATACATCACCGTGCTTATCTAAATGCTAAATAATGAAACGTAGTCACACTCTTGCAGTGCTTTGGCTTTTTCATTACTAGCTCCATCTTAAACAGATGGTACTAAGAAAGAATAGTTTAAATAAAAATCTGGAAAGACTCAGGTTTGATTAACATCAATTTTAGATCAGCTACAGTTATCTTACCCAAGTCTAATACCACTAAGATATTCTGCTCAGTTTTTTTGTTGGTTTTTTTTTTTTGCCAGTGAAAATCTTTGCATCACTAAACAAAAAATACGTTGTTCTTCATATATTCCAGAACTGTGAGAAGAACACTGTTTAAAAAGTACTCCAAAATGACAACAAGACAATGTACAGTGGTACAACTTTAATTATCAAGTTTCTTTCTAACATGTTAAAATAAACCCAAATTTGATTTGTGTCATTTGATGGCTTGTAACAGAGAACTATGCAGATAATTGTTTATGAACATATTAGAGGGATGCATTAATCTTCCCTCCTCCCAATGAAATTGAAGTACATTTAAAATTTCTCATTATAAACTATATTAGGAAATATTAATCTGCTCATGTCCTCCTCTTCCACTAGGGATTCTCCTCACACAGTAACAGACCATTGTAAGCCCAAGCCACCTGGGCAGCAACACAGCAAAAACGTCATCAGCAGACCTTCAGGGATCTGATTACTTCCTTCCAGGTTTGATGGGAGCATTGCACGAAGCCAAGGCAGAAGTCAGCCTCAATTTGCTACCCAAGCAATTCCTCTTCAAGAAATATTGATGATGAACACTCTATCAACACTAAATCTTCATTTAAGCCACAAGATAAACAATATTAAAGTACTATCTCACTTCATCATTTCAACTGAACATCTTTTCTGCTCCCATTGATTCAAAATATCTTCTTCCTCGCTGGCAATACAAACTGCAGCAAGAAGTGCACTGGAGGAGCTGGGGGATGAAAGAAAGGCTTGACAGTCAGGTCCCTCCAACAACAATGGAAAAATTCCACTGTGCAAATGTTAGTGATTAGAACGATGATTTCAGTGAAGCTGCACTTAACACTTTTTTTCTTTTTTTAAATGTTCTATTCATTTCAAGGAATCCTCCCTACATTTTTTTTTTCAGGAAAGTAGTAACATGGCTACCATTAAGTTCGATCTTTATTTCATTAATCCAGGGAGGTATTTTTCCCCATTGGTACGTTTTCCTCTTTTCCACAGCATTGCTTTTCTGGAAATGAAAGTCTGGAAGTTTTTGTCTGACGTCTGCAATTGCAATTTTCAAAATTGAATTCAATGCAGAATTCAGAGAGTGCACAGCAGTGAATGCCATACAAGAGTACAGTGAGAGAGTCTGCCTCGCAGAAGTTTAGCACTTAACGAGGAAAAAAAAAAACACAGTTTCTCAGAAATAGATAATTATTCTTTCCACAGGAAAGCAATGTGAATATGAAGAAACCAGGATCAGTCCAAGGCTGAGATAGGTTCTAGAACAGAGACAAGAAAGCAAGTCAAATCTCTTCAAAACTAATTCGCTATTTAATTCTTAAGAGAGGTGTTGGCAGTATACACAAACGCATATCTTTGAAAACAATTCAAATGCATTCAGATACTAAAGCACAGTTAAGAAGTTTACTGGCATGTCCTCTCTCCCCTTTTTTTCCTCCTCATTCCCTATTAAATTTTGGAATTATCAAACTTGATCATTGCTCATTATATATAAACAAAGAAAACTTCAGCAGTGCTAAGTATTCTCAGAAGGAACTGATACTTTCAGCCAACTAGATCAGTTTGTAAAGTCCTTACAGCATAAACACGAAATTAAAATGCAGATCAAGCAAACAAAAATACAAATATGCTGTAAAATAAGCATGGCAAGTGCAGTGATTGTGCTCACGCAGAATCAAGGGAAGGAAAGCAAATGCTATCACCACATCCATGCCGTAACACTAACAAAACACTCCACAGCTCCAAAGGGACAGTCAGGAATTCACAGCCCACCTCCGAAACCCCTGCTGAGTCCCTTCATGTCCACGTACTGAACCCAGCACCCTGCAGGCACTTACAGGCCCAAGGCTCAGACTTCTGACCACTGCCCTCAGAGTGAAAACCCCCATGTGGGCCTGGAGGGAAGGCCTTCACTCCAGCGTACCTCAGCTGCCAGCAGGACTGGTGAGGGAGGATGTCCACACACACATGGGATTAAGTCTTTTCTGTTCTAAGAAGAACATATTCAAGTCATGGTGTCCTTCGAGTGAATCACCTGAAATGACAGCCCCACCATGGTACGACCTATGTTTAAACCCAAGAGGGAAGATGGCCAAGGTTCAACACAATAGGTTCGACAATAATAGATTGCTAAAGAACAAGCCTATGCACCAAAAATATTAGCCACAAGATATTAACCACAAGTAGTGCACATGAAGCCAGACACCAAAGCTGGTGTAATGAACCAGAAGAAACAGAACCAGAAAGAGAAGAAGTCAGGAGAAAGGTTTTTTTTTCAGGTTTATCTGACCTATCTGGAAGAATTCACTTTTCTAGTTCAAATAACACGAGTGCACTTACTCAAAATCATACATCATATACATAGAGCAATGCTTTCTACCACAGAAATTTACAAATAAGGTGTCAGTGTTTAAAATTACATACTTGTTAAACAATTTAAGACACTATCCCAATGCTTTTTCATCTTACATCTCCAGAAGCCACTTAAACCAGGTCAACCTATACTAACTTCATACACAAATACATACACACACTGAAAATTGAACTCTGTAACAACTGTAAGGATTAGAATTAGTTTGAAAAGTAGATTTTTTGCACTCAATACTCATTTTGTTCCCATTTGCCATATAAATGCTTTTGTAACCAATGACAGCAACATATCAGAGTTTGCATTAAATAGGAGCAACTTCCTCTTCATCCCGGCATAGGAAAAAATGCCAGCAAGATAGTGAACAAAACAAAGGTTGCAAAGAAGCACCCCCAGTGCATGCACACACACAGCTGTTACCCATTGGTTAAGATAAGTTTTTCAAACGCAAATTGGATCTCTTGATAGTAACAAATCATTACAATGAGAAAACCTTCCAGATCAGTACTTTAATTTGAAGATGACATATAGCTTAATGCCAGCTCTATAAAATACCAGATCTGTTTTTTCCATGCTGTGCTGCTCTTCCCTCAGATTTACTGCAACAGAATTGAACCAGGGTTATAAAGAGCATGAGTGGTTAAAGAAATTCTATTTGATCCTGGAAATAGTTTCAGAATAGACAATTAAACCCATTTTTCCACTAACTTAGATAGCCCCAGCAGTCAGTGTTGTAATTTGTTGCAAAGGCTACCACACATGAAATATCACAGCTATCAGCCTCTAGCTTTTTTATGGCGTGAGGCCAACCACAAGAGATCTTTAATAAAGCAAAGTTTAAAAACAGACATTTCTCAAAACTGAAGAACAGTCATCCTATTGAGAAAAAGGCATCACTAAAAGGACTTTTGTATTTATTGTCTATTATGTATAATTTTAACATTTCTACACAAAACTACTGATCTCAGAGTAACATTTATAGAGGCATGACTTAATGACATCAAGTAGGACAGCAGATGGATCAAACAACACCTTCAAGAAGAAAGTGGTCTGGTCACAAGGATGGGACAGAAACACCTATCACTTTGTTTTAATCCAGGAGCATCTTGTTTCTCCCCAGCATAACCTCTGCTCTACAAACAAAGGTTCATACTTTTCTTACTGCCTACTTTCTCTCACCAGGAACACAACAAAAACAGGGTGGGAATTCATGCACAATATCCAGTGCAGATAGTTCTGGATCTCTGTTGTCATGCTGGCCTACTCTGACAATGCAAAATAGGAAGAAGAGAGAAAAAGTTTTGTGTCTGAGATAGTCAAAAGCTCATTCTATCATGACTGCATAACACATACATACATATGTATATGTAACACAACAGAGGCAGAAAAATCCACAGTCTTCCTGCTTCTAAGCTTGAAATTCTTGGTTGTAACAGATGAAGTTCAGGAGTAGACAATAGAAGAGGGAATGCCAGACAGTGTGGACAGTCACGGCACGGTCTGAATGGTGGGTATCAACCTGGAGGGTCACACTGCAAATTTGCAGACTGGAAAGGCATTTGAAGTAGACTGGAAAAGGAAATGCTTAAATAATAACTGACAAGCTGTTAACTGTGTCCACACGATCCAGAAAACACTGCTTTAGCAATACTTAGTACGTATACTCTAGAAGCGAAGTAGTTAACAGAACCTAGTCAAAGTTTGGTAGCAATCTAAGCTCAGAATAGTTGCACTAAGTCAAACTGAATTAACAGAGATTATAAAGGGCAGATCAAGATCTGTCCTTTATAACTCACACACTCAGCAGTTTGTTCAGCAACTTGCCTGAAATACAGTGCTTCTGACAGCACACCAGCTTTCATCTTCCATTGTGTTCTCCACTTAATAGAATGATCATACAGAAGTCCCTCAGCTAAACTTAACCTGGAGCTGGTCAGATAGTCTACCAAGCCCTCTCTGTCTACTGATGGAAAAATAACATCAAACTCAAGTATTTTTCAGGTGGGTTTGAAGGTCACCTATTGTCAAGCACTTGAATCGCCAGACATGATGCTGAAATCTGAAAAAGCTGTGACGTGCGGGTAAAAATACAAAACAAAGTTGTCATTTTCAGGGCATTAGCTCTCCCACAGGAGATTTTTCCTTTAGTTTAAATGTCTAAGTTTCCTTAAGTGCTGTCTCTTAGATTCTTCAAGCTACCTTTGAATCTCCGCTGATATTTGGCCATGGCTCACTATTCACTGGGCATGTTATCAATTTCTGACTTCCAGAAAGAGAACTGTGCCTAAAGAAGTTTCAGTTTCCATGTCAAAACTGAAAATCAAAAGTATCCTGACAGTGAAAAAGAAAAATCACAGAGCAGTCCCCATGTTCAAGGCTTTGACAGCTTAGTTTCTATGGCTATGCGTAAAAGAATCTAAGTTCATCATTAAAAGCCACAAGCTTTATTTAAAGAAAACCTAAGGATCAAGAGAGCAAAGCAAATAGATAACCAGTTTAATATAATCTTCATAACATAGGATACACATAGGATCTGCATCTCCTGCAACTAAGGGAGTGACTGAAAATGAGGCTTCCAATGCAGAAGCTATAGCCACCAAGTAACTGTCAGAGAAACATTAGAAATGCGCTTGTCTACCTTCAGTACACAGCACAGGATTTTGTCACGTTAATAAAACACAGTACATCTTGAATGCAGACAGCACATATCCTTGTGCAACACGCACATAATGCCAGCGATGCCTCTTAGAACAATACAGAAGCAGAAAGCAATGTGACAGTATTTGCCTGCATCTGCAGGCTGTGAAAAGTTCCTTCTCATTCAAGGGAATATTAGAACAAATGACAGCTTCAGTAAATCTGAAAGCTTTACCTTCCTAAGCATTAGTGTCTAGCTATGATGCTTAAAACTCTCCAACCCTTTATGACCTCTCCATCTTCTCAAGGGTCAAAGGGCTATAATTTAAGCTAATAAAAAAAAAGGCAGAATAAAAACTCCTAATGTAGTCCGCAGAAAATATAATGATACAACTACTGCACTGGTCTAATTCAGAGTGCTGGTACACCTACTATCATTATTATTTTTTTTTAAAGTCATTAACTGCATCGTGTTCTCAGGGCCCTGCAAATGTTGGCCAGCGAGTATTACTACTACTGAATTTCCCTTCCTCTCACTTCACATTCATTGCTCATTTTGTATGTGGATCAGGCTGATGATATTTCATCATATCACATTTTTCACCCTTATCTGTTTGCATAGGTTTCAAATTGTACAAAAAGACTCATACCTCCTTTAATAATATTTTCTTTCTCTTATCTTAGTAGCATACAGGAGGATTGTGATAGAGTAGACTCTGCAACAAGCATTTTCCTTTAGATTTAGAGATCATTTTAATTGGCAAGGCAGGAGCAGAACTTCCCAATGAGATCATTAAACGTGAAGCTGTTGAAGGGCAAGAAAATCCACTCTAAACAAGTCTCATCATCATACAGGCCATGGACTATCATTAACAAATCCAAGCTATATGCCTTGCCAGCCTTCCTTTTAATAACCTAGGCACTCACTTGTCTCTTTGCTCATCATTTCCTACCAAAGTGCTCTATTTTTCCTATGAAATTCTACCTTGTCCCAGAGTTCTGCCCATTTCTGACCTCAGTCTGCTACTAGTTTCAATGAACTTAGCTCTCTGAAGTGTGCTAGATTGACAGTCCAGGGGAATCAGTCTAATACATCATTGTTCAGCTGCATGATAAATAAATCACCATTAGTTCAGGAATTAACCTCAGCTGTACTCTGGCCTGTTATCTCCTGGGGCAGGTTTCTCTAAAGACCTGTTGCTCGATGTTCAGTTTTTGTGTTTTTTCCCCCCCTCAAAAACACGTGGGAACAACATAAGCAGAAGAAAAGCAAAGAGAAAAACAGGCAATGCCAAATCCAAATGCACAGATCCAATTGTGGATGTGTTAACTACAAACTGAAATACAAAGCTCTGTTCAGGCTGATGTTATAGGTTAGGGCACTCACAAGACAAGAAGCTTAAAGCAAATATCAGAATTCAACCAAAGAGCTCAAACCAGAGCACTCATGGTTCTGTTCCTACATTTGCAGTGTAGTCCCAGGCCAGTACAGCATACTGAGCTGAGAGCAGGCTTCATTGAGGTGTCACACAGCATGACTGTGTTTGTCTGCATCTGTTCCATCTTCAGTTCCATCTGAAGGCCGCACAATTCCTTCTTTCCCCCACTTAAACCCAGTGCTGCTGAGTACCTGTCCTTCTCACTGGGCATTGCATAGGGCTGCGTCCAGCAGACATCGGCTTGGGTGACAGCATTGCACGGCTGAAGTATTAGCTTATACTGAGCAATGAGGAAGACATGTAATGTAAGAAACTTTAATACTGTCAAGTACAGCAGGGGATAGGACAGCAATTACAAATTCAACCTTGACTTTGTCACTTTCCCAATGCTTTCCACGATCCTTAAAATGGCAGTCTTTGCTGAAAAGTGTAAGCCTTCACCTCTGCAGAAAAAAGGCACTGGTATTTCATTATTGATGTGCTTTCCTACAAAAGGTGAAAGAATGTCACAACAGATCTCAAATACAACAGCTGTGCCATTGTACACTTTAAAGCAAAAAAAAATTCAGAAAAAATATATCAACTATTTCAGCCTTTTTTTTTTATTACAAGGAAAGAGTTGCAAACCATGTTCTTGCCCATATAGAAATATAACAACGTATGAAATAATACGCTGAAAGCAACTTTAAAAACACTTTGAAATACTAATTCCCTCACAGAACAACCCTTTGTTTTAACTGGTAGTGGCATGATTGTGTCAGAGAAGGTGAATTCTTTTCCCGTTTATTTATTTACTGGTATCTTAGTAGAGTATAGTTTTGTTGACACCCAACAGACCTGCACCTAAAAATGATAAAAGCACATCCTTCCCGCTTCTCTCCCTAGCTTATTCCAATGCATATGAGGGCAATTACTTCCTGACAACTCTCTGATGAATGGCTGTGCTCTTTGCTAAGCTTGTCACATTGATCACTGGCCAGCGATACAATTAATAAAGTATTGCTGTCCACATAGCACATTAATAACTAGCCTGAACTGGAGGTGGCAAGTCTGATAGATCCAGTGCATTTTAATCTTTCATACCCTGCCAACTCAGAAGATTAAAGGAAATCTCCAAAACAATCTCCACATGCCAACCCTGGGTGCCATGACATCCCAGCCAGTGTTACAAACTTAAGACCTAATATTTCATTAATGCATCTCGGTCGGATGTTTCAGGCTTCATTTCCAAACGCTGTGCTGCCTTGTAACCAAAGCATTATTTATTTATTTCTTCTTCCTATTTATACTTCTGAACAGTAGAATTGATTAAAGTTGTCAGTTCTACCAGAATTCATTAGAAAATAATGGCCATAAATTCAGTGTACTGCGAAGTGTTGCTTAATAATTCCATAACATTTAGAATAGAAACATCAATCTAGGAAAGGTCCCACCTCTTAAATACAGAAAGAGATGAATTAAAGCTTTGTCATGAGCAGCAAGCCTAGAGCTTTTCCCCAACATTTTACGCTAATTTCAATCACTGATTTTAGAGTTCCCTCAACAAATGTGCTTTAAGTAGATTTTATTTTTAATTTCTAGGATATTTTATGACCTGTTCTTTTAGTCACAGCACCAGAATAGTGCAAGTACATTTGGTAGGAAAATGTTTTAAAGAACCCCAAGTAGCTCCTCTGTGACCCTTGGAAGTATCTGTGCTTCTATATTACATAATGAGAAAATTCAGATTCCATCCTTGGATCAACAACACCCACAGGATTCTCTCCTACTGTCCTGACCTTGCCTAGTCCGCTCACCTGGGACTGACTGTCCCCAGCAGGCACAAGGAAATATGGTATGCCAGATACTTTATTAGATCAAACACTCATTCTCCAATTACACCAACATTACTAAGCAGAAGCAGTGTAAGAAAAAAAGAATGTAATTCCTCTACTTTAGAGGTGTGAAAGGCAAGAAAGATGCTTGAAACAATTGAACTAATTGTAATTACTCTGATGTGCTGTAAGGATCCTCTTCTCCAGCAGAGCCCACCACAGTCACAAGCTTCCAGGTGTAAGGCAGTGGGTTCTTCTACAACTCTATTATTCTACAAAGGGTATTTCCAATCTTTTGCTTTACAATTTTAGAGATTAAGCACCAGCACCTGGCACAGAACTGTTCTTCTCCATACAGCTCTGCACAGAAGAATGAGCTCTTGATAATTTAAGAATTAAGAAAGTCTTCAGAAAATGATACAAATGAGATTCAGTAGCCAGCAGATATAGGCAGGTGATAGTCCCCTGTACTCAGCTCTGGTGAGGCTTCGAGTGCTGTGTTCAGTTTTCATCCCTTCACTGCAAGAAGGTCTTGGAGGCCCTGGTGTGTGTGTCCAGAAAAGAGCAATAGAGCTGTGAGGGGGCTGGAGCACAAGTCTTATGGCGAGAGGCTGAGGGAACTGGGATGGTTCAGTCTGGAGAAGAGGATGCTCAGGGGAGACCTTATAACTCTCTACAACTCCCTGAAAGGTTGTGGCAAGGTGGAGGTCAGCCTCTGCTCCTAGGGAACAGCTATAGGACAAGAGGGAATAGCCTCACTTTGCACCAGAAGAGGTTCAGGTTGGATATCTTGAAGAATTTCTTCTCAGAAATAGTGGTGAGGTATTGGAAGAGGCTGCCCAGGAAGGCGGTTGAGTTGTTGCCCCTGGTGGCATCTAAGGAAAGAGTAGATGTGGTACTAAGGGACACCGTTTAGTGGGCAATATTGGTGGTAGGTGGACAGTTGGACTAGGTGATCTCAGAGGTCTGTCCCAACCGTAATGACTTTATGATTCTATTATCTAATCAAAACATTCACTTGATATTCTGCAATTGTTTTGTAAAATGCAAAAATGTAACTTAATATGAGAATAACAATTCCAGAGAATAAAACGCATCCATTTACGGATTTCAAAAATAAAAACCTCAGAGAACATTCATGTTTACAAAAGAGATTTGCCAAGTATTTGGAACTGTTTGATAAAAATGAGACAAACTAGTCACTGCCTGTGGAAATATAATGATACGTCATTCAACATAATCTGAGGATAAGTTTTGCCAATATATCCGCTTAGTACTTCAGGGTTGCATTTCTCAAAATTGAAGAAAAAAAAATGATGACAGAAACCATACAAGCACAATGCATATTCAGACCTCCAAGCAGTTATATATTATAATCTGCAGATTACAATCCCATGATCAAAGGATGAGTCCATCCAAAAGTTAGAAAAACATCAAAATGGGACCAAAATGTAGAGGGGGGGAGAAAAAAGTGCATGTATAAAGTGCTACATCAGGTTGATTATAACCTACCAAAAATACCAAGAGGAACTTGAAAACAGTATATCAACACTAGGCTTACAACACCGAATGCAATAGGTTATAAGCTGTCCAGTGAAGGAAATTTCAGTACCAAAGCAGAGGAAAAAAAGCTGAATCCAAACAAAGCACTGCTTATTCCAATGAGTGGTAGGTTACTGATAAAAGTGCCTAGGGCCAGTCTAGTGCTAGCCCTATCTTACGTTTTCATCAATGATCTAGGTGAAGGAGTGGAGCACATCCCCAGCACATTTGCCCAACACTAAACTGGGACATGCAGCTGGCTGTATGGAGGGACAAGAGGCTTGGCAGTGCAGTACCCCATGCCTGACAGTGTTCAAATGGCATTTGGCTAATGCCTCCTTGTTAGCCCTCAAGCAGTCAGGCAGCTAGACTCAATCTTTGAAGTTCCTTTCCAACTGAGCTACTCCTTTCTATGCCACAATCAGATGAAAAACTGTTGTTTATCTGCCTTCAAATCAAGACTGGTGTCTGCACATACTGTGTTTCGTATAGTCACAGTGCAGACCCCATGTGCTGCTGGCATGGCCCAAGTGAGACACCAAGGCAGCACCCCCACATGCAGTGAGTCAATTCTGCTCTTACAAGCACTGGTTCTAGAAGTTTGACACTTTAATTAGACACAGGAAGGATACCCAAGGAAGTCTTATTAAAACCACTGCAGTGTTTCACTAATGCAACCATAATACTTCCAGGAATTCCAGGTGGTAGCCTCCCTGTCTGGCACTGCACTGTATGGTGCAGATTACACATTGCCTGGGTCTCTAAATAAGACCTGTGTGAGTGAGTCTTATACTGCAGATGTTCTTTCACTGCCTTGCTTGTAACTGATCTGCTCAGAGGCCCAGTGGAAGAAGGGTGGAGGGGGCTGTCTGATATGCTGCGGCGCAAAATTATTCCATCTTCCAATATTTCATAAGAGCATCAGGACTGTTCAGCATATCACCTCAAGCAGAGACCAGAGCATCAGCAAAGTCTCTGTTCCAAGTGATAAGCGGGGTCCCACTGAAACACCTCTTCCTTCTCAGGATGCCAAGGAGTAGAAAGTCTTAGAATAAGCTTCCTAAGCAACCTAAAGCACTTCAGTCTTGTCTCAAGGTTATCACTGATAGCAACCTGCTCAACTGCAGAGAGAGGTCTCCTGTCTATTAAACCATCTTACTGTGAGTTAAGCCCAGCTCACAGCATGGGAATGTATTCTACCCTGTAGCAGTTTGCTAAAGGTACCCTCACAGCCTCCTAACAGCCCTTCAGCCCTGTATTCAGTACCATGCTACACACCGCCATGGAGGCTGTGCCATAGGGCTATCTTGCTATGAGATTTTAAATTATGCTTTGCTTTGGTTTCAAGGACACGTTAAACACTCTCAGGCTAACACAATGGGATATCTTATTTATCTATTTACATTACATTAGAATAAAAATGACATTGCAGTAGTAATGTGGATTTAGGAAGCTTCTGCATATTTTTTAATGGGAAGCTTTAATATGGAAATCTTGACTTTCAATAATGAAATGAGAGTTTATCAAAGTAGCATACTATCTTGGCAATGGACTGAATCAGAGTTTACACTTAATTACAAAAGCAGGTTTCATTAGATTACCCATGCAAATCCATTGCCTCTTTCTTATGTGTTTAAGGACTGCAGACTAAAAAACATTTACTTGGGAAATTGTGAACGGAAAGGCAGCAGCACCTAGTCATAACATCAGTTAAAACACATCTGTTAAGAGCGTGCCTAAAAGCATTTTCCTTATACCACACCACTTTCCCAGCTTAATGTACCACTTCAGCTGCTGAGATTCATTCTACCATGAAATTTTGCATGCAGGAAACTCATCTGGGGAAGATAGTATGCATGTAGAATGTCACTAGGAAGGATATCATGGGAAACAATCTCACAATGGCCCACTGCACATGCATAGATAAGAGCTGGAAGAAGGTATAAGCTAAGGCCTCAGGAAAAAGGCAGAGAAATTACCTAGAATTTAATTCCTAAGGATTGTGCTACCAAGCATCCTCAGCATAAGCAAAATAAGGGCATCAAGAACTGGCAATATAGCATAATGATAGATGCTGGAGTTAAGAAAGAAAAGGCTGTCGGTGGGATTCACTTACTGAAAAACCTGGGAGTTGCATCATCACATGAAAAACAGAGACCTGTATCCAATGTCACATTGACCCTCTCTGTATTTGGCCTTTTTTTTTTTTTTCCTGGAAGGGATGAGAACAGGAGTGTGACCCTAGGGAGCTAAGCAGTAAAAACAACATTCAAAAACCTCTTAAAGGAAGCAGGTAAAACAAGCTATTTCCATTTGTTCTTTCAGTTTTCCTATGACTGTTGAAGATAGTTGTCACTGAACAGAAGTCTCAACGCACTGTCTAGCAGTTGCCCCTTGAAAAGCCAGAGAAGCAGGTTTTTCCAGGCAGCCTTCACAGTGAGAAAAGGTACTATGCAGGGATGATGACAGATGAGGCTGAACAAAATGGTGCCGTTCTACCTCCTGTCACATCTGCCCTCTGCAAGCCAATCACGAGTAGGTCCTATCAGCATTTGTTGCTCACGGGAGCTGAAACCCACTATTACCAGGAAGTCATGGTCTGTGAACTTCATTAAGGCATTTTCTGTAATGCTTGGCACCGGCACTGATTAAAGAATATATACTATGAGTTGATCTATCCAGATAAATCGTTATTTGTTTCAATTGCAAATAGTTCGGATAACTGAATAGCAGAACCCTTTGTCAAACATCCCCTCTCACTTTGAAAGCAGCACATCAGAGTAACAGCTGTGATACACAGTGAGCCACCTGTACTGCTAGTTCTGTGGTTTGGAAATGATGCCTGAGGCACATCCAAGCTTGGGGTAGCTTAGACATTGCTGGGCATCCTAGTACAGCTGCTACAAGAACGTACACTTCCTGAAGCCTTTACCTCACTGTCATGGGAAGAGGCAGGCTATTAGAAGAAATATAAAGAAGAGAAAGAAGAGGGGGCACTTCCAAAGTGAAAAGAGATGAGTAAGCAAGGGCAAAAGCAATAAAACCAAGTGGGCACCCCATACATGAATAATCTGTGTACTATTCACAGACCCTCTGTTAATGACCAAACCATTCTGTCACTTCCCTTGGAGAAAATTAAACCAAGATTCCATGAACGCCAGTTTCCAAACAAAATGGGCATAATGTTCCAGATACCTTAATAGAGCACAGCACTCCCTTTACCAACTTGAAACGTTTACTCTGTCTTCCAAATCTAGCTAAACACCAGCTTTTCAGCTCTCTGATAATAAAAACTAAAGATATGTACTGTACACGTTTTGAGCAGTTAGCAGCATCAGGTTGACTGCAGATGGACAGCCATTCATACCATTTCTTTGCATTGACTTCCAGGAAATCAGAAAAGTGCGAAGATACGTACAGATGTTCTGACAACTCTAAAAAAGCTCCTCAGGTGGTCTGAATGGACTTCCAGCACACTGCAAGTGTGACAGGTTATATAAGCGCCCATGTAAGTGCACAGTTTGTCCAATACATGCAACTTAGAAGAAAATTATAAGAATGAAAGACCAAACGTAGATCATGAATGCAGATAATTACATTAGTGAGGGCTATTAAAGTAGAAAAAACAATGCAAAAAAAATATTGTGCATATCTAAGTCTGCAATGGGAAAGTATCTACTCCACTTTCCTAAGATCCTTTGATAGATGGACAGAAAATGGGATATAAAGTCTGGGTCTAGTTCTCAGGAATGTACAAGCATGGCTGCTGAAAGGCACTACAGCATCACTGTGTCATATCTTGAGCTAAAAGTCTTGCTCTTCAACAAATTTTAGATATTTGCATTTTGGGAAAAAACATCTCTCAAGACAAAGAGAACGCAAGAGATTAAATATGAAGTTCCAGATTCTTTCATCTGAGAAAAATCTTGTATAGGAAATTAGCGAACACAACACAACATAAGGAGGGAGGCAAGTCAGTACTGACTGCTACCAGCAGATAGTCAGCATTTCTTTCCACTTTGCTATTAATCATTTAATTAATGACAGATTAAGACCCCCAGTTGCTGGTATCCTGACCAGAGCCACAGACCATTGCTGCTCAGCATCATGCAGAAATGGCAAGGAAAGCCTTTGGTGGAGCTTTTGTTCCTGTTGGAAATGCTGCGAGCCCAAAAGCCAGAAGTACTACGCAGAGGTATTTCCATCACTTTTTTACACTTGTTTCTTACAACACAATCACAACCAGTATTTAAAAAACACTTCTTTGCTCAAAAAAAAAAAAGATCGTAAGAGCAAGACAAAATTCTGCAGTAATGCACTCGGGCAAACTACATGCACAGTCAGTCTGCCAGAACGAGCTTTTTTCTCCTACTTTTCAGTAAGAGAGCAGATTTTTTTTAAGCTGTCTCACTTAAGGGCTTCCAATGAGCATACAGTAAGGAGACAAAAATCTCCATTTTATTTTCTGCACTTTCAGGCTGTCATCATCTTCACAGCCGTGACACCAAATGTCCTTCTATGCTCTCTGTGAATACACCATTGTGTCACACACGTCAGGCGTGAGTAGCGAGGCACACATTTCCAGAATTATTTCCATGGCTTTGTGCCCTGGTGCTTTTTGTGCAGTGCTGCTCCATTCTTCACAAGACATTCTCTCTCTTCTTTCCCAGGGCTGGAACCATCAGAATCCACATGTTTTAGTTTGTGTGCCTTCCATATGTAGCTTTCCTCTCCGATTTGTCATTCACAGGGCAGAAGTATGCCCCTAAACTAAATACCTCAAAGTCAGGTAAAGCAACAGAGCTACAGTGCGATTCAAATACAAGTTGTCTTTATCTTCCTAAGGCCATACAATGCGCAAAATGTTTGGTGTTTTTTTGTTTTGTTTTGTGGGTTTTTTTTTTTTTTTTTTTACAGCTGCAGATGCCTTAACTTAAAATAGAAGCAATATTTCTAAATCCATTGGATAGCTGACTTAACATGATGCATCCTCACAGGGAACACTTTCGTGTTTACTCCAGTCTTAAACACAAAACAAGGAAACCCACTCTGGCAGAAGGTAGAGGCCCCATAACATAGATTAAGTTAGCAAGAAGGGCTTCCACTGTAATAATCTGACTTGTCAGTTCACATCACTGACTGACTTAAAGAATTCCTGGGACTTAACTGATCAATGTTTTAAAATGCTTGGATGGCTCTGTAGGAATAGCCAAGTGTTAATTTGAGGTCAGTTTCCATTCCTTATAGGCCTCATTAGCAGCAGCCCAAATAAGCCCAGAGATGGGAGGACAAAAGTAGGCAGCTTTGTATCAACAGCAAGGCTGGCACAAGAGAAAGCAAATGATTCCCGTGTTCAGCTGAACTGCGTGCATACTACTGGCATCTCCTTCAAGTCTCTGCAACAGAACAAAAGGGTACGGAATCACTGGCAATGAGGAGGAAGGGTCCTAGTTTCTGGGATCCGTATATTTAAAGTAGGTATCATCTTTAGTTTGAATTGAAGACAAAAATCAACCAAAAAATAAAACATACAGATTCCCACAGCTGGCACAAGAAGGCTTAATTCTCATTAACTCTGCAGAGAAGGCTAATTTCTATCATCTGAGGCATCAAAACAGCATGCTTCAACAAATGCTGCCCTTCACCTTTCATTGTCTCAAGCAGTTCCCTGAATGCTGGTTCTTCAACTTCTTGCAACACGCTGCAGAGATACGTGCCACTTCTACATGAGCTGACTGCCAGAAGAGCAGCACAGCAGCACCGACTCCAGCACAGAGCTATGGGATGTTCAGCCACATAGACTTGTCCCTGGAGTTCCATCCTTACATGCTGAAATGCGCACAGCTTTAGAGAAGACAGAGCTACAAAGACTGTGTGAGCTGAAGCCCCTACTCCTGGTACCAGCCTGAAAGTTATCTTCAGAAGAGGGTCAATGTTGCCAAAAGTCTGGAGTAGGTCTGAGACACTGAAGAGTGCTGTGTTAGTCTTCCTTGTCACCTTCCAAAGAAAAGTTCCCACAGTGACTGAGGAAAGCAGCAATCTGTGGGCTCCACTACAATTCATGGGGAAACTAAAACTGCCAGGAAATTAGCATATTTTTTTTTCCTTGTCTTAAGATATCTAAAGCACTACCAGATGTAGCCTGGAAAAACTCTTACACCTAGAACCCAAACTACTGCTTCCACCAGCCCTTATTTAAGCAGCTTGATAGGCACTAACGAACAACTTAATCATCCTCACGTGAAGGCCAAGAAGGAAAATCAACATCCTAACTAGCTGTGGATGCAGGAAAAAACTGTGTGTGCAGCTAGATGAAGAAACTGCACCCAGGACTAAGTCCAGGCATGGTTACCAAGACTGCAGACAGACTCCTGTGCAGCAGAGTAAAAATGGAAGTAAGCATGCAAAGCATTCCTACTTGAAGACCCACTTGGAGGACAAGTCCATAGGCTGAGCAGCTGTAAAAAATAAACTTCAGAAACTCAAAGACTAAAAACATTGCTGTCTCCAGAGAGGCACCAAAAAGCAGTACTACATGGTAGCGGAGAACACCGTGTTAGAAAACTGAAAGTATTCAACACAACCCTCCCATTTTTCCTCATTTCATTTTAACATCAATTCATGTGAGATCTGCCTCACAGCTGAGAATCTCAGCTCCTCAGAGATGCCCTGAGCCTGACAAAGAGATGCTTGAACAGGATGGAAAAAAATGACTTCCAGAACATGTTATTCAGGCCCTAGGCAACATTAAGTGAAGGCTACAAAAGTGGCTGAGCTTCAAGGGAAAAGATTGCTTAAAAACATAACACAGCATCAGCTGCAGCTACTCAAGTCCAAGAGAGTTTTGCAAGCATCACTGTATCAAAGTACTTGATTCTGGTGGCCAAAATTGAGTTAACGTTTTAAACAGGAAGGTCACAGAAGCATTCAAAACATCCTCTCACTTTTGTCATTCCATATGCAACACAAGCACATTCAAGATATGCTTCAAGGTGCCTGCTTCCAATTTCGACTATGATGGACTGTTTACTCTGTTTCATCTCTTGCAGATCAACCAGCAAGCTACAGGAAGATTGCTGAAGCCAGGCCTGAAATATCACTTTGCCCAGCTAAATCAAACATCGTTTGTTTTCTGAAGTAAGGCTGATGAAATCATTCTGATGCTCAGAGCAGCCAGCACTGCAAATGAGCACAGTTTCAGTCCCTGACATCGCAAGCGTGGCTTCAACCTATGAAAGTGTTTGCAGCTCATAGCACGTGGGATTTCTCAGCTACACAAGGACAAAACCCACTGTATGCAGCTTACAGGTGGGACAGAAAGAACCACCTTAGAAATCCTGAAGATCTTCTCAACATTCAGGCTGCCAGTTTTCACTCACAAAAAAAAAAAGAATTCTCTAATGATTAACCTCAGACAGCTGAAAGGCCATCAGAAAGCTGCACCCAAAGCCAATTTTAATATATTTTGCTCCCCAAAAAAGGCTTCTACTGGTAAATGGTGCTTCCCTCTGAATGTATTTCCCCTGAAATGAAGACTGCACATCAGAAAGACATCAGAAAGAGAGTAGAGATGTTTCATGTGAAAGCCCTTAGATATACCATTTAAAACACAAAGCAGCTCAATTCCTAAAGCATAGGCAACTTTGCAGAACTAAGAACACCATTCACAGGCCAAAATTTTCACTGGTTGACTTGGTCCAGAGGAACATCATGAGATGGAGATGTCCCGAAGCATTTTGTAATGGGAGGAGAGTAAGAAGGCTTTTTATTAGAAATGTCCCATAACCATAGCTTACACCCTGCTGTATTGCATCAGCACTGAAGAATGACTCAAAGGAGACATAAAGCAATGTGAAACAGCTGCAAAACTCCTGGCTACTACACCCAAAACTGCAGGAGGACTCATGTTCAGACGTGCAGTTTAAAAGCAGTGTAATTATATGGATTACAAGTGTAACCAAACCCCTGGCAGAACAGTTTTCATTCTGCATTGCCTCAAATCCAGGCACTGCTTATTTCTAAGATACATTACTATCCATCACAAACTGTGTCCTGCCCTTTTCCAGTTTTAGCCCTCAGTATAGCTAGCACTACTACATTCCTAGATGATCACTAGCATGTGGAGAAATTGTTCATGCAGGTGATAATATTTACCCTATCAACTCCATATAATGATGTAGAATAGAGTTTTGGCCACAGCTTTAATTACTGTCAATACTTAGATGAGCGACACATCTTACACATTCCTGTTCAGCACATTGCCCTTAACCTCATAAAACAAAGTAATGAATCCATAGTATCTGGTGTTATGGTATAAGCTTTTGGTTAAAAGAAAATGAACTAGTTAGCAGCCACCTGGCTTTAGACAGGCTATCAAACATGACTAAACTGAGTTTATCTTTCAGTACAGTAAACCAGACTCAATAGAAAGTTACCAAAAAAAAGAAAATGGACAGTATGAAGAATACAAACTCCATTTTTTAAAGTTCTGTGGTACAATCTGAAAATAGAGTAGTTCTACAGATAATTACCAAATTTCCATATTTATAAGATGATGGCACATATGGGGATAATCGCACAAATGGAAGTACCACTTTCCTATTAATATGGAAATTCAGAAATTATTGGAGTTATCTGTTATAAATCAACCTCCTCAATTTTTGCTGATGGAAATGCCATTTATGCACTACATTAAATTCTAAAATTCATAACACAACTCCCCTTTACTTTGATAAATCAGTGTAATGGTTGTCATGCTTATCCTCAATTTTGGCAGGAGTTGTGCTCTTAGATTAAAATGGGCCAAATCAATACTCCATGTAATACCACTAAAGGTACTGGAATTAGAGCAAGGAAGGATTTGATCTCACAACTTTGTTAAGTGCTCATTTCAGCAGAGCTGTGCAGATGTTGTGGGCTCATTAGATATTATGCTATTCACTTCAGCTGGCCAAAGCATACCATGGGATTCTGAGGCAAGATTTTGTGTGCCTGCACATTAAGAACAACTCAGTGGAAACCGTCAAGAGATTTTTCAAGGATTTGTTTTTTGTTTTGTTGTTTTTTTAAAACAAGTACCACACATTACAGATGCCTTCTTGTGGAGTAGAGGAGGTGTCTGGCACTGACCCAGCAACCACAACCACAGTGTGTAGATGGAAGTCATGATGCAGTTTTCAAATAATGGCACCCTAAAGACTTTCTTCCTCTCTCCAACACTCAGAGAAGAGGCAGCAACAATAATCACTTATGCTCGAAGTTCATACAATCCTCCCACTTTTCAGAGAATACCAGAAGCTTTCCTTTAACAGAAAGCATAATTATTCTAACGCTGTGTTGTTCCACCAGTTTCTCTGTGTGCAGAACTTTTGTACTCTCCAAATGGAAAATCGGATCCTATCTAGCATAGTACTGTAAGTCACAAATAGACCAACAAAAAGCTCCAAAGTTTTAGGCTTCCCAGTGATGTCCCTCACATTCTTGAAATAACCTATCGTAGAATGGCCAAGGTTGGAAAAGACCTCCAAGATCACTCAGTCCATCCATTCACCTACCACCTGTATTTCCCCACTAAACCATGTCTCTCGGTACAGCATCTAAATGTGTCTTGAACCTCTCCAGGGACAGTGACTCAACCACCTCTTTGGGCAGCCCATTCCAGCACTGACAACTCTTTTGGAGAGTAAGTTTTTATTGATATCTAACCTGAACCTCCCCTAATACAACTTTACCATTCCTTCTAGTCCCATCACTAGTTACACTGAAAAGGCTGAACCCCACCTCACCCCAACCTTCTTTCATGCAGTTGTAGAGAGGCTCCCCATGAAGCTCCTCTTTTCCAGACTTGTCAGCTGCTCCCCATAAGATTTGTGCTTCAGACCCCTCATCAGTTTCATTGCCTTTCTCTGTACACACTGCAGAGCCTCAATGTCTTTCTTGCAGTGAGGGGCCCAAAACTGAACATAGTACTCAAGATGGAGCCTCACCAGAACTGAGTACAGGGGACAACCACCTCTTGCTCCTCCCTGCTACGCTATTTCTGTTACAAGCCAGGATGCCATTGGCTTTCTTGGCCACCTGGGCACACTGCTGGCGCATGTTCAGCTGGATGTCAACCAACACCTATCTCCCAAAATGATGCTACTTCAACCAAACCTTGAAAGAGAATCCAAGCAGGCCTTTTCAGGTTCCACTCCTTGCTGCACAGTCTAAGACAATAGATGCCTGGGCTGGTATTTCAAAATGCTACATATTAAAAGCAGCAACACTAAAATGTGAGCAGTAAAGCCTTACCCCATTTTTTCCGTAGCTCTGCTTTATGCATAAAAGGAGAAATGCTGAAGCTGCATCTCTCAACATCAGTTCCACAAAACTCTTTTCAGAGTCTTCTTTACCCCAAGAAAAAGGCTTGCTTGCCAAATGGCACACTCCCTGACTGCTTGGCTGTAGCACCTCGGTAAGCATGAATAACAAAAGGTGACTCTCACCCACTGTGAGGATATTTCTTCCCAACAAAACAACCAGAAGAAAATCTTGTGTTTTACCCTGTGCATTGTGAAGTCTCAGGCACACCCAAAGATCTTCACAGGACAGTGTCCTTCTACTCAGAAACAGATTTTTCCATCAACACTGGCATCTCATCCTCCGCTCCAGATCCTCCTGCACAACCCACACAACAGAGCCAGATAGAAAGTGCTTTACATCACATTACAAATACATTCCTCCAGTTGGATCAGTTCAATTCCATAACCAAGGCTGGAAACAGCCCCCCATCCTTACCTGCCATGCGCTTGTCACCCATCCATACCTCAGGACAAACTTATAATCCCAAGAGCACCCCTTGTAGCATTCCTTGTCTCGTTGGGTGTTTGGACTACATGATTTAAATCATTCCATCATTGCCTTCTCCCACAGTAACTTTAAATGCCTTTGGAGAAGCAGAGATTCAGAGAAGTCCCCAGGCACAGGTGCACCGTGCTGCAGCCCCCACACCATGCAGCTCAACAGCATGTGCCAGGGCTTAAAGGTCGAACTGAGAAACCTGAGGATGATGGCATAAATAATTTGTCTTGGCAATTTAGTATTGTTGGTTTGTTGTGATTATGGCTACAAACTCCTTTCACATTTACAACTGTGATCTTTTAACATCTGAATAATTTATACCCCATGATCAGCAATGCATGTGTCAGAAATCAGGAAAATTAGCTTCTCTAGTGTTCCTTGACTTGAAGTGAACATATTTTCCTCTCCAATTACATTGTTTCCCAGTGGTTTGCATTTTGAACAAACAGTTACCGTGCTGAGATTCTGAATACCCAATCCTGAGCATGGGGGGCATGAAGATCTGCACTTGAGCCCTAGGTATGGGAGACCAGCAGCATTTGCAAAGTGGAAACAAGTGGAAAATTTGGGAAGGAAAACTTATTTAAGAGAACATTAGTGCCTGGGGTACTACCAAGTGATCTTTTGCCAGCCATCTCATAGGCAGACATCCTCCTACTTTCCTGAGCAGAGATGAGTCCATAGTAGAGACTGCAACAGCTATGCACAAGTCTTTAAAGGATGTACAAACAAGATCAGTACTGTTCAGAGATGAGAAGAAAAATTCAATTTTGCATGAGATATGTTTGATGCATTTTTTCAACCAAAGAAAAGAAAGAGTGATCTACCAAAACAGGAGCTAGTTTAAGTGAGTTGCCACCATGGCAAGCAAGGCTGGATGGCATCTTTTCTTCAGAAATGGCAAAAATGATAAAATTTGGAAGGTTGTTGACAGCAACATGGGACTCAATAGAAAGACCTATTCTAGTCTAGCCCTGTAATACTAAGCTTTCCAGTAACAGCTCAGATACAACACGCATAGCCTTACAGTTCAGCTCCTGCAAGATTAAGATTGGCACAGAGGCAAACTGACCTCCATGGAACTCTTGCAGGCATAGTATCTCAACAAGGAAGAACCTTCCAAGACCCAGGAAAGTGTTAAAAAAAAAAAATATATATATATTAAAAATATTGTGACAGTTGCAGGTCTACTACTCTCTAACTTTGCAGAGAACAGCACAAGGCTTGTGAATTGCACCTCCAAGCAGCCACCTCAGCAAGGAGGGTGCTTAACATCCCCATTTCCAAGTGCCAGATCAGAGCCAGTGCCCATTTTCCTTTCAGCAGAAGCAGACAGCAGCTGCACTGGACAGAAGCAGACTCCTCTCAAAGCCAAGATGAAGCATGAAACTGCCTTTTGATTTGGTTCACAGATACCAGTTCCCAGAAGCACTATTTCTAGTGACTAACAAGAAGGAGCTGGAGAAATTGCTTCCAAAATTCCTTATACCTTAATGCCTCATCTAATACATCCCTATGATCCTACTACATTTGTGAAGCAGGAGTTTCAGCAAATGACAATGAAAGCTGATTAAGATCCTTATGCTTTACCAGATAAAAACAAACAAACAAAAAAGTATGCTGATCCTGCATGATCTCCACTATAACAAATAGAAAAGCAGAACACGGGATGTGTGGCCTAACAGCTGCAGCACTTAAAGCTACCAGAGCCAAAACTTATAGAATACTCTTATTGCTGATTGAAATCTGTAAAACACACTTTGACATCTGTTAGAACAAGATGTTTGTTTACCACATTCCCCTGCAAAATGGAATGTTTCTTACCTAATGTACTGGAGAATTTTTAGATGAAAGAGGGATGTTTATGAGATCCACGCAGGATATAATTGAAAGAATATTTCCAGATAAAGACACCATATGTTTTGTATTTCCATTGAACTTATAAATATCTCTATAACAGTTTAGGGCCGTAAATACCATGATTGGGAAGAGTTTTATGCATTTGCTTAAGGCTTTTATTACTTTCAATTATCAGTTTGCTAACAGCAACTCATTTTCCTCCCACTACATAGCAGTATTCCCAAGGATAAATTTGGAGATGTCAATAAGAACACTGAAATGTGTACAGAACTGAGCAGTGCTGGGGCTCATGAAACAATCTGGCTTCCGCAGGGCACAGTAATTCCTCCCTTCCCTAAAAATATCGTCTGCTCTCCACAGAATGTGACCAGAAACAATTATTTGTCGCCTTACTTGCAGGGTATGATGGGGAAAGCCTTAAAAATGCAAACATCCAGGAAGTCCCAGCTGCCCAGCAGAGCTACATAATACAGTTCTTCCTACACGGTATATCAGCAGGAAATATGACATGCGAACATCACAAAAGAGCTGTAACTCCTAGAGAATGAAATAGCTAGTGATGGCATCTCCGAGACCATGTAAGAAGAAAGAATGTTATTGGCTTCATAGAAAAAAAAGACTGTTCTCCAGACATTATCATTAGAATTTTTTTTTTTCCCCTATAGATGAGGGAAACTGACAGCATTTTAGGGATGAAATGCCATTTTATCTATTTTTTGGTACTATGATATAGGAATTCTATTTACCTTTAATTATTGTACTGTTTGTCTTGTTAAAATCTGGTTTGTATATTACCTTTCCATTCCCACTCAGAAAGATGTAAGAAAGATGAAGCCTTTCAGCCTTTTCCTACCTGCTTTTTCAGCTTATCTTACAACAAGATAGTTTTCTTTCAGTGATGTTTCACATAGTTGAAAACTTAGGGAATCTATCTTGTATCTACACAAGCAATATGAATATTGCAGTTTACACATGCACTCTCCCCCCATTACCAATAATATTATTTGAGACAATGAACGTTAAAACTGATTTTAAAAGGCGGAAGAATCCAAAAATACATCTCTGCCCAATGCAGAATCAGTTGAAGTAAACTGAAGGTCTATGTATAGTTGCATGCTTCACTAGAAGGTTACTAACACCACTGGTTATTGCTGGAAGTCTCCAGAGCCCCGCTGTTCTGTTCTGTGCAGAGATCCTCATGGCCCATACCTTCGTAAGATGCCAACCAAGAGCAGACTGTGGCATCCCACCAGATGGGCTTCAGGATCTCCATCTCCACACACAGTGACAGACTGGAAGACAAAAGACCTGTCCGGAGATGGGTCACACAGGTATGAATGCCCATGTAGATTGGCTTATGTTCTCCTGGGTGCCTGAAAAACAGATATTGAACTCTTCCATCTCTATTCAGATGAGGCCAACATCATAAGCTATCTCTCCACCACTGCAGTATCTACCTGCCAAACTTCAGGAATATTTTATAGAGTAACTTGTTTAATCATTTTATCTGAATGCATTCAGATGAACACAGAAGAGTTGCATGGCATTTTGTATCAGTATCATAAGGAAAAATTACGTGAAAAAATTAATACCCTGCCACCATCGCTCAGATAGATCAGTGACATTGTAAGCAGTTCCTGACTTACTACTGCTCGAAGTACTACTGATAGTGAGAACACCGTATTTTAACTTTGCAATCTCAATTAGATTTTCATCAAGTGTTTAGCTCCCGTTGGAACAGTTTCCATACAAATTGAGTTTTGCAGGGTTATGATGCCACTGCCAAGCAACAGCCAGTATACTAAGTCAACATGTCTGGCTTCTTGGGGTCCATGTGAGCTATCAAAGCAAGATGAATGATGAGTGTTTTGTAGAGGACTTTGTAGTCCCTCCACTGTTATGACAGAACTCTTCTCTCACTGATTTACAGGAGATTAATGTATAAAAAGCAGAAAAAGGTTGGATGTGGCTCTGGGCATCCATGCCTAGTGGTTGGTGACCCTGGACATAGTGGGGGGGGAGGTGGGCGTGAAAACTAGATGAGCATTGTGGTCCTTTTCAACCCAGGCCATCCTATGATTCTATGAAAAAGCTTTTTGGAAAAGTGATCTTCCAAAGTCTTAGAAAAAAAAAAATCAACTCAATTGATGTAATAGCAGGATATTAGAATCATCTCAGTCCCAAGCTCAACCACGAGCTGACTGGACCCAGCATCAGCTGGCTGCCTACACCTTCTGAGTCACAGCTTCCAAAAACCAGGAGGTCTGCAAGGACCAGAAGGCACTCCCATTCACGGAAGGGGAATAGGATCCCCAACACAGAGTGGGCCCCATAGCTTTCAGTGAGCCAAGAACCTCCGCCCCTCTAAGCTCTAGGTAGCCAAAGAGGAGCTGTCTGCACAAAGCAGCTTTTCAAAACCTGCCAAATGAAGCAGTGAGGATGACAGTCACACAGAGTGGGGAAGACAGGCAGGAGCGTAATGAGCTGCGCTCTCTCTCATTTACTCAGTGATTAACGATGGTGCTACAAGGCCCAGATGGAGATGCACTGAGGACTGATTTAATGAGAAAAAGCAAGAGACCAAAGTCAGAACAGGAAGCAAGACATACACAGGATAGAAAACAAGCTCTGTGCAGATCTCAGGCTGAAGTCCCACTGTTTCTCTAGGTCAGCTCCTACAGCTGAGGACACCCAGGGCTTCCCTGCAGCAGCAGAAGCCTTGGCCTTCCTCTCTGTCCCTAACTGCTTGCTTTCCTGGGAAAGACTGGCACCAAAAGACTCATGGTTAAATGATGCGTTCCCAACAATTTCACAGCAGCTTGGACCAAGCTGGAGAGCCGTTACTAGGAATGGGTCAGCCCCACTAGAAACCACCAAGAGCAGCTGCAGACATTGCAGACATTGCAGACATGTGACAAATAACTGCACATGAGCATGCCACCTGGTCCTCACTGCACAGGTGTGCATGCAGACCTTGCAGGAACTCACAGTTGAACAGGATAAAAAGAACCCTTTGCTGAACGCTATGAAGTCACAACAGAGAAAAAGACACTATTTAGAAGAAATTATACTCAGCTATTACACCTGGCCATCCTTTACAGTCAAAAATACCTTGATTCCCTCTTACATGGATTCTAATTTGGAGCAAAATACAGAATTTAAAACCATTTTACTTCATTTCTCCTCCGGGCAACAGCCATCCACACATCCCCCCTGTATGACCTCCTCCATGGTACTCAACATAGAGATACCGCACTGTGAAGAACAAACTGAGCATTCACAACTCACAAGAGCTGTCACTCTTCACAAAGAGCTGTGTGTTTATCTGCATCAAGAGGTTCATCTCATTGCTCTGAGCCAGAGGCCAAGGGCAATTGAACAGCCCAAACATGAAGCATGTGATAAAGCTCAAAAGGCATCAGCTACACCAGCAAACGCTACAGGGCTTTCTTGATAAGAACAGGCTTGCCTATTGGTTTTGGTGTTCACAGACTGGCACAGAAACCTCCAAAAGAGGAATGCAACCTCAAGCTGTGGATCTATACTACAGTGAAGCCAAGTCTTGCTAAAGAGCTGAACCAGTCACAGAACCAGTCACAACCTAACCTTGAGATGGTTCCGTGACTGCATGACAGAAACAAGGAGGCATTTTGCTTTGTCTTTTTGTTTGTTTGTTTGTTTTTGAAGTCTGCATCTTTCTTTTAAGTGATTTGCTGGAAATCGTTAACCTGGAGGTCAGATTTAGTGCCTCTTTCCACACAGAAGGATGAAAACCAGCTTGGAACATAGGACCTGGTTATCAAATCAGAATGGCTGTGGTCAGAAGGAATGGGGGCAGTGCACTGCTGGCTTATCTGGCATTGTAACACGAGTATTCTGCCCAGAAACCCAGCACAGGACTGTGGAGGCTAGAGGTGACAGTAAATCACAACTGATAAAACCATTGCAAAATGCAGTTTGAAGGAAAAGTCTGGAAAGGTAGTCCACAGATCATCAGCAAGGTTATGCTTTCTGGGTGGTGTCCACATTAACTGCCAGCTCAGGAAGTCACTGGTACAAATCCCAGCAAAAAACAGACATAAAGATTTTTACCATAAACTACAGGAAAACAGTACTGCTGTTTGTTTGTTTTTTAAGCACTACATTATGAAATTCAGATGCTAGACTTACTTAACATATTTACAAGTCAGATGCTAAAATAAGAAATGGTCAAAATGCCTTCAGTTTTCATGAAAAAGTGATGACCCACTTTATCATACACAATGTGTATGATAAAACTTTCCTGCTTTCTAAAGAACATTCTGCTTACTGAAATCCTTTAAACTGAGATTCAATTTGGAGTTTTCCTGTCGTTTTTGGCAGTCCTCCCTTACACTGCTTTCCTTTAGAAGAAACTGGATGACGTGATAAATGCTAAGCACCAAAGCAAAATTTCAGCCTCATACATAATATTGATAAAAAAAGAAAAGTGAAAATGTATGTTTCTCTCTATAGATTTACAGGAATGCACTCCTTTGGGACTGGGTGGGGAGAGCTCACAGAACCTATAGTCAACGGTATTTTCAGAGCTCTATCTTCACAAATTCACTATATCCTCACTAGAAATCAAAGCAATTTATCCAAGATAATTTAGTGCCTGATTCAGTGGTTGGGAACCCTGCCCATGGCAATGGGCTGGAACTAGACGACCTTTAAGGTCCCTTCCAACCCAACCATTCTGTGATATGAGAGCAGCAAGTATCAAGAATGCATTAGTGCCATATTGCACAGTTCTTTCCTTATGATAATAGAGATACTTTCGTCCTGCCAATCTGTTTAAGTGAAAGAGATTTCCAGAAGCAGCTATTCCAGGAAATGCAAAGAACTTCACTCTAAATTTATCAGTTAAATCGTTCTGAAAGGACTTTGCCATGTGACATAGCCTTGCAGAGGAGAGTTTAAGCTCCTGCTTACATTTACCTTCTCCTTATATTTAGTGTGAAACAGGACCTGAGCCACCATAAGACCACTGTTCTGAGATAAACTATCTGAACCTGACAATGTATCCCTGCCACTGAGATCAGTGATCTGCCTTTATATATACAACCTGAGAACAGACAGTGAAACCAAACACCCCTAAAGATACACTTTGTTTTCTATCAGATGCCTGCGTTGGTACAAAGTGAGGAACTTATCGCATAGCTGTGCAGGAACTGCAGCCCACATTGAGACAGATACGCTCCTGCAGTCTCACGGTATATGCCTTCCCAAACAGAAAGGAAAATAGGGCACTGTTCCCTCCAAGCACACTATGGTTACAATGCATGAAATTAGAACATAGATACTGTCCTTCCTTCATTTTGAAATTTAAATTTCCTTAGCTTCAAGGTGAACTACCCAGTCATCAACCAAAGCTGTGTAATAGCATGATTATTTCTTGACTTACTAAACTTAAAAAACAATGCCTACAGTATTTACTTGGACCACTTAAGCAACTTCCTAATATGACAGTTGCTATGACTGAAGTTGCTGTCTCTCTTGTTTTGTTGTCCTGGTTTTTTGCTGTAGGTCATGCACTTTACTGGAGCCAAATGATTAAGGAACAAGGATCTCCTTCAGCTCTCTGTTCCTGCTGGCAGTGCCATTACTGATACAAGCCAGGATGCCATTGGCCTTTTTGGCCACCTGGGCACACTGCTGGCTCATGTTCAGCCCAGCAGTGACCAACAGCCCCAGATCCTTTTCCTCCACACAGTGTTCCAGCCACTCTGCCCCAAGCCTGTAGCATTGTCTGCAGTTTGTTGTGGCCAAAGTGCAGGACCCAGCAGTTGGTCTTGTTGAACTTCATCCCATTGGCCCCAGCCCAGCGATCCAGCCTGCCCAGACCTATCGGAAGGGCCTTCCTACCCCCGAGCACATCAGCACCTCCTCCCACCTTGGTGTCACCTCATCCACTGTCACTCAGTGCCCTCATCCAGGTTATCAGTGAAGATTTTGAACAGGACAGGCACCCAGTACTGACCCCCACGGAACATCACTTGTGACTGGTCACCAGCTACATTTAACTCTGTTCACTTCTTAGCTTCTTCAAGCAGAAAGCATGAGAGGCCACTCAAAAAGCATCCAGATTGCTTCTGTCCCATGACACACAGGATGGCATAAGGTACATGATTCAGAGCTCATTGAAATAACGTTACCCACTGACTTCAGATGGCTTTGAATCACTCTCTGTACTAGGGAACGCGAAGTGTCTTTAAATAGCATAATGTCACCACACACAGCCGCAGTATTTAAACAGGAACCAAAGAACCACACAGAGAGCTGGCTATCAGTTTTCCCAGAACATGCTACAATCTCTAAGAGAATGCATCTCTAGATTTTAAGCTATGCTTCCCTTATCAGGTACATAAGAATAGATCGCCAGCATACTAACAGCTGGGGAACCCATCAGCTCTTCAGAAATTCTATCAGAAAGGCACCTGCATCTGTTTGGGAAGTGCAATGGACAAAGCATGGACAACAGTTTCCTACATGAGGAAAATATTTACTTCCTCCTGAATGCTCCTCATTTGACACACAAGCATACTGGCCTGGTGTTCAGGCTGCAGGCACCTCACGCAGGTATCCAACCACTTCCTGCCCTCTCCTTCAAGTACAGCTATTGTAAGCATCTTGCTGTTAAATCTGCACTTGTAGCTCCAGAACTAGCAACACTCGCTGACTGATGAACTCCTTATCTAACAGTAGGCTGCCCCAAGACCTGAACTTTGAAGCACTCAGCTTTTTAGCAGCTCAGTGTTATTCAGACATTGTTCCTTGGACTCAATCTCAGGCTCTCCTTGGGAGATATTGTAGTACAACCCCACTAATATCCCCTGCTCTACAAGAATCGCTTTACCTTCTTGGATGTTCTGCTTCTTCATTGCTACACCTCTAGCATTCCTGGACATAACTGCTCCTGGACATTTTGCTCTGCAAATCAGAAGATTATGCAAAATGATTAACAAGTTGTTGTAGGTGTACAAGGCAGATGTCTTTGAAAACAGCAAACTTTTTTTTTTCCTGATATTTTATCAAGTCCTTTCAAGTTTTTCATGCCTTCCTTGCTTGATGCTCAGCACGAGGATTTTCTACCCCTAAAATATTTCGATAACAGTATGCAAATAGAGTTTTTAAGCCAGAGTACTTGCCCCTTGAATTATTCATTGCCTAACAGCTTTTCTTGTCCTGAGGAAAAGTGTCTCAAGAAGGATGACCAAGAAAGTAAACAGCAACCTGGCTTGTATCAGAAACAGTGCAGCCAGCAGGAGGTGATCGTTCCCCTAACTCTGGTGAGGCTGCCGTGTTCAGTTTTGGGCTGTGCACTACATGAAAGATTGAGGTCTTGGAGTGTGTCCAGAGAAGGGCCACAAAGCTGGTGAGGAGTCTAGAGCACAAGTCTTGTGGGGAGTGGCTGATGGAACTGGGATTGTTCAGCTTGGAGAAGAGGATGCTCAGGGGAGACGTCATGGGTCTCTACAACTCCCAGAAAGGAGGTTGTGGCAAGGTGGGGGTCACCTTTTATCCTGTCTAACTAGCAATAGTATGAGAGGAAATGGTCTCAAATTGCTCTAGGGAAGGTTCAGGTTGGATATTAGGAAGAATTTCTTCTCCAAAAGAGTGGTAAGTCATTGGAAAGGGCTGCCCAGGGAGGCGGCTGTGTCACTGCCCTGTGGGTGTTCAAGAAGCATGTATATGTGGTACTGAGGGACATGGTTCAGTGGTACAGTGGGGATGGGCTGATAGTTGGATTAGATGATCTTAGTGTCCTTTTCCAACATTAATGATTCTACGGTTCTATGAACTTCTGTCTAGATTGTACTTTAGCTGCTTCCAAAGATGAGGTGGGACAGGGCTCCTATTAGCTAACAGCAACTGGTTAGTAACTGTTGTAAGTATAGCAGCTGGTCGTGGTACATGGCTCAAACACCATCATCTACCATTTGTGCAAAGATTCGAGTATGCAGCACAAGAAGGGGATAAACCTCAGGTAGCACAGAATAAAGGTGTATCCTTCCTTAGGGAAAGGCTTTGATGGCATCATGAAGTCTAACTCAGATAATAAAATTCAAAACAGGTCTCTTTTAAATAGCATTTGGCAGTTTAGCCACATACGGCATGTAAAGCTGAGAAGTAGAATGAAGATTTACATGTAACATGCAAGAGCTGGTGATTTCATCACCAGTATATACTTGCCCACTATCCTGAGGATGGATTTTAAACTGGATGGTGAACTGCTAGCTGAGAAGTTTATCTGTTGACAGCCTTACCTAGAAAGTCTCTCAAAAGAAGCATCATTATGACTGATTAGCTTAAAAAGAGAACAGCTTAAGAAAAACATGCTTTGAAATATTTTCAAGGCTCCTTATGCAGTTGCTTTCTCATATAACACTCACAATGTCATTCCAGCAAGCATTTACAGCTGCTTAAGGCTTAGAGTTTATTATATAATCAAAAATTCAATTCTGCCTGAACATGATGCAGAGAAGCCACTGGCTCTTACACAAGATCTCAGCATGTTCATAGAAGAGGGAAGACTCAGACCTTAAACAGCTAATCTTTGCTCCTGCTGTTTTATTTTGCAGCATTGTTTTCATACTTATCCTATTGCTACAAACTTATTGAAACTCAAATGAATTTCCATAGCGGAGATTTTCACTATCTGTAGGGGCAGTGGAAGGCTCTGGGAACATCAGACAAACATGACAGCAAGCACCCAGTGCATGCCATGAAGCTGTGTGACACAGGACTTCAAACACTGACAACCAGTGCTTGCATCACTTGGTAATTAACCAAACCCACATTCCCCTCGGGGTGCCTGGCTGCTTGTGCTACAGAGGAAGATAAAAAGGAAGAGCAGTCAGACTGACATATTTCTGTTGCATTCCTCACACTAAGGTTGTTTGTGTACATCACTTTTTGTTTTGACTGCGCTTTTGCTGTACACGCCTCATATTTTTATCCTAACAAAGTATTGCTACTTTTCCTTAAGTTTCCTCCTTCTACAGAATGGTCCTTCTGTTTCTTGTCAGCAGAAGGGCTTGCTTCTTCCTCCCACCTCAGTTCTTAGATTTTACCTTGCACTCTCTTCTTGGAGCTGCACTTCAGGCTAACTACATGCTACTACCTGACAGTTACCTGAAAATTACTTATCCTGTGCTATTTCGTCTCCAAAACATGATTACTTTTTTTTTTTTTCCAGGAAGTGAAGAACTTAATGACAGGTAATAGTAATATCTTCTGAAGTAGCTGGGGCAAAGCCAATTGAATACAGTTTATGCTACTCATTTGCTTTCTGTATGGACGGCGTCTTGGCTAGTAGCGACTGCATCCCTATTTCCAACTCAATACTGCATTCCACTGACAAACTGTGAGCTGAGGGAAAAGCTATTGCATGGCCCATCACCACAGCTACAAAGAGGAAAAGCAACCAATAGAAGGCAAGAGAACTGAAATGTTTCCACCCAAGAAGCAAATTACATTTGTAAAGCCTCAACAATCAACTTAGCTATGCATTTATCTTTATCCAGACCCCCAAAAAACTCTCAGTTCTATTAATAGATAACGTGGCAGTTTTCTACATTCATTAACAACGTGCAAGCCTATCTACAGGACTGTGTAGATAGCTGCCAAAGAAAAGGCACGCTGCAAAGGAGCCATGAAGGAGCAATCTGATCTTAGCACTGCTAACACCCACAGTGCTCCCAACTGGGGGCTATCAGCAGTTTGCAGGTTCCAACCCGAAGGTTTCCAGGTGATAACCACACAATCTTCTGAACACATATGCCATGTAATTAAACATTAATGGATAACCTAACACCTCCTACCCAGCAGAGTCTGAAACCCATTAAAGCTTGCATCTTAGTAGGGCCAGAACACATTTTACATACAAACCTACAACCAAGCTCCCTGCTTGCAGTCCTCCAGACCACACCCAAAACTCAGATGAACCTCGGTTCTTCATGAAAATTCTCTCAGTTCTGTATCAACACTGCTGTATCTCAGTGATGCACAGTATCCTCTCCCCTTGGACATCCCAAACTGTGTAAGGTGCTTGCACAATTCATTGCAAGTGCTCCTGTACCGTCCACGTAACTTGAGGTAAAGTACTAAGTAGGAGGACACAGTAATTAACAGGCACGTATGAAAAGTTCAGCACTGTAAGTATAACAATTAAAACCTAAAAAAAGTCTTAAGTACTAAAGGTACTCTAAATGTCAACTCTAGAACTTCCAGTTCAGTTGAATTCTCAAGGAATTGGGTTGTAATTTGAAATTACTTTTATAAGTGGTTTATTGAAATATAATAAAATGAATAGAAACTTTAAGCATATTACAAACACAGGAGTAGAGGTTAAAGGTGGTGTGCAAAGAAGGGCTAAGTGGCTCTAAGCCATGACTAAACTACTTTGACTTGATCAGCTGTGTTAAATACAAGCATTAAGAGCATCTTCTAATATATTTTAACTAAAAGCATTAATACTTGCATCCAGAAAGCATAAAGCATGTCTTCTTGGGTGAGCTGCATGTGGATTAGCCCAATCCAATTGGTTGCCATCACATCACAAAGACAGGATGGGACTGGTTCTTAAAAGGTGCTTTCCCTTACATACTGCTGGGATTTCAGGAGCATGTGCGCATCACTGCATGGGGTGTGTAAGTACGTAAGGGCAGCAGCCCAACTCCAAGGATGATCTTACCAGCATTGCATAGTAGCGTAGAAACACGGAGCTTTTATATATAAATTGAGATTCAAATGCTATGGAGTTTATGTAAATAATTTTCAAATGGAAAACCACTGAAAACCTATCTGCAGCATTCAGCCTTTTGGTGCTTTCCAGCTAAACAGTTCATATCAAAGCAAAACCTTTTAGCCTGCATAATCCCAGTATGAAATACAGCTGTGTATATCAACAATATAAATACCACTTCAGCACTTGGGGCTCTGCAGTTCTTTTCAGTGGGCCTCGCTTCAGGCAGATGTTTGACATCTCAACAGCAAGCAGCTCTTGGAGGAGGAATGTAGGAAGCTTCAGGACTCATTAGCAAAGTTTTATAACCACTCATGAGAGGGTATCTGCCAGATATGAAGTGCTGCCTTAGGGAATGTTGGCTGTGCTCACAGGTACAGGTAGAGAATGCAAAGATAGCCAAGTTAAATTTAGACTGCAGCTGGTACCAGACTACCTTGTTTAGCCACAAGAGCACAAAGCTCTGCATGAGAGAACTTGCGGAGCAGACCTGTGGGTTAGACATGTATTAGCACAGACCTCGTGCTCTCTTAAAATATACTCCTCAGTTCTCCCAATATACCATGTGGGAAGAACCTGCCTCACAATAACTGAGGTAAGTGGAACTGTATGCATACCTCCCACACAACCCAAACATTCAGAGAACATCCCAGCATACTCTCTCCTATCTATCCATATATATCACTTCACTAACTCAGTCACTATTTCAGGGGCTTTAGTTTCTGGGGCTCCGCTAGGCCAATCTGTTTTGCTGCTAAAAGAATATACACCACAGAAGAGCTATTAAAACTTCACCCTTTTAAAACTACTCTATTCACAAAAGGAAAACAGGGGAAAAACTCCTCAGAGTCCATTTCACTGTATCCTTCCAAAGCTGCGGTTTTGTAACTGCATGCTCAGCACACCAAAGATAGTATGCATCCACCCTCCCTCCAGCATCCCCCTTCTGGGGGCTGCATCTCGTCTCCTCCCTGCTTCAAATAGAAACTCACTGAAATAGGGGTGTACAGCACTCATCCCCTGCAGCAACCAAGAGAAGAGGATTGGTTCAGTGGTGGTATCAAGAGAAGCCTGCACCAAAATGGCAGCTTTGAAACACACCACAGGCGGTGCAAAGTATGCTGTAAGACAACAGCAGTGCCCCAGGCATGGCTCCATGTCACTATGGCAGATGAGTGGAATGATGACCTCCCATTTGCCGTTGCTCACACACCTGTAAAAAGGGTTTCTTCAAACATACATTTAAACTGTAGATGGCAAGGCATACTTTTTGTTCTTTATATGCGAATTTAATGAATTCATATGGCAAACTAACCACAGCCTACAAAGATTGTTTTTATCCATGTGCAACATTCAGCTTCATATTACAATCCTGGATTCTCGTTTTTGGTAGCACGTATGCTGCCAGCACACATCTGGCATATAAACTGCAGATGAACATTCACAGATGGCATAAAATACCTAAGCAAATGGTTTGCCCAAATTTAGATGTGGATGAAATGACTCATAGTGCATTGCTGGCAAAGTTTTGCAAATATGCAAGGCTGAACATGGAATCTATCTGCAAATAACCTTCAGGCTAATACCTTTACCCAATGTTTGTTTTTTTTAAAAAAACACTTTCAACAGCAGACAATCATCACCTGGATTAAATTCATACGACTTTAAATGTTATATGGTTTCTAGACACTAAATTTCTAAAGACAATCATCTGAGGAAAAGTGTTCAAACTTGCATGCATTTTTCCTTGCCTTTGCACGTTCATTTATCATAAGCACACAGAAAAGAAGGGCAAAGTGTTCAGATGACCAAAGATGCGCCTGCAGTTTACTGCTGTATACATCTTACATTATAATGCAGTTTTGAATGAAACATCTCAAGTGTTTAACCACATTTGAAACTGAGGCAACTATAATATGTAAACACTAATTAAATATTTTCACCTGTGCTAACATGTGAAACAGAGGAGAAAAGCTGAAAGTATATGGCTAAAAATAAATGTAAACATCAGTACCTTTAACAAAGAATGATGCTTTGAGTCTACTCTTCACCATCTGCTACATACACTTTGCTTCTTCCGTTCCTTCACCTTTTACAAGATTAAATATTTTATTTTAAACAAATTCTAACTAAATAAACTCTCCATTATACACTGTCTTCAATTTTAAAAAATGCAGTTAAAAAATACAGAAACAAATCCAGTGGGAGGGCTGTGCCTGAGGTTCTAAGATTCTGTCCTTAATGAAAAAGCTTTACTCAAAGGGTGGTTCATTCTTTGGGATAAATGGCAGAACTCCCATCTGGTTGCCATACTGCAGCAATTTGGCAGAAGGGATAACGGATGTCAGGACTCCAAACTGCTCCCACACTCTTTTCCCTGTCTCTACAGGGAGCTGCACTGTTAATGGGTGCAAGATGTACATTCCTGCAATACTGAAGGCTGTCAGCATGTGCAGGAAATTAGGGGTGGCAAGGCTTTTACAACTAAAGGAACTGCTTAAAATTCTGTTAATATTCAACTAATGTGGATTTTCCTCCCTTCCCTCTCTAGTAAGGCATCTGTCTTCCTTCTCATCCTCTCAAAGCAGCCTTGAAATGGCTTGAAGCTGGCAACGGTCTAGCAAAGCTCATGGAGTGAGCCATAATTGTTCCCCGGACCCTGGGGAAAGTGCCAGTCAGACACAGCGCAAAGCAAGCTAAATCACAACTCAAAATCAAGCTGCTTCATTGCACAGAAGCAGACAATGTGTGCATGAGCTGAGACAAACCTGTGGGTCTTACACAACTGTGTTGTATAAGAAATGAAAATTGCTTGAGTGTATGCTTTGTCTCATGCAAATGAGAACTGCACCAAACAAACCTAGAACTAGTAATTCCGAGGAGATCTAACAAGGTAACTGGTTGACAAATTAATCTCAGAGTGGGGGAAATCTTTCTGGAATTGCTGATAGCATAGCCTTACTCCAGCTTTTATTTATCTGGCAGTTAAACAAGTGCTTGATATGCAGTTAGTAAATCCTCACTTCCAGGAAGAACAACTCCAAAATGAGCATGTCCCAGGTCCTGGTGAGTTCATCTTGTGAAGCCTTTGCTATGTTCTAGAAGAGATAGTTAATTCATTTCTGAGTATTGCACTACCAGTAGGGATTACAAACACGAGCCTGGGGATTATTTTTTTTGTTATTGATCCAATTTATTCCCATGAAGCAAATCATAAATCAGGATGAGATAGGACAAATTATAGTTTTATCCTTTCACTATGCCAAACATTGTCAGAACCAATTTCAGGTGTGTTTGGTTCAACCTCATGCAGCATACTGTGGATAGATTTGACTCATGGCAACATGGCTGCTTCTCTCCAATGAGTGCAATACAAGAACAAACATAGCGCAGTGTGGAATACAGCAACAAGCTACAGGCAAACTCAACTCCCACTGCTAAAAATAAGGAGCATGGGCTTTCTCCATTTTTCCCACTTCGATCCATCTGCAACGTTGCCACTATTACAACAGGAAAATAAACCCTAAATCTTTCTATAAATGACACCACTGTTAATTGGGCATATGATATTATCTTGTTAAATGTGCCTCACATGGAAAACCAGGAAATTGTTAATTTTTTTTTAACAGTGCTTGCCCATTCTTATACTTTCTGACAACAGCATGGTGTGTAACTTTAGCTACACCGTGTGTTCTCAGCAACCAGATGACAGTAAAGAATCCTGCAGGGTTTCACTCTATTTCAGTAAGGGAAATTGCATTTTTATTCCATGAACTTCTTTGGCTCCAGTTCAGACTGTACTGGCCCTTACATTCTTTGTAGTGTAGAATACTTTGCATGACCTCCCTGAAAACCAACACTGCATCAGTGAGCACCATGCGTGGGGAGGTGATCTACGTCTCTGGTTCAGCAGTGCTATTGCTGAGAGTAGCTGCAAGTCAGCGAGGCTGTCCCAGGGACCCTTCTATTGAGGGGTAATACTGCACAAAACCACACAGCCAGGAAGGACCTCCATGATGCAGTGCACCAACTTCCCAGGTTCCTTTGATATCATCTCTGGTTTTCAGCCTCAATCATCAGCAGAGAACATGCTGGGACCTAGGGCAGCTCCTCAACTAGTTTCTAGGAGCAGGGGCAGCTCCCTGCCAAGCAGGCTATTGCCCTTCACCACAAGTATTTCTAACAACACAGTTCTCTGCAGATACAACCCAAAAGTCACCACCACTTCATGTTAGAACTTTATGTTAGAGCCAGAAATACCAGCTTACTCACCTAGCTTCGTTTGAGTGAACAGAAATTAATTTTGTAAGACATCCCATTACTCGTACAAAGACCAAGGGCTTATGTGTGCAGAAGGTAAAATGAACATTCATCCTCTGAGACATGAGACAACTGTGCAACCTACTTTTCAACTATATTATTAGAAGATGATTATGAAGCCAGCACTTTGACAGCTGAGAAATTGCTCTCAAATCAGCACGGACTTATCTTTTCAGTCTATCTTGAGTCATCTAAAATCTTACAAAATGACTGGATACGTTTTATATCTACGCATCCTAACATTTTCTAACATCTGCATCACATTTAACATGAATTGTTTATGTCCTTCAAAGTTGAGGAACAATTAGGGTGCAAAGAAGAAAGCCAGACGGCCCTGTCCCCCAGCTAGCTAAGGTGGGACAAAAATCTCATCAGCTCCAGAAAAGATGTTCTGTGTCCAGGAATGGATGATATCACATTTCTTTGAAAGCAGTACATAACCAAATTTTCTCCTCAGCTGCTACAAATCTATTTCATAAGTAATCATGTTTCTCTTCAGTCTTTATATGTTCAAAACTCAGCAAAAAATTGGGATTCCTCAAGTATCCCACAGCTCAGACCATCCTCAAGGCAGCTGGACATTCTCCTCTCCCTGCACACATGGAAATTGTGTCTACTGAGATTTCTGGGAGCCCGACCATACTGAAGCATACTTATATTTACACATCCATATATCATCAAAAAAAAGGAAGGTATTTTATACAAATTTTTCCAGCATTCTCAGTGAATTTACAGATGCAAAGTAACCAATGCACATTTGGAATAATCCGAATTGAAGCGCACAATCCTAATCCAGTTTGGCATATGAGGTTTTGGTCTCTAGACAAACAGAAGTTGCACAGTTGGACTGCACCTTTTCTTTCCCACTCATGAACTTCTGTGCTGTTCATGGGTTTTCATTACCTTATCAATACCATCTCCTACATGTGTAGAACATCTATGAAATGGCTTCCACTAATTCTGTACGAACAAAGAAAGCAGCCTGAAAGAGACAAGCAACTTGTTGTCTGATGCTGTTTACCTACAAACAGAGACAGAAAGTTTAAAAGAACCTCTATACCGTGGTTCTTATCCAATCATGTACAAGGCTGAAAACAGAACAGGAGGATCACATCAGCAACGAACCGCTTTGTCATACAATCTTGCCTAGCCATGGTACACTCTTGCTGACTTCATTACACTGTTACAAAATGGATAGTCAAGAGATCCTGACTGACTAAAAGCTAGGCAGATCCATACAATTCAGTTTTTATGGTTAAAAAAAAAAAAGTGTGTGGAAAATATGGAGAAAGGGAAGAAACAAGGTAAAGTAAGACGAAAAATAAGCTCCAAAGAATGCATCACTTTCCTAAGTAGTTTTCATATTCGTTCCATAAAAACAATACTTTGCTACCTTAGGATTTGTTTTATTCTGAGCGCTGTTGCACTACCTTATCACCAGGAGTATTTGTGTCTCTTATGAAACATTTAGAGAAAAATATATTGCTGCAAGCTGTAACTGGAGGCTGTAAAACTTCCTAATGTCACAAGGAATACTGAGTTGTCTCAATAATTGTAACTTCAATTAGCATTCTAATGCTGTTAACAGCAAGCCCCGAACTTGCTCAGACTAAGAAACTGTAAACAAGCTTCAGCTCTGTTCTCAAAGCTGCTACAAGACAACCTGAAGGTCATGCAACAGGGAAAAGCTACGTGACCACGCAGCATCTCCCATCTCAGCACTACAGCTGCTCAAAGCCCTGCTATGAAAAGACTGTACTGAAGGATAACTCACTTAGTCTCAGTAGACCACATCTACTAATTTTTGGACTAGAACTCCTAGAAACATCCTACAAGTTTATCCTTCTGTGGAAAAAAAAGTGTTTAGAATTACCACTCTTTTCAGAAAGGCTTAGTGTCAATGCTGAAGAGACAAATTTGGGGTTGTTTGTTTGTTGGTGTGTTTCTGTTCTCATTTTTAATATCCAAAAGCAAACAGAGTCCAAGTAGATAAGACTCTTATAAATAACTGCCATTGGTATGGCTTGGGTTGGAAGGAACCTTTGAAGATCATCTCCAGCCCCACAGCCAAGGGCAAGGACATCTTTTCACTAGATCAGGTTTCACTATCCATGTCAACGGCAAAAGCCTTTATGTCCAACTGATAGCTAAAACACCAAAAGGTAAACCTTCACCTACACTAGAGGCATAGGCATTCTGATAACACAAGTCTGTAACTGTTTCTATTTTTAAGTACAACTTGATATGAAGTTTGTGTCTAATTTGATGTACACATAATATTCAAAAATGAAGCCTGAAGTCAAGAACTGATGTATTTTCAACCCTTAGTACAATAACTTAAAAAAAGAACAGATTTATTCTAGTAAACTTCAGATTTGTATCCTCCTTTCTCTTCCATGAAATGGGAACAATCCCATAGAATCACACTGTAAAATTATTTCTCTAAGTGCTTCACATATGACATCATAGAAAAGTTGTAGGGAAACCCCTGTGTTTGGGTCAAGTTCAAAGGACATCAAGTCAGGAAGCCACACACCAAATGCAGTGACGGTGGAATTCTAAACGTATGCCCAACTCAGTGCACAATATTAGGTGGGGTGAATCAAAGCCCCGCAGAGGTTGAAAAGACTTTCACTTCACCTGCAGAATAACATTCTAGTCATCACACAAAGTTGTCACACTAAAAGAGTCACACCTCAGATTTCCTTTGTCTTCTCCCATCACATCAGTCACATTCATCCTGAAAAGCAGCCAGTAACAACCTGCCAGCTTCCTTTACAGAAGAGAAAGCCAATTTTTCATACCCTGCTCTTTAAACTAGAAATGTTAAATGAACCAGCATACAAAATTTGACTTCTGCACAAGCCTGTACTGAACGCCCTTTGGGTTTCCATTTCCAGATATTACTCAAAATACAGTTCAGGGCAATGTAATTACACTCTCCAATAAAAAAACCCAGGCAGGTGGTGAGGCATGCCCTCATACAATCAGCCACGCATGCTGAAAGGCATGATGTCTGATCGCTTTAAGAGTCATTTCTGTCTCTGGGTAGCCTCTGCCTGAGCAAATACAGGGACACTGATCTTGTGTAATTGTTTGCACAGGTACGGTATCAAATGCAAGTACGGATACTAAATGGTTCCCTTAGCAACAGAACTCATCAGCGTTCTTTCAGCATGAAGAGGTGATGGGGCTTTTTTTCCCCCCATATAGAAAAGTTCCTTCTACTTAACAGCATCAGACAGAAGATTGTTTTCAAATTCCTGCACCACACAGTGCTCTTTTCATCATAAGCTGCATATTTAGACAGTAAAGGTACGGTTTGAGTACTCAGCCTGATAGCTGAAGCAGCAGCTCTCAGCTACAGGTTAGCTGAGCCTTGTTGAGGCATCCTGCCTGTTTGTGAGGATGTCTTCGGCACTCCGCCCCTGACAGCACAGCCACACACACCCCTGCTGGGACCCAGCTAAGTGGGTACTGAACAGGAAAACAAGGGCAGGAGAGGCTAGCTGGCAGGCAGAGGTAATGCCTCACACTGGCTTTGTTGTCAGAGAACAAATATCAAACTGCACCTTAATCAGCACTACCTGGGGACTACCTGCCTTGGATCAAATTGAAAGCCCTGAATTCATAGCAAGAAGAAACGTAGATTTTAAATCAAGACAGCATATATCCTTTCAGCACTGACCCAATCTGTGGAAGACTACATGAGCTCGTCCTGGATGGTACTTCACAGGTGCCACTCAGCTTTAAATTCTGGGAACACTCCCACCTCATTTAGGGATTGAATAGCTCTCATCAGCAGGCCAGTGTAGTGGCTTATGATTATACCTCTTTATTTCTTCAACTTGATTGTAATTGTGGCTTTTTGTTTTTAATGCACAACAGCCAAGCATATGGACATGTCCTTTAAGCAGCTGGTTTAATGCTGCTTTCACCTCCCTGTTGCTCTTTCAAAGCATCTCCTTTTGTAACTGATGGAAACATAGCACAACACTGTTCTGAACGTGAAGCTTGCTGCCTAATGTTGCATTCCTAAGTAGAAACTATTGGTGATAAAGACAGATTCTTAACTACTTCTGAATGCTAAGCCTCACGCTGGGCAAAAACGTTTATAGTGCACCCATCAGCATGGATGGTTTCGGCACATTTTAATTACAGAGCACTTCAAACAAGCCATACCTGCAGTACTCACCACCTCCGTGTGAGCTGACCCTTCTGCCCAGGTCTGGCACACAAAGCTGGGTACATGCCAGCTCACCACACAGCATTGGTACATCACTGCCCTATCCACAGATGGACTTCGGTGCTCCCTTTCTGCCACACGAACAACGATTACATGATTATGATGATACAACATTATATGTGAAGAAAGGAAATAGCATTCTTCAAGACAGGGAGCCAAGGAACCTGCCATCTAAAATATACATTCTCCCTTTTTCAGTAGTTTTGCTGATGATGAGAGCAGAGCATGCTGGCAGAACAGAGAAGTTGTGTGAGCTCTTCATTGCCCAGAAACCAAAATACAGCTGGCAGGTCTAATTTCAATCCTACTGGCCCTGACAGCACCCTATTGAACTAGTCAGTTCTCGTGCCAAGAAAACCAATGCAGCAAGGGCTTTTGCTAGAAGCTGATATGAGCTTGAATTTGGAATTAGAAAAGATATAAAGTAGAAAGATATTTAAGATGCCAGAGCTAATCCTAATGATGTTTAGTATGTAGTGAACAATCTTCCATTTGCCTTGCTGAAGTTACACCAAGACAACAAAAGGCAGTTGTGGTCTATTAAATGCATGGATGGTATTTCGCAGCTGCAGGTACCACATGCATGCAGAATCACAACCATGACAAATGCCAGCAGGGGCTGATCCACCAAGCTACTTTTTGGTGACCACAAAATGGACAGCCAACAGCAAACAACCATCCTGCACTGCTACATCAAGATCTCAAGCAGTTCCTAGTATTCCCCAGCCAATTGGACCAAGGGGTTTAGGCATGCAGGTCTAGTGAGCACTACAGCTCACATCTACACAATGAACTTCCAGAGTAGTTACTCCCCACCCCTTCATGTCTGAAGCACTCAGAGGCATTACTAGATTACATGTAAAACCTGTACTTGTTTCTTCCAGAATGCTATATTCAGCCATTAAAAGTCTTGAAATTACATCAGACTCAGGAAGACTCGATCAGCTTTAAAGGATATTAAATGCTGTGCTGCTATAGTTTATACATATGTAGAGTTCATCCCAGTCAAGTATTGCCAGAGCTACTGAAACATCACCTTTAAAAACTGACAGTGTGTGTAGTGTCTATAGGGTGCAAAAAGGATTCAAAATTAAAGGTTAATTCTGGAACACGAATCTTATGAGGAACAGCTGAAAAAAACTGGGATGGTTCAGCCTGGAGGAGGCCCAGGGGATACCACATACTCTACAACTGCTTGACAAGAGCTTGAAGCAAGGTTGGGGTCACCTCCTCTCCCACATAACAAGCAATAAGATAAGAGGGAATGGCCTCAAGTTGTGCCAAAGGACATCCAGGTTGGATATTGGAAAATGTTTCTTCTCCGAGAGAGTGGTCAGGTGCTGGAACAGGCTGCCCAGGGAGGTGGGAATCACCACCCCTGGACATGTTCAAGAGATGTTTAGATGTTGTACTAAGGGATATGGTTTAGTGGGGAAATGCTGCTGTACTGTGCATAAGACTGGTTTATTACATTTCCACTGAAGTTAAACTAGAATAACACAGATAAATGTATCTACTCACCAGCTGTTAGTATGTATGTAGAACTAATGTTATTAGAAAACACTAAATACTTGTTTTCCATTTTACTGTAGTCTAATCCAAAATATCAGATTTAACAATAGTATTTTTCTTGATGAAAAAATAATACTAGAAAAGATATTGGTTTCTGCAAGGGCATGCAGCTAAATAAAATTACATATGAAATGCTGGCTTTCTTTGCATGCATTGATTTTATTAGACCTCTTGGCTTTAAGAAAAATGCATGGGTTGGAATTAAGTTTGCTTCACTTACAGCAAAATTGATTTCAGAAAGGTATTGAGTTGTGTTTTTTCTATGCTCCGACTTCCAGATGAACTTGTCAGTTAGCCCAAACTTTTGAAGAATGTGCAAATCCCCACACTGGCCCTGATGGGAGCAGGACAGAATGCAGCTCACCAGCAAAGCACTGTAAATAGTATGAAGCCAATACAGACTGCAAGACTCAAATGAGAACGAGAAACAATGAAGCCCTGTTTCCTTTAGATCTCAGCACAGGTCTACATTTTCCCCTTGGCCAAATCCATTGGTTTCAAAGTTATCAATGAATACTTTGGACAAAGCAAACCTTGTTTTAGTTGGAAGAAAAGCATTGAACAAATCACTCCAGGACTTTCCTTAGTTTACTTCTAAATGAAGCTAAATACTTCTAAATAAAGCTTGTGTGTGCACCTCAAATGAGAAGCTACAGGTCTAGTCCATCTAATATTCCCAATTCTTCTATATTTTAATTGACTGATGTTCCTCCACACATTAAGAGCCAGCAGCCTTCTGTAAGGACAACACTGCACATATTCCCTTTCAGCTCAGATTTAACCAAGTCCATAATTTTTTAGTACTAATGGAAAGCAAAACTAAATTCAAAACTGGTTACAGTGGTTCAACTGAATATACACAAAAACAAAAGACAAACCACTCCAATTTCTACCTGACATCATAGCCTTCAGTAATGTTGTATTCCAACTGCATAAAAGTCACAGAACCTCCCCAGATGTGAGCTACAACAGTATGCCTTTTACAGACTGATATTTCATTTCTTTAGCACAAGGTTTGGGACCAGCAGGGGAAGTCCTTCAGTGACAACGAGTTAAAAACACATCCCACTCTGTCACACAAGCACCCATCTCTATTACAAAAGCTCCTTTCCACTTTCTTATAAAAGCCTCACAATGCAAAGTCTGCAACTTCTAAATATCTGGGAAATACTCCAGGAAGTGGATGATCTACACTCTGTTCACCACTAGATAGCTGAATTCTGCTTAGCTTTTGTTGCTTCCACATGAGACCTGCAACCCAGAGAAATTACTTTTCTGCTTACATAATATGCACCATACATAGTTCTTGTTGTACATACAGTTTTAAGTCAAAATTAAATTGATAAGCTTGTTAGAATAACTGAAGGAATTTCACCACAAATGGAGATTTAATCATTAAATGCAATTCATATTGCCTAGTGAAAATATTTTCCCATATTTTACTGCTGAAAATCTGCAGATACAAAAAAGGCTTGCCCACATGCATAATACATACTTCACTTTCAGACTGATACTAACTGTAATGAATCCCTAACAATGACACCCATCCAAGGAGAAGCCCTGTATTTTACTTCTCTAGGCATCTCCAAGGGCTGAATTTCAGTTGAGATACAGAAGTAGAAACAACATACTTCTCTGATAAATGTTAAAGTAACATTTGTTTAGCTTGGAGAAGAGAAGGCTGTGGGGAAACCTCATTGTGGCCTTCCAGTACTTGAAGGGAGGGTATAAACAGGAAGGGGAACAGCTGTTTTCAAGGGTGGATGGCGATAAGACAAGGGGGAATGGTTTTAAACTGAGACAGGGAGGTTTAGGTGGGATATTAGGAGGAAGTTTTTCACCCAGAGGGTGGTGACGCACTGAACAGGTTGCCCAAGGAGGCTGTGGATGCCCCATCCCTGGAGGCATTCAAGGCCAGGCTGGATGTGGCTCTGGGCAGCCTGGTCTGCTGGCTGGCGACCCTGCACATAGCAGGGGGTTGGAACTGTATGGTCATTGTGGTCCTTTTCAACCCAGGCCATTCTGTGATTCTATGATTTTCAGCCTCTGCATATCACTTGAGTTGATAAAACTTACAGAGATAGGATATCCATTCTGCATACTTTCATATCACCTCAAAGCCTGTGTCTGTGGTGGGACTCAATCACACTAACCTCAGGACACCATGCCCCAGAGAGCTCACAAGTTGAAGGTTCATCTTCTGTGAGGTGCCACTTCAGCAGCTATTTCCCTACACTGCTTTCACAATAAAACTCAAAACCAGTTTAGCACATTGATTTTAACCTCCCCTGTTTAGCAAGGCAAGGACATAACTGGTTTCATGCCTTTTCCATTTCTCAAAATATTTCACTTTCAAGATATATCTATCTATATTGAAAAACAATCGCTTCATTCAGTGAACTACATTACTACTGTAAGCAGTATGCATTGAGTTCCAACCATCATATTTATATGGAAATGAGACTTCCTTTCAAAGAGGCATGTTTCCAGAAACTCCAGTTGCTGTCCAGTGAACCCACACATTTCCCTCAAAATCAATGCATTTAAATTTGAGATAACATGTGAAGAAAGGCACAAGCCAAACAAGTTGTTTGACTGAAGCAGAGTCTGGTTACCAGTTACAGACTGACCTTTTCCTGACAACAAATTGAAGCAAATGTAATATTCTTCAATTTAACATTGGACAATATCCTATAACAAGAAAATCTTAATTGGCTGTGCTAAGCTTCATTTTAACCCCTTGAAAACTTCAGTGTAAGAGCAATACTAAAAAGACAGTCAAGCAAGCAGCCTAGAAAAAAAAAATCCCAAAAGCCTCAGGCTTTTCAGATTAAGTAAATTAAGTTTCCCATTTATGTTCAAAAGAAAATTTAGACCTGCAAAATGAATGCAAAATTCAGTCTCCCCCCAGAACTGAACACTTTCTTTGAAACAACCAGAAAGTTCTTGATGCAAGATCAGTGGTAACAAAAGGTAGCTCTAGAGTAGAACTTCTGTCATTCCAAATGTTCAGGGCCTGATATAAACAGAACCTCTGCAGCTGACTTGTGGAGGGGCTTTGGCACAGAGCTGAGGGTGCAGGGAGCCCATGGATGTCTTGGAAAGGCTACTTCTTGTATTGATCCTAGGGCAGCATTGCAACCTGCTCTTTCACACTGAGATACGTGGTAATGCATAATGACTCAGGCTAAGCAACAGCCCTGCCTCAAGTCCCTGCAGAAGGAAGAAGTTAAGCCAGCTTCCAGCCCTGAGGAGACAGATCAAAATAACATATGAGACAAGGGAGACCAGTCCCTTGTCTATGCTCAGAGCAGAGTCATCTCTTTCACCCTAGTGTGCCCCTACACAACAGTTACTAGGCTCTGGAAATGGAAATAAAGGACCTGTGTAAGAGCTGGAAGACACTTTTTATAAAAGGGAGCTTATAAACAGGAGCTTATAAACAGGAGGGAGACCAACTTCTTACATGGTCTGATAGTGATAGGACAAAGGAAAGATGGATTTAAACAAAGAGAGCGGAGATTAAAGGTCAGATATAAGGAAGAAATTGTTTACTCAGAGGGTGGCAGGCCCTAGCACTTCTGCCCAGAGAAGTGTGGGTCCCCATCCCTAGAGGTGTTCAAGTCCAGGCTGTATGGGACCCTGGGCAGCCTGAGCTGGTAGGAGGTGTCCTTGCCCATGGCAGGGGTTGGGGCTGGGCTCTAAGGACCCTTTAAGGACCCTTCCAACCCAAAACACTCCATGATCCACACTGATTTGTACATGTACATTTGTACAGTGGCAGGAAGTAGGCTGTTATCTGTCCTCCTTTAAGATCAAAATACCAATACACTGTTAATTGTTCTTAATTGATGCAGTCTTACAGCTATTTCTAAGGCAAAGATGTAAAACAGGGTGGAGGCCTATACAGAATTACTGTATATTTGTTCTTACCATGGTTTACCAACAGTTATTCCACAGTTATTCCACTTTTGTGTTCAACACAAAAAGGAATCACACAAGCTGAACAGAAGCACGGCTGGACACCTACACCAACAAGTCTGATAGCATCACAAAGGTGGAAGAAGCAGTGTCTTGATATCAACCAGGTACTAACTGCAGAAATAGAGGGTTTCATGAAGTTATTACTGAGCATATCAAAGCTGTCTTTATGTTTGATAACTCAGGACAGTACTGGGAGATCTGCACAGTTAGCTACTTGGTAGAAAGAACTGCTCAGTGTTTCAGTGAGATGGGAATAAAAACTACTTCCATTTCAGTCACCAATTTCCTGGTTTTGGGCCTTTGTTGTGGTCACGGGGAGTACTTCAACATTCACTACAGACAACACCAAAAGAAGGCCCATTTGAGAGCATTCTGCTATCACTAAGGACTGTGTGGTACACTCCTGTAGTATTGAGGTAGCAACATATCATGATTTAAGCCTTACAAATCCAGGATTCCTGCCATCCATGTCACTCTTTTGTGATGTTGAGGTTTGTCAGCCTTCTCTACATAGGTGGAGCCAACATCCTCACTGTGGAGTTTTAAGACTCATTTTGTGTTTCCACACAGATTCAGATCAGATGGTTTCTTGTATATAATAACCCCACATAGCATATACAGTTACATAACACATTTACCATAAAACATGCATATACCCAAAGCCATTTTTGTAATCAGTCTGTAGATCAACCATGTAAGACCATTGGGATAGATACTTATAATCAAAGCAGACTCTCCAGCAGCAGAGTAGATGCACTCATCCAGTAAAGCTGGAAAAAAAATCAAAGGGGAACAAGCAAGAAACTGAAGGAACTAGACTTGACAGAGTCAAGCAGAGAAGCAAACTGTAAAGGCCTGCCATTAAAAACCAGAATGTCCTAGGAAGGAAGAGGAAAAAGTAGGGGAAGTAGTCACTAGTTTTTCTTGTGATAGCATACAGAAGTCTTGTGGATGTATACAGGTCAGCTGCTAGCTGGAGTGCAACATGCTGCAGCAAGCACTCAAGTTTGACCTTTTAAAACTACCCACAGCTTCTATGGAAGTAGTTTGTTCCCAAATACTACAAAACCTGGATTAGAAAGAGGTCTGTATAAAGCCCAGTTTAAGAAAGTTTGCACTTCTTAAGCATAGGGAAATCTCTTCTATGAGTTCAGAGCCACTATGCCATTCGTTACCAACAAAACACACTTCCTCAATAGACCCTTTTATATTGAAGTAAAACACTAATGTAGAATCAGATGGTAGGGGGAAGGCAACACAGCTTTTACTTTTGTCATTTTCATCTAATCTGTTTATTATGCTTCAGTAAGAGCACTTTTTTGTGACCCTAACTGTAAGAGACCTTTCCAGACAGTAGCAGCAGGTCTGTGACCCATCACTACCCAGAATATAAACATTAACATTCAGCTAATTCTGCTTAGCAAGAAAATGCCTTACCTTTTCAGAAGCAGAAAGCTTAACTACCAAAATAAAAATCCTTCAAGCTTCATTATTCTAGCAATTGATGCTTCCGGATGGTACACATTTTTAAAACTTTAATCCTTTGAACTACTTCATTAAAGAGTGGAAGAATACACATATGATGGTTGAAATATCATATCTGTCCTAACTCATGGAGTAAAAGCAAGATATTTATCTTCTAAGTGGTCCAGACTTAAGAAAAAAACCCATAAATCTTAGGTCTGTGGCAGAACACAGCCAGACAAGCAACTGGGGCTTTATAGGTGTTCTGCAGTACTTGATATACCTGGGAGCACAAGGGCTCACTCAGCCACACAGTCCATACCTGCACTGATAGTCTCAGATCCCATGCTTCAAGACAAGCTGGCAACTAGTGGAAGATCCTTCCTTCCAGCAAGGCATCATATCTACCTTTCCCAATGTGGCTTCTTCAGTTAATCACTTTGAAACCAAGGGCTTACAGGTTCATTCTGCTAACCTATCTTGCTGGAGCTTGAGTACTCCATTGCTCAAAGGAAAACCATTTAAGCACACAGAAAATAAATGCCCATCTTCTGCTTTCCTACTTGTTGGCTGTAGCATCAGTAAACAGTGGAGCCTCTTTGAAGAAGTCTGCTGTTCTGCATCTGTAGGAGAGCAAGGGTACAAGCTTCTCAAGAGCATCCCCAAACCGAATTGTAGATCCCAGACATCTAAAATTCACTGAGTTTGGAGATAGACACTAATCAGAGACCCAGACAAAAAAAAAAAAGTTATTTATTGATATCACCTATTTTAATATAGCCAGCAAGGCTATATCTGGGTTTACCTTATCCTGCCATTATCCTAGGTACTTCAAATGATTGTGGAAATGCTTAGTAGAATTAATGTGCTGTGTTGTGTGTGGGTAATATGCATAATTGAATTTCAAATATTCATAACATTGTTTTTAAAAAATATTTTGTTAGAATGTCTTGACTGCAGTAACTATAACTAAGATAACTAGTGTGGTTATCTTAGAGAAGTCTGTATACAAACTGCTGAAGAGAGCTATGGCTGCTCCCAGCTGGAGCAAGCACAGTCAGAAGAATACAGCATGAAACTTCAATTGTAACACCTCCAGCACTGACAGATTGAAAAAAGATGAGGCACAGTTAATTCAAGATGCAAATGGAATGGGCTGCCCAGAGAGGTGGTGGAGTCACCGAGCCTGGTGGTGTTTAAAGAGCGTTTGGATGTTGTGTTGAGGGACGTGGTTTAGCGAGAACCATTGGTGAAGGGCGAATGGTTGGACTGGATGATCCTGTGGGTCTTTTCCAACCTTAGCGATTCTATGATTCTAAATAATTCAATTACATAGAATCACAGAACCTTGTAGTTGAAAGGGATCCTTGGAGGTCATCTACTGCAGCTCCTCTGCAATGGACAGGGACACCTACAGCTCCAGCAGGTGCTTAGAGCTCAGTCCAACCTGACCTTGAATGTCTCCAAGGACAGTGCCTTCCACCACATCTCTTGGCAAACTGTGCCAGTGCAACACCATTCTTATAGTAAAAGTCTTCCTTGTATCCAATCTAAACCTCCCCTCTTTTAGTTTGAAACCATTCCCCCTTGTCCTACCCCAACAGACCTTGCCATAGAGCCTGTCCCCTCCTCTTAGGTCTCCCCAAAGCCTTCTCTAGGCTGAACTGCCCCATACACGAGCCAGTTCCAGTGCTTCTTCTTTGAAATCCAATGGAAGAATGGATGTAATTAACAAGCACAAGTATGCACGATTGCCAAGTGGCCAAAAGATGGTAAAAATACTCTCATTCTAAGCTGTATAATGAACACCTATTTCAAAAGTCTTCACAACTGGCAAGTGTACTACATGGTATGGAGTTGTGCTGAGCCCTCATTCTGAAGAAATGGTTTACTTTGTAACAATTTCATACACCATGCAATTAAATCAGGCAGAGAATAAAGTATTCCCTTCATGCTTGAACAGAGAAAAGCTAGACATCCTAGGAGAAAACCTACTGCTACTTATTTAACCATAAAATAGGACCAAGGGAGATACAAATCAGGAATGTGCAACATTCCTCCAGAAAAAGATAAAATATTTAAGAAACCCTAATCCTTCTATAAACATTAAGAAACCACTATTTTCAGTGGGAAAAACCATCACCTACATCATATATGCCATTTCATTTCCCTCACTGGACAATATTTTATAGAAGAGAAAGCAGCATGCCAGGAATTAAAACCTTGCACTGTCTAGTCTATCCTGATGCACCATTCAGCAAAATGGGTGCAACAAGCCTCCCATGGGTGGGGTTTCGTTCAACACTGGAGAATTAAATCAAGAACCCATGACCCTCAAATATCCTTTTTTAAAACAGACTGGGCTCCAAGGCAGCTCTTGAGAGGGGACTGAAATTTCCACTGTGGTACATCAGCTTTGATAGGATAGTAAGGTATCTAGAGTAAAATTGACGTTTTGACCATGGAAGACCATAAATCAGAGGTAACGGTAACTGTCGTGAGGTGGCAATGCTCTTCAGCCTTTTTGTGGGGTGGGAAGCAGTGGTAGGGGATGGGGTGGGATGAATTTGTTGTGTGTTTTATTATTTTATTTTTTAAAGCAAGCATATTTCCAAATTTAACTTCCAAGATGTTTGGCCACTTGTTTCTACAGCACCACGTGCCAGATTTGAAAAACAGAAATCAGGCTATATCCAACTGCAACAGCCAGAGCTCTGCTGCATGAACTTGAACCAAAAGGTCCATTCAGCATCTTTATCTCCAACGTTAGTCAAGAGCAGACTGAGAAAGCACGCAGCTGTATACACATTCTCATACTTGAAATCTGATATTTAGAGGCTTTCATGGACTACCTTGGATAGATTATTCTCAGATGGATATTAGTGGCAACATTATAAAACAACTTTTTATTTTTGCATTCATGTGGCAAGGATAGGAGCCACTGAATGCTTTGCCTACAGCCTTTATGCAAATCCAACTCATCCATAACAACTAAATTCCCCCTGCTCATGTAAACAATAACTGGCATTTCCAAAGCTTCTAATAAGAAACTGGTGATACCTAATTTACAAGTAAATCCCTGCCTATAAGAGAAAGGTATACAGTACTTAGCCATGAATGAGAAAGGAGTCAGTGCTCCACATGTCCCAGGTACCAAAGAGCTAAAAGCATTCTTGATCATTTTAAAGAAACAAAAGGAGTTTAAGATGCTGGAAGCAGCAAGAGACTCAGAAATAACTACAACAGCATACACTGTACAAATCAAGTAGCATGAACATGGTGTCAGAACACCAGCAGCTTCTCCACAGAGGAAAGGGACCTGTGTATAACCAGGAAAAAGTCGTAAATAATTCCAGTGAAAAGCTTATACTCAACACAAGTCTCGCTTCTACTTTCTAAACTAATTCTCCAATTTCTAAAGCTCATGAATAAGTGAATGGAATTATCACCTCTTGTTATACTTAACATTGGACAGCCCTACAGACTCACATTTCCTGCAGTTGAAAAACATTATTCCATCCTCAGAAAATTTTGCCTTGGTCCTAATACTATTTATCATTTATACAATGGCTATATTTGTATATTTACTATCTTAATGTCAAAAATATCAGCTTTCATCAAATGACATCTATTAAGTTCTACAGCATCCTGGTTTAGACTATAGTGATGCTTACTAGTTGGTGGTTCAGAGGTTTCCTGGCAAGACAAAAGAGCAGAACAGGAGGGTCTATGGCAGGCAACATTTGACACCAACCTCTGAAACCCAGAGTACACCTCTTCCCTCTTGTCTCCCTCTGACAATTTGATTGCAAACTTACAATAGAATACCTGTACTCACATAGCATAAACTGAAACTTCTCGAAGAAAAGCCCTTGTCCAAGACCTCTTTGTGCTACAACTTGCAGCTAAACCATAAAGGCCATTAACTTCAAAAACTTGTACATGGGGGTTACTGAAGTCACCATCTCTCTTGCCTGGGAATAATTAAGCAGCTATGTTAAGGGTTTATCAGCCTATGACTTGCTGTTGACTTTTTAGTGGTAGCAACAGTATATGTTACAGAACATTTAGAACAACATTTAGATGTTTTACAGAACAGGATTGCATCATGATTCAGTACAGAAAGAGCAGTTACACCAACAATTTGATAACACCAAGGAAGAACATCACGTCACAGCATATCTTCAGGAAGCCCTTATCTCTCTGCTTAGAATTTAACAGAAAACATGAATTTCCTGCACTCTTAATCAGCTTATAGCTTCCCTTTGCCATACAACATACAGTAGCTCAAATGCCCCAGTGACCAGTCAGTTCCAAAGTAAATGTAGTAGGGGCTGGATTTGGCCTGAAATATCTTGATAAAGCCAACTCCACTTTAATAACATTAAAGAAAAACCACAGTGGCTGTTTTACTATCAGAGGAATAATTGTGCATAAGCAAGAGTTAGTCATACATGTAAGTATGATTGGATCTTCTCATTTTCTCTATTTACTTTAAGACATGAGCCCTGCTGACTCCAACACATCAAAATAAAGAATTAAAGGCCAAAAAAAAAATCCATCATTAAGACAGATTAAGTTATATCCTTACTACTAACACAAAGAGAAGCTAAGGAAAACCAGATGAAGGTGCAATTTGCTTTCTGTCTCACTTGGTGATGATGCAATATAACAGCAAGAAAACACACATGCAAAAGTCTGCCTTCCTTTACTTTTCACAGCTGTTTAGATAGAAACTGTAAGGAAAAGACAAATAGAATACAGACTTCTGCTCAAAGGCACAAAGGTTGGAACAATCTTTTCACCTGCTTATAGTACTTTTATTGTATGCATTTTGATCTTATTAAAAAAGTAATGAACCATTGCTCTGACTTCTCAGCTGAACTGCCTGGCAAGACTCAATTGCTTGTGTTCTGCATGAGTTTTTGGCACAGCTTTCCACAGCTCATAATGGTCTTACAGATTTATCTCAGTCTACCTACTTGCCACATGGTGCTTACATCCCTCCCCTCTTTGAGGAAGGACACCTCATGGATGCTTTAAGCCACTATAGTAACATAGTGCTGCAAAAGATGATGACAGACATGATGGTAAGAAAGGGAGGACCACTAGTCCCATGACTCATGGGAGTAGCTTTCCATGGCAGACCTCTGTTTGCTTATATTGCAATCCCTGGCAGGGAGGGGGGGGAAGGAGAGAAAAGATTTTCCCCCCAGTTCTTTACTTTTTCTCCTTAAGCCCTCCTGAGTCTCAACACAACACCAATCATGAGCAAGTAGGGTCCCCGCTCCTGTGGTCTCCTGGTTTCACCTGCTAGGCTTTTCAGTCCACTCCCTAGACTTGACAGCTTTTAGTATCAAGTCTTGCAGTCATTGGTATTTTCAAACTTCCCATCCTATATTTTAGTTAGTTCTAAATATGTACAGTTGGTACAGAAACCGAGTTCAGCCCCATGCCTGCCGTATGCTATTTGTGTGGAAGAACTGAAGGATTTAGACATAAGCTACACCTGACAAGGAAAACTGCCCAGAGCAGCATACAAAAGCTGACGTGAGTGCTTTCAGAAGAAACCATTTACTTGATACCTTTCATTCCTTTAACACATTTTTTTTTTTTTTTTTTGAGTCTAGACGAAGTTCTTCTCCAAATTAAGCAATTTTTAAGCAACAATCTCCTACAGATGCAAAGTGGGTTCCATGGGATTTTGAGCAAATAAATCTAATAAATATTGGATGCACACAGCTTCATTCCTCCTCGTGTGCCAGGCTGTATCAGGAGAAGCATCAAAATACTAACCTTGAACAGCCACTTTCTGTTTGCCTCAGCATTCTACAGGCAACAATTCTTAGTGGAAATTATGCACCATTTGCATTGTGGCATTCAAATTCAGCTTTATTTGAACCTCTAAACTTACACTCCACTGTTTTCCATCTTCCAGTACTAGCAAGAAAAGCAACTCAGTATTTCCTACAGCTTTTTCCAAGCCTACACAAACATAGGTTTTCAAACTATAATGGACAAGTCCCCAGAGAGGAAATTCTACTTTCAGTGACATGCATACAGCTCACGCTTTTACTTGGAGACATAAGTATTACATGAACAGACAGAACTTGTCATGAAGTATACATCAGTTCTGCTCGCAAAGTTTGGACATCAGTCCATTCTTAGCTGAGGAAACAAAAAGACAGGAAAAAAAAAACCTTTGTGTTCCTTAAAGGAGCACATATTTTCAACAGAGTTAGAGGCAGAACAAAAGCAGTAGAATGTTTAGCTCACATTATCATATCAGAAAGAGACCCAGTTCAGGTAAGAGGCTCTTACCTAGAAGATCCTACTCTTGCACAAAGCAGTTAGAGCTCTGTGAAGGTTAGTGCTCATATTTGCACTAGAAAAGCCGTAGAAATCTTCACTAAGGAAGCAAGGTATCCTAGAAAAACAATAACAGCTCCAGTATGCAACAGAGACAGGAGATGCTTTCACAGGAGATGCTTTCCTGGGGTGGAGGGTGTCAGGACCAGGGAAACACCATAAGGTTCCACCTCTGAGCAACCTACAAATAGCTATTGTGCTTCCCTGTTCCAGAGCCTGTTTTTCTCAGGTTGTAAGAACAGCTGACACGACTGCTTCTCGGTCTGTACCACAGCGAAGGAACAGGAGCACTTCTGCAGCTCTCATTCTCAAAACAGAAAACTCAGTTCTTCAAACTAGACCTGTTCCCCTTTTATGAAAGAATCCACTGTTTGCAGCTCTGTGATGACCACCAATCTAGACTCTCCAGCATGATACATTACCACAAATCCACACTCTGATTTCGTAGCCCTTAAAGAGCCTTCACATCCATCCTCGTGCTGAGGCCTCAGCATTTACTTAGCCCTCCTCAGATATGCTCTTCCCTTAGAACTCAAATTAATCTAAACGGACAGTTTTATGATTAATTGCCTCTAATTTCAATCACTCTTTGAAAGATGCTTCTTCCTGTTGCAAAATGTAACCCTAGAGTTCCCCTCATTGCAGGGGAGTATTTGGACACCTAATTCTAAAAGCTATCACTTAAGTTTTCACAGCTGAGGACACACCGTGTGCCCAATAGGAACCAAACTGCTTAATATCCAACAGTGTGTATTTATACCTCCAGTGACAGAACCAGGCAATTTGAGTCTATTTAGGAAGTATCCAATATGCGTTTGAAGTTCAATGTTGAATGATCTGTAGAGATATTTCAGCCTGTGAGTTTGTAAGTCTTGGCTGCAACTTTTGTCTCTGTTCCCCATTTAGGAGATGTTTTTAATTCTGCCTTAGCTACAGCATAAACAATTGCCCCATCCTGCCTGGACAGTTCCTAGGCTGTGACAAATCCCTAAACAGTCCAGCATAAAGCTGCATGCAAACCAGTTGCACAATTCCTGGTTTACAGCAAATGATTGGCAAATGCAACCTCTGTGCTTCAGGCCAGCTAACAGCTTTCCCTGAGTGCAGGGATAGGAATAGACAGAAATTTGGCCATACCCCATTTTCTCATAAGCCTCGTATTAACCACATCCGTGGAAGAAAAGAGAAAGGGGGGAAGGTAGCAAGAGTTGCTATGTCATGCTGTTTAGATACCTCTTAGCATTAGAAGGACTCCATACTGACAGCATTGCCTTGGCAGCCTTTCTGCAAGAAGAATGCATGTGAGAATTTTTCTGTTTTAAATCCAGCTCAAATCACAGAAATATTAATTTGAACAGAAGAGTTTAGGATGCATGTAAGTTAAAAATACACAAGGAGAGGTATGTAAGGAAAGGGTATGAAGTTATACCTACTATGCACGAGTAGTTCAGTACAGTAATTATAAAAAGATGAACTCTTAATGAGATTTTCTAAAAAGAGCTTGATCACATTCAAGATACAAGGTGAGAACTTGATTATGATTTGACATTTACATGCTCATATCAAGGTCACCACTGAGATCAAGAGACAATGAAGAAGTAGGAAATTAAACTGAATTTGAAATAGCAGGGAGTGTTAAAACTTAGAAATATACCAATAGGTTGCTGAAAAATGTGTCTAGGAATATTAAGTCTATGCTGCAGTATTACAACTTAAGAATATCTGAGTAAAGAACCAGGAAAGACTCAATGTGAGTTAAGTTTATATGCACAACCACAATTCATCCCTTGTCTACTATGCAGCCTGTTCTCCCCTTTACAGAAGCCATACATCCCTGTGCACAAAGAATACGAATACATGAGAACCCAGATCATGTTCTTTCTTAATTTTCAGTGGTTCTGGTCCTACCCATCAGTGTAACTAAGCACAACTCCATTCCTTTCAATGCATGAAATTCTCCCCAACCTAGGGCTTTTCTAATTTGGACAGCAGGTTGAATACCTCAGCTTTTTCTGTATCACTTGCAACAGTTTGCTTTACAGAAAACTCAAGATTGTCTGCAAGTCAACATAACACAAGGCAGTCAGAAAACAAAACTTGTTCTCAGAATCAGCAGAAACAGAATTATCTCCAGGAGGTTAACTAGACCATGGAGGGTTCTGACTTCCTCTAAGGAGTACCTTGGAGAACCAATTATTTACCTAACATACCAGGAAGGGACAGACCTTCAAGTCACTTCAAATATTCACCACCATTAGAAATTAACCAGCATCTCCCAAGTGAATACTGTTAATATTAGCTGTAGAAATTAGAAACCAGAAGGGATACGCTTGGCTTCATCCGTAAATTGAGTCACAACCAGCATAAGCCTTTGGATACAGAGGTACCATGTTTATCAACCTGAGAAGAATGCTACTACTCTGTTTTATTGTCAATCTTTGATTAACCAACATTTAAACTTTCAAGAAAAGTGCAGAATGAAAAAGATTTGAGGAAAACACTTATCCTTTTGACAAGCACAGTTGAAAAATGTATTACATGATAATAGAGAGGTACTGTGGTTTTCACACTGCTGCTTTGTGATTTCCTTAGACTTCCCTGATTTTTGTACTGTGATATTTGTCTTCAAAGAAGTTCAGCAACTGGAGAACAGAAGGCTCAGGGGGGACCTTATTCCTCTTTTTAACTGCCTAAAGGGAGGTTGTGGTGAGGTGAGAGTTGGCCTTTTCTCCCACATAACTGGAAATAGGACTAGAGGGAACGGCCTCAAGTTGCACCAGTGGAGATTCAGGTTAGACATTAGGAAATACTTCTCCAAAAGAGCAGTCAGGTGCTGGAACAGGAAGTGGAGTCACCATCACTGGAGATGTTCAAGAAATGTTTAGATGTTGTACTGAGGGATGCTATTTAGTGGAAAATTTTGGTGGTAGGTGGATGGTTGTACTGGATGACCTGGGAGGTATTTTCCAACCTTGGTGACTGTATGAACTAGACCACCACTTGCCCTGACTACTATCTTATTCTCATTTAACTTGTTTAAAACACAGATCTTCAGAGTAAAGAATTACGTACATTTGCAAGACTTAAAATGTAATTAAACTTGAAGTCAAGTTAGTATAGTAGAACAAGCTAGTGTTACCTCTCACAGACAGCAGACCACAGGAAGCCTAGTTCTTCATTGTAATGTAAAGATGGTGAACATGTTTGGGTTACCAACAAAATTTTGAGAATAACTAAGAAAACTTTGCCATGACTCATACCTTATGAAAAAATATAGAACTAGTCTTAATATCTAAAGACAGAAAGCACCCAGAAAGACTGCCAGCAAATATTTGTTCTTTTGCCATAGTATTTTTTTAAATCAAGTCATTGGTTTGATTACACAACCCTTAGCTAGACCAGAAAGGGAAGAAATAATGAATTAAAACCAGACAAATTATGATGCCTCCTCTACTGACTCTTGGACTCCTCAGGGAGACAGACAACTTTAACAATGCCTAGATCACAAGGCCATGAAACAGGCCAAGTAATTAAGGGATATTTACATTTGTTCCGTGACCCAACACATCAGTCAAATTCTGCCTAGAATTTATAATGCTCTGCTAATCTGAAATGCTCTTTTTACAAGGAGCTGACTTACTCATTCTGTACATGAGGGATGCAAAGAAAATCCCTGATCAGCATTCTTCAGCAGAACAGGTGAACAATGCCTCCCATAGAAAGGAAAGTTAAAGGAACAGTTAGCCCAAGTAAGCTCTTGGCAACCAAGTGGCAATCCTGCCTTGAAATAGAATTTCTAGAAAGTCTAGGTCAGTACATTCCCCAGTCGAGAAAATATCACCCAAAGACCACATGAAAAGCAGATGCTTTCTTTTAAAAATACAATGTATGTTTAAATGACAGGAGATACTCAATGCATTTGATATTAAAATATATCAGTCATCCCAGTATCAAAAGAACATTCCTTTTCTTCTGTGAAAGTATACACTGAGAAATTCATTTGTAAGACAACTGCATGCAGAAAATCAGCTCTGAAGCACTTGCCATCTCAGCAGGCAGGTACAAGACTGGAGTATTTCATTTTGAGTTGGCAATCGTGATGTGCACGTGTTCAAGAACTAATGTAGAAATGAGACATAACCCTAGTGTTTTATATTCCAAACAGCCAGCATTCAAGCGCTACCATTTGTCTCTCCCAGTTTTTCATACAGACAGTTTGAGCCTTGACTTGCACATCAAGTGTTTTATACTCACAGGTACAGTGTTCAAGTCTTGATTTACATCTCTGGGTTTCATACTCACTAGTACACTACTCAAAACTTGATTTGTAGCTGGGTTCAGGGAACCTATTCAGATAAAATACTGTTCAGCCAAACCTTCAACCTTTTCCTTGAACCAATATGAAAACTAAGCTTTTCACTAGTCTGAGAGAGAAGTCCAACTTTTTGCTCCATGTTCACAGCAGCTGTTTCTTTAAGAGTTTCGGTTTCTTTGGTTTCCTCTCAAAAGAATCAACAAAAGAAAAGGAGAAGTTTAAAGGAGATGAATCACATTCATTGAACTCAGTTTTTCACCCACACAAAAGCAGAGATCAGAGGACAAGATAGTATTTGTTCAATTCATTCTTAGACTCAGTCAATTTGGGCTACTTCAAGAAGCTATTACAGCCACTGTACTTCAGTACCAATCATTATGGCTGTCCTCTGATGAGACCAATCTGGATTTGTAAGAACAATAGCTCAAAGCTTTTCAACACTGATTTTTTTAAAACTAAGGAGTTATTCCAAAGTAAAACAATTTATTTATGTCATTAAACTTTCCTATCAGATACTGCACACTGCCCAATTAGCAGAGTCTCCATAGATTCTACTCTATATATTTATGGGATATGCCTGACATTAAACAGTTTTAATTGAAGAGCTGAATTTGTTTCAGACTGCAGCTGTATCTCACTTGAAGTACACTCCCAGTATGAAATTGCAGATGCCCAAAGTATTTTAGATTTTTTATTCCTCTAATCTATAAACATACGCATCCTTCCCTCCAATCAATGTTTACAGAAGCCAAAGGCAAACAAAATTAAAATCTCCATTTTGCTACTAAGATGTACACGGAGGGCTGCTATAACTAAAAAGAATATACTTCAACTGCCTGGAATTGTCACTTTGGTTACTATTTGGAATATATGTCACAGACAAGAAAGTAAAGCAACAGATTCTCTAGAATCCGTATTCGTAAGCACAAAGCAAACTGACAAAACATTACAAGTTTGAACTGCAGGTTACAGGAAGCATTTTCAAGTTTCACACCTTTCATAAATCAAGATAATTCCATTCACCAACTCCAAGTGTTAGCTATTTCACATTCAGTTTTCAGTGCTTAAAAGCAATTCCAGAAACAGTTGTCTGTTATTTCTTAAGGTTCTTCTTAAGGTTATTTCTTAAGCTATTTAACTGCCTCTGCTCAGGCTGCCCACATGGTCTGGAAGAGTGCTGCCAGCAGACTTCAAAAGAGCTGCAGAGGACATATTCCTGCACTCTGCAGCAGGGTTACCCTCCTCTGCTCTGAGTAAACAGGGCACATGCACTGATCACCTTGAGATTAAGCCCTGCTCTGTACATCAACTAGCAGTCTCAGAAAATTGCTGTATCCAAGTACTACTTAAGCCATTTTTCCCAATTCACAGTGGCAAAGACAAATGAAGTTTGCAACACACACAGAAATCCTTTCCAAACGCACATGCTGTAGCAGCAGCCTTCCCCAAATTGATAGGACTATAGAAGCCCACAGAAGATCAGAGCTCCACTGCTCAGCACTGATTCCTGCCCTGGAAAACTTAGAAAGTGGAAGACATGGGAAAACCTAGTGACTTGCTTAAAGTCATTCTGTACATCTGTGAGCTGAGACACTCTGCCCCTTCCAAGGCTCCCTCCACAGCCAATTTAATAACACAGCTGTTTACTGATTTGTTTCATCTGCTTGCCTCCTTGAGACCTGGGCATAGGGCAGACCAACCCTCTCTCACTCTACTGTGGGCATAAGGGGGTGAGAGGGAAAGGGCAGCACAACAGAAGAGCCTTGTATTAAGCTTACTGATAGGTAAGCTCAACCAAAGCCTTCTGACAAATGCTCTCTGAAACTCATTTCTCAAGGGTTGGATCCATGCAGTCATATGGCAGTGGGGTACATATGCAACTGTACATTAAGCAACTGCAACACATTTCAGAATACTAAAGCAGTAAGCATCACTGATGGAGTTCTTCCACTACTACAGATGGCATGAATATCCCAGATTCCTCAAAACCTACATATATTTATATTATAAAATATACAAAATACCACTTGGGATTGTTTGCCATGCTTCTGCTTTTTATACTTTCAGAATTTTTCAACTTTCCAGACTTCTGACTGCTTACCATATTCTTTAACAAAATATTTTCTGGTGAAATACTCACTACCCCATCCTTTCAGTAGGGGAAGATGAGGCATGAAAGAATATGCAGACAGTATTCAATAGCAAGAAATCTAATCAACCAAGGGGGTTTTTTTGGACCTGGATGTTAGCAAGCAAGCCATTTACATTTTGCTTTGCACAGAGATCTCAGAGTACAATGACTTTCATGACAATGTATAAACACAATCCACAGAATAAACTGCAAGCTGAAGATAAATAAAAGACAATATCAGAAATAAAATGAAGTAATGCATGATTTAGTAGTAGGAAACTACTTCACCCTGTGGCTTATCTTTGGTTTTCCTGTGTAAATTGACCTGATATTAAACATCAGAAAACATGCCCCAGGCCAGAACTTTCCATATCAAAGTCTCTGTGAAATACTCTGAGGACATCGCCTCAAAATTACAGCTAAAAGGCCAAGCTTTAGGAGGCTGATTAGCTGTATGTTTACCTATATGAACACACGAGTCAGAACTTTGCTTTAATCTCTTTGTACCAAAGGAATGCAATAGCACTAACCCACCTCTTCACAAAGATGAATCCAAGACGAGATTCTCATCTTGTTGTCTACAAATCATTCTATAATAGATGGTACAAGTGGAAACTTCTGATCTGCATGGGAAAAATCTGTACAAACTAGTCTCAATGCTGAAAAAGAAAGGTCAGGTTCATCTCCCACCTGAATCCTCATACCTGCACCAGCCTGCACCGCTTCTAGTCCAAGGGAAAAAAGCAATTACAAATATCACCATGAACAAATAGGCTTCAGATCCAGTCTTGGCACCCCTCTGCTATGTCACAGACTTAGTAGTCCTAGAACACGCTCCTCCACACTCCCTCCTCAATTTGAGCAGCAACTATTTCTTCTCAGACATTCTTTGAAGTCCACATATAACACAGTCTCAAGGAATACTGCCCAAATTTTTTCTCAGCAGACAGCTTCTAATTAACACTTAACCCTCATCTATCTATGTAAACTATGTGAACCAGAGCCCACTCTCCCCGCAGTCAGCATGTTATGTACAGAATTACACAATTATTGTGCTTTTTCAAGCCTCAGATACAACTGGTTTAGTGATCTCATTTATGTCAACCAATGCTGCAGGAACTACTTACACACCACTTGAGTAGATAACATACCTGAGTCTCACTTGCTTCATAGTCTTTAAGAAACTCCTTTTGGCACTCAGCAGATGCAATATGTACGTTGATGAGTCTTGTCAAGGTAGATGACAGCAGTATGCAAGTCACATAGAAAACAAGGTGACTTGCACATCACATTTGATAGCCAGCAAGAGATGGACATCCAAGTCTTGCCACATGAGGATCCCTATGCCATATCAATATCATGTAGTCAAAACTGTCAGCACTGGTAGGCAAAGATACTCAACAATTCCCATGCCTGAGACTCCATTTATTCAATCACTTCCTCCTTTTCCAAAGGAATTTTGGATGACATTTCCCACAAGACTTTGTGGGAAAGATTTTAGGCTTGTCTTCAAGCTATGCTTCATTTTTGCTCAATGAAAAAACACTGTTTTGCCAACATTTTTGAACAACTGTTCAGTCAAAAAGCTTTTATACCCATCTGCTTTTTAGCCAAGACTGGAAATTATCAAATTGACAGGAATGTTTCTTTTTCAGCCCCATAAAAATGTTTTAAGTTTGGCAGTGTTAAGCCTCTATAAAATTGCAGCTTGCCCATGCTCTAATCTGACAGGTTAGAATCTGGCAGCTTGATTTCCTGAAGTTACCATCTGCCCTGATCACTCTCCAGTCTAGGAGTGAGTTGCATTTTCCTCACAGTTGCTGTTTTCAGCTCCTACCAATTTGGAGCTAAAGAACACTAGATGTATGCATTTACATGAAAGTATAAACCATTTGTGCACAGAAAGTGCAAATCCATTCAAAAACAGATTTCATGAACTCTAAGTGACTGCCTGAAAAGGGGAGATATCTTTTTCAATTGTCTTTTTGTGTCTGTATATGTTCAAATACATGATGCAAATATCTCCAAAGACCAAGAAAGATATAGTTACTCTTCTGCCTTTACACAATGGACGTCAACTTAAGGCTGCAAGTCAGCAGGTAAATTCTTCCTAATATCCATTAGAAGCGTTTTGATACACAAATGTCAGAGGCTTTAAAAAATGCAATAATGTTCTACCACAAAATAAGCAATACACAGCATTTTCCTTTCTATTCATGCAGCTGAACCCATTCACAAACAGCTTCAGGGGTAGAATTACTGGTGACGATAGCAGATTCATTTTTAATTGCACAATTGCTTTATTGGAGAATGTCTTAGGTTGGAAGTGATATTAAAGATTGAGTTCCAGTCCCCTGACCCCCAGGTCAGGCTGCCTGGAGCCCCACCCAACCTGGCCTCAAACAGCTCCAGGGATGGGACATCCACAGCTTCCTGGGCAACCTGTTCCAGTATATCACTGCCCTCAGTAAAAAATTTCTTCCTAGCATGTAACCTTAATTTTCCCCCTTTTAGTTTAAGCCCATTTGCCTTTTTTTTTTTTTTTTAAACTGGCAGTGATAGAACAATGTCATTTGTCTTCCTACTCATAAGCTCCCTTCAAGTACAGAAAGGCTGCAGCAAGATCTCACCAAAGCCTTCTCTTCACATTGAACACCCCCAGCTCCTTCAACCTTTCTTCACAGGATAGGTGCTCCAGCCCCTTGATTACCTTTGTGGCCCTTCTCTGAACTCATTCCAACAACTCTGCTTCCCTCTTGTGCTGGGGACCCCTGGCCTAGACATAGTACTCCAGACAGGGCCTTATAAAGGGCAGAGCAGACAATCCCCTTCCTCTCCCTGCTGCCACCCCTCTGTTGATGCAGCCCAGAACACTGTTGGCTTTCTGGGCTGCAAGAGCACACTGCTGGTTCGTGTTAAGTTTTTCATCCACCAGGACTTCCAGGTCCTTTCCTGTAGTGCTGTTCTCAAAGAGTTGCTCTCCCAGTCTGTAGGCATATTCTGGGATTGCCTTGACCCAAGTGCCAAGCCTTGCACTTGGCCGTGCAGAACATCATTAGGTTCATACGGGTCCACTTCTCAAGCCTATCCAGGTCCCTCTAGATGGCATCTCTTCCTTTTATTGTGTACCTGTATCACTCATCTTGGTGTCATCAAGGAACATGCTGAGGGTACTCAACCACAGAATGGCCAGGGTTGAAAAGGACCTCATGAGGACCAAGTTTTGTGAACATGAAGCTGCTCCTATCTGTTTACAGAGGACCTCATCCACTTTGTCTTCCTGATCAGGCAGCCTGTAGCAGACTGCCCACTATGATGTCTCCTTCCCATGCCTTCCCTCTAAACCTAAAGCATAAGCTCTGTCAGCTCCTTGTCTCTCTCTAGGTGGAGATCCATGGACTCCAGGTGGTCAGTGATGTAGAGGGGAACACCTCCTCCCATTCTCCCCTGCCTGTCTTTTCTAAATAATTTATACCCATCTAGTCCTACATTCTAGTCACAAGGAATCAGTAAGGTCTCAGCACACAGAACTGCATAACAGCACTTCATTCCAAAGCAAGTGTCCTAGAAGACAGCTAAGTGCTGTCTTCTAGTTATCTTATATAGTTATTTTATATTTTAATGGTTATTTTATTCTAGCTTCAATTTGTCTTCCTCACACCCTTAATATGGCTAGGCTCACACCTTGTTCTCAAATACTTCCTAAGAATAGTTTCCTGTTGGAGGAAAGAAAAGGTGGTAGAAAATAACAAGTTCTTATTCCACATAACATAGATTGGAACTTCTGACATATAGACTTTCAGTCTTTTTTTTTTTTTTTAAGTAGACCATAGTTAAGTGACCTCATTTGTATTTATTGCTATAGAATTCCCATGTCAATGCTGATTTCAAATAGAATATGCAGAAAGAACACAAGTGATTTTGCAAATCAGCTGTGCTTTTTTTTTTTTACTTTAATGTTAGAACCATACCTCCAACTTATGTGAAAGTACATGTCAACAGTGCCATATCAGTCCCTTCTAGATAGGGGTTATCTCCTACCATGAAAATAATGTATGTAATTCAGCAATGTCAACTCAACAAAAGTAGTGCCTACTGATGAAAGTAATGTCTATCTCAGCTCTAACACAAATGCCTCCTGTCCTTCCACAAAATGTTTCAAGGTTGTTTGTTGGGTTTCCTATCACACCTTTTCCCCCATCCATGTGGATTCAGACTGAGGATCAAGGAGAAAACTTTCTGTATCCAGAATCAAAAGGCCTCCTCCTAGCATCACTATGCATAGGATTAAACATGTGCATTTATAAAGACCTACAGCTATCATTATCACTTACTCATACCCATTCAGAAAGTGACACCAAGAACAGAGCTCAGCAAAACTATAAGCTTTAGCAGTTGTCAAGACCAGGGCTGGCCAGGATGGGTGGCGTCCTGGGCAGCTCAATTTAGTGGCTGGCAACCCTGTCCATGACAGGGAGGTAGAGTTCAATGATCTTTAAAGTCCCTTCCAACCTTAGCCACGTTATGATTTCATGAATAGTTTAAATTCAGTGTTTGCTGAAGAGTCTCTGGTGTTCTTTTGAAGTCAGGAGTTAAACTCACTGTCCTAGACCCAAAATACCCTGTGTTAATGTAAGACACCTCCTTCCCTCCTCCATGGGAAAAAAAATATATATCAGTCTAAAGAGTACCTGGAAGCACAAGATGAAAAGCACTTCTGCTGCTAAAGGCCCATAGTACATCTGCTGTAGCTTCAGAAGAAAAGAAGGGTAATGCAAGCACAAACATATTTAATGTGTACTTCTGCAGTGCTAGCACTGACAGCAAGATCAGTTGAAACATACATACGGAGAAGCTTCATACCTGGATTTGTCTTTTGTGAAATAGAAAAGGTGAGATTTACTGCACACATCTGGCTTTTCTGGCTTGGAACCTTTAGTTCTGTGCTTCATATAGCTACCGATCAGTACTGTAACCTTGGCCAAGTCACACCCTTTTAGGCCCTTCTCACCACCACGCACTTTAAGCTAGCATGTTTTTCAGACAGGTTGCATTCCAATATGCCTATATGCAATGTCTCCATAAGATTAGGCCATCAGCATTAGTTTGGGGCCTAAGACACTAGCACTGCTTTTATTCAAAGTTTCATTTCTAGTTTAAGGTAGCTACAAAACTGTGGAGACCACAGAACTGCAGAAGTATGCAAATTCCCCTGAGAAACACCTGAAATTTTATGAGCTTGAATATATAGGAGTAAGAAATCCCCAACCTACACTCAGTTGTAAAATGATGTTTCTCCTTCATTTGTACATATATTCTTGTACATTTTCTCTTCTAACCATTTAAACTGTTTGGCAAACTAACAAGTCATTTTTATTATCCCTCTGTAATGTTCCATAATTATTCTATAAAGGTAAAAAGATCCATTATTACATGCAATTTATTTCAGTGCAAAGGAGGGTTTGGGTAAATTAAGTATTTTCAACTATTTGGATGCCTTTTATTTGCTTAATATCTCATTTACAAAGCATTCATACCTATAATAACTCGCCCAATTGAACAAGAGGTACTCGGGCAGCTTATTACAGATCTCTTATGTCAAAGTCCCTCGATCTTCTACATATTTCACAGAACTCTGAGGTAGGAAAGTTTTATTATGCCAATTTTAAAAGGTTAGAATTTGAGGAGAATACACTATATTACAGAACACCACTTTGGTTGCCCTGGTCTGCTGCCCTGAACAGTACAGGAGATTTACCTCTCTCTTCTGAGCCAGTACATTTGGCAAGCAGATCCAGGGTCCAACACAAATACCATTTGCAAACCCAGGGCCTTCAGCTGATATCAGCAGGAAGACTGATGTTCACACATACAAACCTTCCCCGTGGTGGTATTTTCTCATTTTAACTGATTGGAGGTTGAATACCTAAACACAAAACTCTTCCATTACACTTGAACACTGGCAGCACTTGAGATAAGAGTAGTAACTACACAGTAGGAATACTAGAAAAGCTTAAAGCACAGATTTTGATAAAGTCCATCACCTAGCATTATACTGTCAAGAGTACAATAAGTAGTAGTTGTACTAACTGCTTACAGCTTGCACTATGGCATTTCAAACACTCACTGTTTATTTACTACTTGCAATGCAGGGCAACAGCTGGAGAACTGGCCTTAAGCAACCTACTCAGTGGCATGAGATTTCTGAGAAATCAACCTAGATCCTCCAATTCTAATCTGTTGTGGTTTTACCTGGCAAGCAGCTCAATAACACTTTGGTCACTACCCCCCTTCCAGTGAGATTGGGAAGAGAAATGGAATAAAGTAGAACTTGTAGGTTGAGGGGGAAAAAAAAAGTATTTACTAAGAAAAGGAAGAGAGAGAAATAACTGCAGTGACTTCATATATATATATACACATACATATATATATATGTGTGTGTGTGTGTGTGTGTGCGCGTACGCGTGTGTGTATACACACACACAAAATGCACAATGTAATTGCTCACCACTTGCCAATCAATAGCCAGCCAGTCCCAGCAGTGGCAACAACTTCATCCAACTCCCTCCAGTTTTATACTTTTTTTTTCCTCCACATAATGCCATATGGTACGGAATATCCCTTTGGTCAGCTTAGGGCAGCTGTCCTGGTTCTGCCCCTCCCAGCAACTTGTGCCCCCCAGCCCCTCACTGGCAGGACAGCACAAGAAGCTGAGAACTGAAACATCCTTGGCTCTGTGCAGCACTGCTCAGCACCAGCTAAAGCATTGCTGTGATATTAACATTATTTTTCTCCTAACACCAAAACACAGAATCATACCATACACCATGAGGAAAATCAACTCTGTCCCAGCTGAAAGACACCAGCATAAGAAACCTTGATCTGCAGGGACTTCTCATGGTTTGCAAGGTTTCTTAAATCCTTGAAATACTCTAAGAACACCAAGGCAAGGTGCTCTCACATCATAACCCAGGACATGGGACATCATGCAGTCAGTAGAAGACTGCTGTGAGAGCTAGCTGTTCAAAATTACTCCCTGAAAGAACCTGACAGGCAAAGGGAGCCAAAACTATGACTTTCTTCTACATGTCCTTCCCATGCGACTAAGAATATGAGTGCACAGAGAAAGCATGCTAGAGTCTATAACACAGTTGGACCAATCAGGCTGCTCATTCCATTACTTTCAGTGCCTCAACATTCAAGTCCATTTTGCTGAGCTGACAGAAATCAGTGCTGATTCAGAACAAACTGATTCAAGCGTTAAGTCTGATTTGCACTCATTCTGTGAAAGGAAAATGGATAAGATGGTAGTGATAAAAACAAGAAGCAAAGCACAAAATTCACACGAGTAGTCGAAGTGATTTGTCTATCATATCACTTAACACATAGAACAAAGCCTCTAAGTGTTATTAAATGGTCATACAAGTGAGAAGAAACTTCAAATGCCACTCATCTTTTCTTTCCTCAGTATTATAGGAACAAGTGGATATGCAGATCATTTGCCTCACTACTGCTTTTCCTTCCTTGCTGAGTAAGAGGAATAAGGAGAAGTTCCCACATCTGTCTCCCGCAGTGTAAGATTGTTCTTTTCCAAAATCAAGTCTCAGCATAATAAAGTCAGACTTCAGTGACACAGAACAAGTAGCACTATTTTTATGATTTGCCATAAAGTGTTTCTAGGACCACACAAAATCCAAATCGATTTCCAAATGTTCCTTGAACTCTGGCAGCATGGGGCCATGACTGCTTCCCTGGGGAGCCTGTTCCATGCCCTGGTGAAGAGCTTTTTCCTAACACCCAGCCTGACTGCCCTTTGCCACAGCTCCACACCATTCCCTTGGGTCCTATTACTGGTCACCACAGAGAGGAGACATCACACACACAAACAGTCTGAGATTTACTCAGACTGCTGCCCAAAACACCATGGTTGAAAATGAAGTTAGCATATGCTAAACACAGCTCGTGTTAACAGCAGTGCAGTGGAAACAAGCAAGTTTTACTAGCTCAGATTGTTCTGAAAAACACTTCTTGGCTATCTGCTGAAGAGCTTACTTGAAAGTCTAGGAACAAACTGGGAAAACAAGGAAACATAACTTTTAACTTCTGAATTACAGTATTTAATGCTAAATTTTTTCATAGGTTTTTATATAACCTGTGTGCAAAGTGGCAAATGCATATTGCAAGGCTTTTAAGACACCTCTCCCAAGATGAAGGATAGAAATTATTTGGGCCATAGAAAAAGCTTGATACTGTTACATAGTCAGATTTAAGGATTCAAGAATCAGATTAAGCCAGATTCAAGAATCTTCTACTACCCATTCAGCATGCAATCCCTTATTCTTCAATTATTTGTTAATGTCATTTATATACCACCTAATCAATATGCCCTTCCCATCCCATCTAGTAACAGCAGAACCACAACAGCTTAGTCATTACTAATCTGACACACAACACAGAGGCCCTTGAGGGATCATACAGATATTCTAGGAACAGGGGTTGATTTCAGACACAGTATCTGGTTAGTTTAATCTAAACATTTAGATTTCTCCTCAAAAATCTCATCTGAGCAGTTACCAGATAACTGTTCAGGATAGAGATGACAAAGGGTTTACTCCTACATACAGCAATGTTACCCTATCCTGAAAACAGCTCCCATTGCTTTCCAGCAACAGGCGAAACGCTATTTCATTCATCTAAGATGCATTAACATATGCATGCCCCAGTACCATGCTTCTACATATCACAAGATAAATTAGAGGTGATGGAATGTCTGTAGAAGCTGCTATATCTCTATCAGTTGAGGCAGGTCAGCTTCTACTGCAAGGGAAGATCATTTTAAATCTTCCACTGAAGATTTTAGCAAATGAAAAAGGCAGAACACACCAGAGCACTAACATTTGAAAAACAATCAGTTTCCCAAAGAAACAAGCAATCATTGACGACTCATAAGCAGATACTACCATATTCTGTCAGGTTGCTTTTAAAAATGCAGCAGTTGCTAAACAGCAGTGGAGGATCCAAATGACAGCATATGTCTACTTGCCTAACAATAGCAATGCAACAAACAAGAAAATGGTCAGAATTTTGAGATTACATTCATTCTGCTTCTCTTTTGTCAAAGCAGTCTAGCTGCATCTTATCTATCAGTGTGGGGCTCAGGAAGATGCAAGTAATTCCTACACAGACAAAACAGAGGACCACAGGACTACCAGCTGTTCCTCCACTTCGGCTGTCCTAAGCTTGACACCTCACAACGTACATGCATTGATTTTAAATTAATCTTGGAAGTGAAGGCAACTGCTGAATAGAAACAACACCCACTTCACAGAGCAAAAACTCAAAGCCTTGGAAATGTGCCATCAGCAATTAAAAGTGGTCTGCTTCAGGATGAGGTCTAGATCCCATTGTGAGGGAGAAATCTTTAAACAGATGAAGGAAAGATGAGGTCTGATCTGAGTCATTAAGGCTTTCAGGTATACTGGCTTACAGTCTAGCATGACAAATTTACCCAAATGCTGATTTTCAAGCACATTAAAGGCCATTTCATACTTTACAAGCACAGGTACAGTATCTGTAAGGACAAAACTCACATCTCTTGACTTTTTTTTTTTTTTTTAAACAAGCAGTTTAGAGAAAAGTATTTCCACACAAAGAGATTCTGGTTAATTACTGAGTCAACTTCCAGTAGGTACAGAGTTATCAGCATCTCCAAACAAGTTAGCTGCAGATGCTGTTCGTAGGGCAAAAGTTACACCAAACAAACTGGATACCCCAGAAAAAATGAACACCTCTAAATCATAACAGTGTCTGTAAAATTTAAAAGAGCAAACTTTCAGTAAAGAGAAGCAGCGAGTAACAGTTTCCACAACCTGACTCACTGCTGATCCCTGCTAGTAGATAACGGCTCTGGTACTGGTCCAGACAAAGACCAGGAAGGACTGATTTTAACAAATGTAAGCTACTCAACATATGCTAGCAGGAAATGTTTCAGTAGACCTGGCAGAATTGTGGCTGGCTATAAACATCTTGTCAGTACACACACAACTACTGTGTAGTTATCACAGGTACAACAGAAGGGTGGTGAACAAATTAAATAAATCACTATTTGCCACTAACAGTATTTTCAAACAGGCAAGGCTTATATAGATAAAATTATAACTGCTCACCCTTTCATCTGTACCACTGGCCTCTTTTACTGAGGGATACTGAGCTGTGATGTGGATACCCCCAACTAGACATGTTACTAAATATAATCTAAACTTGAGCTCTCTGTAAATACTCAAGTGGAAATGTATCTTTCTCATCTGAAAGAGTATTTTATCAAGAATCCAGTTCCATTAACCTGTTAGCCTTACAAAGAAGGCCTCAGTATGGGCTTTGTTGATTTTAAAGAGACAATTAATACTACCACTGTCTTGGGGTAGCAGTGGCAAGTGCTCTACATCAACTGGTAACACCAGCCCCTCTCTGCAAAGATCACTGCCTGAGAGGTGCAAATCTATTCCCACCTCCTGTGGTGGAATCTATAGCTTTACATACAAGTTCCTTTCTCCTGTCCTCATTATAGGAAAAGGTAATACTGTAGAAACTCACCACAGCACTGTGAATGGGATTGCCTTAACCAATGCAGATTCCAGATGTATTCAGCCATACCCTTGCTAATACGGCAGGACATAAGAAGCTGACATGTCATTTCAACATCAGGTTTCTGCCATCATCAGCAAGTGACCTACAGCCATAGTCCCACAGAACTGAATGAACTGATTATGGGTGCGATCTTTAAATAGGAAGTACTTAACATTAACAGCTGGCTGCAGCTTTTGACAGCATCTTTTAAAAACACAATGTGTAATAAGCACTGTTCAGAGAAAGACAAAAATAGCTCTGTATCAGAGAGGTTGGATCCTTATTTGCCTTCAAGGGCAAATGAGCATGCTGGTAAGCATGTAAGCAAATATTTTTCTTGTAGAAAGATGTTTCACCAATTCTGCAGATGAACATCTGTCATATCAATATTCATTGCAAAACACACAGGAAATGCTCCTTTGCCAGAACACATAGCATTACATTTGTCAAATGAAGGTCTTTCTCTGAAACAACACTATATGTATATTTTATATATCTATATTATTATGTTATAATAATAATGTATTATTAAATATTATATATATATATATACATAAAACAATTTGTGCCACTGGCCAGATAGGACCATTTGCTAAGACTTAAGAACTTCAAGACACATTCAGCTGTTCTTTATTCAGTGAAACTACTACTCTGTCACAAGATAATGACATGGTGTGAAGTCCACTCATGAAATGAGGAAAACAATCAAAATTTTGGCCAACTATCTGTCAGAATTTGGTGAATATAGCAAGCAGGTGACTCAGTCCTCCAGCCACTGTCTTAGGGAAAACGGATCAGACTTGCAATCTGATTCAGGCTCCTGAAGATTAAAGAGTACTTGAGAACCTGACCAGAAAACAGACCTTTCCAAACCAGAGCAGGTAAGAACAGATTCAGTCAATCGGCTTTCACCTCGTCTAGTCAAGGTTGTTGCACACATTTGATTCTCCCACCAGTAACTTCAGCAGGTGCATAATCACAAGCATCTTTTTGTAGCCTTTAGTTGTATGCTTAATAAAGCACTATAGGTCACATCAACACTGATCAGCAAGTTCCATACAGCATACAGACTTAAACCTAATGACTTTCCCAACACTATTCCATCTTTTCTCCTTCTCCACATCATCCATACCCAGATAGCAAGGGACAGCAGAGGTGGGTTAAATTTGATATAAAGCTCTAGATTTGCCAAGTTTTTACTCTATATATTTCCACATATAAAACTACTCTTCTCTAATCTTTTGCCCGTACTGGGGCAGAGGAGACCTCTCTAGATTATGGCGCCTCGTTTAAGACCAGCATGGTTATTAGTATTTATAGAGTGTGATCAGAAGACTTAATAGTCCCAACCTTGAACAAATTAATGGAATTTCCATGCCAGGGAGAGTGGCAAATGTAGAGCAAGGAGAAAACTGTGCTTTCACTCCCTCCCAGTTCATTCTAAAGTTCTAGTAACCAAAGTTTCTATGAAGTGACTTCATGTTTTCACAGAAAATAATTAGTTTCTAGAAAAGGCAGAGCCCAGACCAGTATAGCTTAAGGTATTGCACTGGATCTAAAGAAGGGAGGAAAAAAAACTTGCATATTTCTATCTAAGCCATAAGAACAACATGAGATCATTTAGCTATCAAAAAGAAGGAAATGAAGAGCAAGAAAATAATGCTACCATACTCTTACCACTCTTAATATAAGACTTCACTCTGAAACTAATAAGCTAGTCGAGCAAAAAACTTCCCATATATGATGTTAATATGACCTGAGGAAACAGATGCAAATGCCTACTACTAGAAAGATATCAGTGCTAACTTAACCTACAGACACTCCAGGGATAGTACACTGTGCCAAGAACTGAAAGACATGATCTGCCTGAACACAAATTAATAAAGAACTACACAGACTACGAGGCCAGTAACACTGGAAAAAACGATGAACTCACAGATAAATATCCACAGTGATGAACCTGAGTCACTACCATTTTCAAATGAGAATCAAAGTCCTTAGATACCCGGATGCAGGAATGTCTTTCAGCAGACATTTAGAATCAGTAAAAATACACAGTTGAATCCTAAACCCATTGTGGATCAGATTCTGCCTTCAGTAGACAGCTTGAGACAGAAATCTACAGAGATTTAGGTGCACAGCTGAGTAAATACGAAGAGTGATTAGAATTCACATATTAGACAGGTCAACACAGCAGAACTGCATCTGAATATCACTCAAAGGCAGTAACTTTCCTGAAAGCTAAGCATAACTACTGTCAGTGGCCCCACATCCTGGTGAAGGCACTTCATATGAGTATCTAACACCCTTGAATTTAACTCTACTTAGTTACCAAATTTGCACAGAACATACCATTATGAAGGCAGTTATTTCTTCTACATTACCTCCAAGGTTCAGGGGTGGGTCAAGGCGTCCTCCAGAGAGCCTGGCGTGAGGCTCAGGATGGCCACAGTAAACTGATGACACAGGGGGCCATTGGGCCTTGCAGCAGCCCAGTGCTGGATGCAGGCACTGCAGTAGGTGTGCCCACAAGGGACAACGCTAGCAGAGACAGATAAGGCACTTCTCCTCAGGGCCCCCTGCCTGTGTCTCCTGGCAGATATCAACAGCTCCCCCAGCACAGAGGGGCTCACGTGGCTCACTGGAGCCTGCCTCTCACAGAGAGAACCTTCATAGCTACCCCCTCTGCTGTGAGGTCATGGTGTGACGGTGACCCTCCAGTGACATCACAAGGCACCCAGATACGGGCCTGCCTCTGCTTCCTAGTAGTTGTCACCACCAGGGCTGGGACATCCATAACACCCTTAGACAACCTATTCTAGTGCCTTACCATCTTCTGAGTAAAAAGTTTTGGCCTAACATCTTACCTAAAATCTCTTACTGTTTAGTTTAAAGCCAGTCCCTCTTACTCTATCTACCAGTGCAAAATGACATCTCCCTCTAGTTGGTAAGCTTCTTTTAGGTATTAGAAGGCCATAACAAGGCCTCCCTAAAGCCTCCTCCACACTGAAGAAGCCCACCTCCCTCAATCTCTCCCCAGGCCTGGACACAGTACTGCAGGTGGGGCCTCACAAGAACAGGGGAGAAGTGGAACAGTCACCTCCCTCACTCTGCTGGCCACCTGTCTTTTGATACAGCCCAGGGTACGTTTAGCCCTCCAGACTGAAAGTGCACGCCAGTGTACTTTTCGTCCACCAGGACCCCTCATTCCTTTGCAACAGGGCTGTTTCTAAGAGCTCTTCTCCCACTCCATATGCATATTTAGGAACATTGTAATTCAAGTACAAAACTTTGCATTTAGCCATGTTAAACCTCATTGGGATCACACAGGCCTGCATTCTGCTCACAAAGAAAGAGAACTACACACACCAGGTTCTTAGCAACAACAAATAAAGCATTTGCAGGCAAGCTAAGAGCTGTACACAGGAATCATAGAATCACTAAGGTTGGAAAAGACCCACAGGATCATCCAGTCCAACCATTCACCCTTCACCAATGGTTCTCACTAAACCACGTCCCTCAACACAACATCCAAATGCTCTTTGAACACCACCAGGCTCGGTGACTCCACCACCTCCCTGGGCAGCCCATTCCAGTGTCTGACCACCCTTTCAGAGAAGTAGGATTTCCTAACGTCCAGCCTGAACCTTCCCTGGCGCAGCTTGAAGCCATTCCCTCTAGTCCTATCACTAGTCACATGAGAGAGGAGGCCGACCCCCAGATCACTACTACAGGCCACTGTTCAAGAGAGCAATAAGGTCTCCCCTGAGCCTCCTCTTCTCCAGACTGAACAATCCCAGCTCCTTCAGCCGCTCCTCATAAGGCCTGTGCTCCAGAGCCCTCACCAGCTTTGTTGCCCTCCTCTGGACACACTCCATGGCCTCAATGTCTTTCTTACAGTGAGGGGCCCGAAACTGGACACAGTCCTCGAGGTGCGGCCTCACCAGTGCTGAGTACAGGGGGATAATTACTTCCCTGTTCCTGCTGGCAGCACTATTTCTGATACAAGCCAGGATGCCATTGGCCTTCTTGGCCACCTGGGCACACTGCTGGCTCATGTTCAGCCTAGCATCAATAAACACCCCCAGGTCCATTTCCTCTACACAGTCTTCCAGCCACTCTGCCCCAAGCCTGTAGCATTGACTGGGGTTATTGTGGCCAAAGTACAGGACCCAGCATTTGGTCTTGTTGAATCCCATCCCACTAGCTTCAGCCCAGCTCAAACTCACCCAGCTCAAACTTGCCCAGCTACTGAAGGAGATCTCTGACTGTAGAACACATCTTCTCAGAAACCAGCCCAGCCCCCAAGAGACACTCACTTTCCATGGTTGCCCTTTGTATGAGCCCCAGGTGCTCCACCCTGGGTCCTGTCCCTCTGGTCGCCTGGGTAGCACAGGTGCACACAATTTGCCTGTGATCCCTGGGCAGCTGCACCCCTTCACCAGGTGCTCAATCACCAGACATGATAGTTCCTCCACAGCCCACTTTTCAAGCTTTTAAGGGTTTCTTTAGATGGTATCTCTTCCTTCTGTTGCAACAACTACACCACTGCATGGTTAAAAACCAGCAAATTCATCTGTAAGCTTTCACATCACTGTTTCCCTTGAATGACTAATGCTAAAGCTACCTTAGGGAGTTATTGCAATCAGTCAACAGTAACCAAAAAAAAAAAAAAAAAAAAAAAAAGGCAACAGGCCATTCAGATCTTGCCTGCAGTTGCTCTAATTATACTTATCCTAGCCCCTGTCAGTCACTTTTTCCTAAAGGGCCTACACTTGCTTCTGGCAAGCAGTATTAAGTCCAAGTATTACGACGAATACCCAAACCTTCCTTTGTATTACCAAAAAACCCTGTATTTCCATTATAACAGTAGGATCTTTTTAACTGTATTCACAAAATACTAATGCTCACATAGAACAAGTAGAGAACTATACTTTCTCATTGCTTGAGTTTGCCCCTATGTGCCTATCTTGTTGCAGGCAATGCTTTCAACTTCTCTGTACACATAGTGTCAAGAAAATTGCTCTAACGTGTGGTATAGAATTTTATTTTTTTTTTAACCAAATTATCATCAGAAGTTAACTTTTCTTTTACCTTAGTCAGTACCATGATACTTACAAATATAATTTTGTTTCTGTGTAAATAACTTTTTGAGGCTGACGGGGACATACTAGGCATTGCAGAAAATTGCCAGAAAGGTCAACCAGTGCAAGTTCCTCTTCCAGGCTGTCAGATTAGCACACATAGTTTTTAACATCTAATATATTCATTGATTTGTGCCTTAAAACAGATGGTTACTGCTCATCTATATAGAAGACATATCATATAAGCATTCAAAACCAGGAACACTGTAGGATTACGGATTCATTGATATAGATATACAGTAAACCAGGGTAAGCCTGCAAAATGAATTGAATTATGTTGAATTGTGGGGTTATAAAGAGCAGTACCAACAGAATGTATGCCCAGCCCGAAATTTTGGGGACAACCTTACATTCCAGGCTGACGAGTCAGCAGCTGTTAGAGATCTGTTACCTAATGCCATGAAACACTCTTTCCAAATTACAGCAGCATCCACGACTACCAGGATCATTCTATAAAATTTCCACTTAATGCATGTTAATTGGATTATTACTTTAAAGACATGCTCACTGCCCTCACATTAACAACAGTTCTCTCTAATTGTTATTAGAGTAACTCCCATACAAATTAATGATTAGGCCATTAAGACTCTGCAGCTGAATTACCATTAATTCTTACATTTGAGTTAGATACTGAAAGGGCTTTATGAAAGGAAAATTTCTGAAGTATTACTGAATCCCTCCACTCACATACATACTGCAAATGTCTGTTAAGGTTTTTTAAACTGTTAAGTTTTTCATTTGCTTTTTTCTTTTATTAGATGTTAAGTTGAAAATATTCATTGTCATCAAGAAAACTATATATAAACCCCCTTTTTTTTTATTTCACCTATTGGTAGGCTGTGATCTTTCACCATTGCTGATATAACATCATGTAACAGACACCACTTACAGGCTTAATATCAGACTAGGTCAACATTTTGGAGGCACTCCTGCTCCATCCAATAGTATTAAAAATATTTTGTAGCTTTTGTGGCACCAGGGCATTCTAGATGCCTAGAATCTCGAAGTCAACACCTTTTTTCAAAGAAAATTAACTTAGTCACCACTTAAATGTGAGTTAATATCTTAAAATACTACATGAGTTAAGGACTGAATTCCTAAATCACATGAATGTGCTGTTATTATAAGGCAGATAGTCTCTACTAGGCACTAAACATACTTCTCAGGCAACGTCTTACACATTCCATAGTAATACGTTCATCTAAAAACAAGAACAGCTTACATGCGTATGTTTGGTCCCAAGCTCCTCATATGTGCTTCAGACTGAGCTTTCTAATTTATTTTTCCTATTACAGAAAATGTAATGCACTGAGAAACAGGAGAGCTTTCTCTTCATCCCTTTACCCTGTTTCTTTCTAATGTTTTAAATCATCTGTGTATTGTGAATATTTACACTGCTAACATTACTTTCCTGAGCACACTATTGTTTTCAAGTTCTGACATTACAAAAATTAGAACTTGCTAGAAATATGCAGCTGTGCTGCTGAAACCAATATCCATTAATTTTAAAGGCAGAATACCCATGAACTAGAACATATAAAAGATGCATAGCTCTGGGTATGATTACTACATGCTTTTGTACAGAAGCAATAAAGATGTCTTTGGCATTAATCTAAGTCATCACACTGCTCACAGTAGTAGAGATGCATCATTTGATATTGGGACCTTCGACATAGATATTAAAATTACCCAACTGATCTAATCAAAAAACATTCAGCAACTCCTTCACCAATGAAGAGCAGTAGCAATCAGCACCTTCTGCTGCTTTTTGAGAAGAAACTTTTACACATGGATTACCTAGCAATGTGATTTCAGATTAGCACTACTCACAGGCATGTGTAACAAGAACTAAGTGGGTGAATCAGTAAACAGCACGCACGGCTTAACAGATGTAGAATGCTCAGCAGCCTGCAGGACCAAGCATTAAACACGTAGGCTACCTACAGCAGCCAGATAGACGTGCCTTATAGTCTGTAACTACACACAAGTAAAGCAGCACAGTCACACAGCAGAAAAAGGAAAAATAAGTGCTTCTACTTGAATGACACCAGAATATATTCACCTGTGGTTAGATAGCTTATTCACATGTCTAACAAAATGACCTCAGAAGACTATCTAATCCCCACAAAGTCACCAAGTTCAGTGCTAAGGGAGCATGTTCCTGTCACTGGTTCGGTTGTGATCACTGTTTTAATGTTTCACTTCTTCCCTTTGACTCTCCCTTCCCAGAGGACACCAGCTGAAACACACTGTGGGTTCCATAATCTTTTAGCCAGGTAGCTACAGCATTGTCACTGACTATTCTTCATGACCCAAGAGAAACTTGGTGCTGTTGCCAGAGGGAAAGAAAATCTTGCTTTTGCTGGATGCAATTCAGGAGACTGGATGGATGCAATTGGACATGACCTGGGGGCTGTATGTGATTTTTTTATAAACGTTCTTGCACAAAAATTATGTTAAACATCTAGGATAACAGAGAAAAACAAAATGCTCTTGATTAAGAAAAGCAATCATTTGATTTGGAAGGGACTTTCAAAGGACCATCTAGTCCAACTCCCCTGGAATGAACAGGGACACGTACAGCTTGATAAGGGTGCTCACAGCCTGGTCCAGCCTGGCCTTAAATTCTCCAAGGATGGGGCTTCCACCTTATCTCTGGGCAGCCTATGCCAGTGCCTCACCACCCTCAATGTAAAAAACTTTCTTCCTTATACCCAATTTAAATCTCCTCTCTTTTAATTTGAAACTATTTCTCTTTGTCCTATCCCCACAGTTGCTGCTAGAGAGTCTGTCCCCTTCCTTCTTATAGCCCCCCTTAAGATACTGACAGGCTGTTCTCAGGTCTCCCCAGAGCTTTCTATTTGTGCTGAACAGTCCCAAGCTCGCACAGCCTGTCCTTGTAGGAAAGGTGTTCCATCCCTGGGATCCTTTTTGTAGCCCTTCTCTGGACTTCCTCCAACAGGTCCATGTCTAACAAAGCTACTCCCTTGATATCTATGGCACAGCCTTAAGAACAATTTCCTGTGCAATCAGTAACTAGCTAGCAATACAACTTTAGATAATTGTGGAAGGTCGCATCGTTTTCCCTACTTCACTGCACTGTCCTTCCTAAATGTGATTTGTCTTTCTGAAATTAATTCACTTTGGCTTTATAATAATGATAATCACTGAAGTGTGAGTCCATTGCCAGAGATGAAGTTGTAGTTGGAACATTTGTGCATAAAAACGTAATTGTCCTTATCTGGTGTCATAGGAATCCCTTATCCTTCACAGGATGGTGCATGATGGGGAGACCTTGGAGCTGGTTATGTACAAATTTTTAAGTTGAGCAAATTGCCATTTTCAAATTCATCCTATTTAAAAGAATCATTCTCATGTGCTAAAGAGAACAATTTTTCGGGAAGCAAAGGCACAGTACACATCTAAATAGATTAGTTGATTTACTGATGCTAGAAATCAGTGTGCTAGAACCTGGCCCAACAGAGCTCCCTCCACAGTAGCACATAAGTCAGTGGGCCATCCACGTGCTCGTATGATTAGATGTGTGTGCTGAGTGGCAGGGGAGTTGGCTGTATGCTTGGGGTCTTTCAGGTTGAATGTCTATCACTGTGCAGAGAAGGTAAAGGAGACCCTCAGATGCTGCTGTGCATCTCTGTGTGAGGAAATGAGATGTAGTGGTCCTGTGTATCAAATACATCTTCAGACTAGCTGCTGTTGTGATACTGAGTTAACTTGTTTAACTGTACTGTTTGGTTAATATCAAACGTCTCACTTAGATCTGCCTTATAATAGTGCTTTTCTGCTCATCATCCACAATAAACGAATGTCCTAAGAATTACCTGGCTCTTTTTAACTCTGTCTTGCATCTAAATACATATCCTAGCATTAAAGCCTTCCATATGTGAGGAATCAAAGAAGTTTCCTGGAAAAGACTGACTTCTTACTGACAGCAGCTTAGTTCTGCAGCCAGCAATAGGGCATTGCATAGCTGTGGACTACTGTCTGCCTTTAAAGCTTGTGTTTTTGGTGGATCTGGTCTCTGCTATTTTGCGGCTGATGTGTGTATCTGCCCTGTGCAGCCAGTGGGGAAACGCAGACCCCTGTTTGGAAGAAAAGGATGGGAAACAGGGAAAGGCTCAGAGCAAACCTGCTATGGAAAACTTTTCAGTTTACTGCTTATTTTAAAGGAAACCCAGGAAGAATCTTACTCTGTTGAACTTTAAATTGGTTCTTCTCAGGGGGAGACTAGCATGGTTATGCATGAACTGAAGATCCCTCCTTCAGTATGTTTTCAGTAAAGGCTTTTATTTCGTACAGTTTTTACTTGTATAAAGTAATTTCCTTATCAATTACCCACCTGTAACAAAAGTCAACATCCAGGCATGGCACAGATGAGGAACTAAAGTTTCTGCAATTAAAGACTAGTTAGATCCTTGTACTACAGCTTGCATGACTCAGTTGGAATTCTGCAGTAACGTTTTTGCCTTGAATGATAAAGGACTACATAATTTGATGGTATTTCTGTATCTACTGTCAGACTGCTGTGCTCCATTTGGGCATAGCGGAATTATATTGAAAAAACTCTCAATGAACATCAGGCTATAAGGGAGCAAAATGTATGTGTTCTGTGTAAAATAATAAGAAGTGTATTTCATTTTGATTCTGAAAATATCAGTGTGGTGCAGAGAAAAGGGATTCCACCAGGAAAAATAAGGAGGTCTCTGCATCACCCACAAGAAATTTGATTTAGCCCACCTCTATGCCGCTTCTCCCACAGCCACAACTTCCTCTTATTTTGCTGGTGAACGACTGCCTTCACAGATCTAGCAAAGAAAAAAAAAAAAACCTTCTATTTGAAGATTTGTAGATCCAGCTTGAAAATTCATTTCCACTGAAATAATGCAAATGGAACTTGAGTGTTTTAGAATGACTTATTCTAAGTAATAATAGTAAAAAAATTAAGTATCCAAAAACAAAAAGCTGAAGTTGGGTTTGGTGAATCTTTATCTGTATTCACTTCATGTATCTTCAGACGTGGTGCTGACATATAATTGTCTTAAACTCACCCTAATACTATTAGGGATAGGAGCCTAACTGCATAACTCTGATGGAACTTGAGCTTCTGAATCAGTGCTCTTCATACCATAAATCCATTGGTGTATACCCCAAGAGAGAATTCCATCTTGTTCTGTTGAAGCACTATGTAATGTCAAATACATTTGTTGGAATTAACCTGAATGGTAAGAATCTCCAGTCCTTGAAAAGGACATACCTGGGACCTTGTTTAACCAATTGTCTGAAAGTCTGAGGAACAACACTTTGTGCCATTCTGGATCTGTGAGTATTGCAGAGGCATTTGCTATTCCTAATTTACAAAATTGATTGGATTGCAGCCTGTTTAGTTTCATGGGCTTTCCCAATTCTTGAAACCTTTTTGTAGGAGACTTTCTACATAGTGACGTGAGAACTACCTTGGGCAGAATGCCCCTATAGTGTGCCTTAATGATGAATTTCCATAAGGGATTCAAAGGGGAGGATTTAGGTACAGCATTCAAATCTGGGAAAACTTGTTCTAACTCCCAGCTAAACTGCCAGTAGCAGTCAGTTATAAATATTCTGGGTTTTTTTTGGTGGCAGTAAGAAATCTGTCAGTGACAAAGCAAACAAATTCTGGTAGATTGGCGTGTGGTACGTATTATGGAATTTGTATCTGTGTTCTGAGTGCACGAGGAAGTTTCTTGGAGTGGTTCTTTCTGAGAAGAAAGCTGTTTTTTAAAGGAAAAGAAAAAAAGTAAGCTTGATGAACAAGAGGTCAGCTGAAAAGAGTTCTACATACAAGAATGGAACGTTGATTTTTTTTTTCTTAGCTATATAAAATGGTTCTTAATGTGTTCTATCCAGCCACTGACAATGCTTATTCTAATCACTGTCTGAAGAAAATGAATGGGAGGCTACCAAAGAAAACTAATATGGAGAATAGATTCTTTCTTCAGGGAAGAAAAGGTTTTGAGTATGATTAAAGGTGCTTTTACTGACTGAGTTTTTAAGTAGGTGTGATTTCTAATTACTTCAATTATCTCATCAGGATTATGAAGCTAGAGCTATTTTAATCACACGTATAATTAAAAAAAATTAATTTTCAAGATGCATTGCAAAGCTTATAAGAAAGTGATAGTTCTCTTGTAGTTATGGAGTCAAAGTTTTATGTCAGAAGAATAACTACATAGAATAAAAAGTTAAGGACACAGGTTTATCAGGTGAAGAAGCCTGTTTTTCAAGAAGAAAATGCCTGTACTTTATAGCCTTTGAGAATGGACCAACCCATTCTGATTTCTATAATTTACTGCTTCAGAAATTTGTGTGCCAGTTCCTTACCCAAACAAGTACCTTCTGGTTACCTTCTCTAAAAGTACATCTGCTTGTCCAGCTTACCTTGATGCACATTCATGCTGCAAAGCCTGCCATGAGCAGGCACTGACAGATTCCAGCCTGCCACCCTGGGAGTTAAATTGTTCTTTATGCATCAGACAATTTCCATCTAATATTCTGACGAGTGATGTCTCTGATATAGCTCTGCAGCATCCAGGTTGTTTAGCCACAGTCTTTAAGAAGCATTACACTGCACTTAACTGTAGAAGAGCAGTTACACGATCTCACAACCACTACCTCTAGCCGGCTGAAACCAAGCTTTGCTTATACAATTCAGAAAGTGGCAGTAAAAGGGAGAGAGGGGGGCATTTTCTGTTTCATTTACAGCCAAGCAGAAACAGCTCTATTACAGAACAGCCTGAACTCCCCAGTCTGTAGCCTGCTAGAACAAATCCGTTGTCATTTTCACAGTACAGGTTTCTTCTAAGAATTTTAATTTGAAGTATGAGGTCCATGATGGAAGCTTTAAAAAGTAGAATGTCTAGCTGTTTGTTGTATTTGGATTTACCTGGAGTGCTGCATTCAGCTTTGGAGCATCAGCAGAAGGACATGGAGATGTTGGAGCAGGCCCAGAGAAGGCCAAGAGGATGCTCAGAGGACTGCAGCACCTTGGCCGTGGAGATGATGAGAGCTAGGGTTAGTCAGTATGGAGAAGGAGGGTCTCAGGGGAGACCTTTGGTACTTCAAGGAGGCCTGTGTTGAAAGGTGGAGAAGGGCTCTGTTAGAGAGTGTAGTGATAGGGCAAGGGGTAAGGGCCTCAAACTAAAAGAAGGTAGATTCTGATTGAATGTAAGAAAGAAGTTATTTACGCAGAGGGTGGTGAGGCCCTGGCACAGATTGCTCAGAGAAGATGTGGATGGCCCATCACCGTAAGTGGTGGTCAGGTTGGATGGAGCTTTGGGCAACCTGGTCTATGGTAGGTGTCCATGCATTTGGCAGGGAGGTGAAACTAAGTGGTCTTTAAGGTCTCTTTTAACCCAAACACTTCCATGATTCTAACTCCTGTTCTGCTGCTTGATAAACTGAAAAACAAAACAATCAGTTGCTGCCATCAACAGGCAGGATAAAACTAAACCATTACGTTCATTCTGAAGTTTCTGTAAAAAAAAAAAAAGAATTCATGTTTGTATTGATAATTAAAGAATTCATCATGATTAATGACACTTCCATGAAAAGCAAACAATTGCATTGGCTAGACTAAGACTTTCGACATAATATCATTAGAATTGAAGGGACCTTAGAAGGTCACTTAGTCCAACTCCCCTGCAACAAATAAAGATGCCTACAGCTCCATCAGGTTCTCAGAGTCTGATCCAGTCTGACCTTGAGTATCTCCAAGGATGGGGCATCCACCACATCTCAGAGTAATCTGTGCCAGTGCCTCATCACCCTTATTGTAAAAAGTTCTTATATCCAAACTAGACCACCCCCTCTCCTTGAGTTTGAAACCAGATCCCTTTGTCGTGTCCCAACAGACCCTGATAAAGAGACTGTTCTCTTCTTTCAGACCTGCTGTGACTTTCCAAGTATGACTGAGGGGGGACTTGGTGACTATGTCAGCCAATTCCCTCTGGACTCTGTGATGCATCTCCTTGGGACCCATACACTTACAGATGTTCAGGTTCATCAGATGTCAGTGAACCAGATCTTTGCTTACAGCAGGCGGGGCATTGCTCCCCCATTTTCCACCAATCATTCATAGACTGCAAGAGCAATTACTGGGTTTTTGTGAATTTTAGGTAGATCTGCAGAGCTGAGGAAGAAAAACATTAATTCCTCTTTTAATGGAATCCATTGTATGGCTTGTGTTTGCCTGAATCTTAATGAATTGATTTCAAGAAAAGTGATTCTCAGTGCATGACAATGTTATATTGATTCCGGTGCTGGCATATAGGACTTACAAGACTTCTCTGTAGATATGGAAATCCACATTTCAAATGAAGATTCAACAGTTTTCGCAGTAATCTCAGGTGAATTAAGCTAGTCTTAGAAAAATTTTAAATCTCAGCTGACTTCTTTCTCTGTGGCAGGTTTCATGCTGTGCAGTACTCCAAAATACAAATTAATATCTCACTTTTAATTAGTTTATTCTTATCCATTAGAATTATGCCAAATGATTCTTAATCACCTGTCCTGAATACCTGTGGCTTGCAAGGGAACAACAACTAAGATTACTGGGGACAGTGCTTTAAGGACCAGTGCTTCCCAATGGTTTTGTAAGCATGCTGGTCTATCTGTGGATTCTTGAAACAGATATAACTTCACTCCTGGTCATTGATTTCAAAGCACAGAAGATGCTACTACAGAGTAGGATAAGGTAGTTTTGCTTTTTTAATGGAGGAGTTTTGTTGTTTTCTTATTTGGAGACATTTTTTCAACTGCAGGGAAAGGCTTGCTTTAATAAATACTGATACAGAGGGCCAGCTGGAAGTGTGAGATCTGGCACTTTTTGGTGAGGAAGGAGGCAGTGTTAACCCTTGACTAAAACTAACACAGACAGTAGTATATTCTGCTAAATATACTTTGTAAGAAACCCTTCTTCCTCAGTTTAACAGGTAAGAAAGATGTGGAAAACAGTCTGAGGTCATTCGTTTCACACGGAGGTTAAACATCAAGATGCAGGGTCTTGTTGTCAGTAGAGACTTCTTGAAGTTTTAATCTGAGACATCATTTCATGTAATGTGACAGATAAGTAGAGGCTCAGGTGGGACAGTTTGTGTATGCCAATAAGAACTAAAAAAATGCTTCTTTCTAAAGTTTGCAGAAGTAGAACCTGGTATGACTTCATAAATACATTTTTCTATATTTTAATGCTGTGTAATCTTTGCTCCAGTTGACGTAGAAATAAGTGCAGTCTGACACTCCTGAACTTGTGCTAGAAAGCATGCATGCTATTAACAGCAATACCAAAGGATTATTTATGATTTCTAAGTTACTGCCAAACAAATCAATTAACTGCCAATTTCTTTTTCCACTTTGTCACTCTATTATAACAGAAGTCCTCTAATTGTTTTTATAGACTGAAACTAAGTCAATAAATGTTTTTATTGACTTGCAGGGAGTTCAATATGCGGTTAACGTTAAAGTGGATGGCTTCTGGGGAGCTCTGAGAAGTGACTGAGTTCTATAAAAAGGATAGATAAATGTTGCAGGTTGTGAGGTGCTAACAAATTTTAAAAGGTTTAGTCTGCTATGTCTTGACTCTTATTTTGCTCTCAAAGTCTTATCTCTCCATCATGCTTTTTTAGCCCAAAGGATAGGGATTTTCAATTCACCATTTATGTCATTAACTCTTACGGAGGAAGTGAGTTTGTCAAGTGTGACAGCTAATGGTAGTTTGATCATTAGGTTCTGAGGATACTAATCTCTGGGTCACTTTAGGAACTGGTAGCTGCAGGGCAAACTGTCTCAAATCAGGATTTCTCTGGAGACAGCATTGATCTTGGATTTAAGCTCAGGGCAAACTGTTGAAACAAGTATTCATCTGGACAGAAGTGAAAAGTATTGCTGATTCCTTCCTATGGAGCACAGTACTTAGAAAAAGCACAAGAAACTAAACAAGAAGTTCTAATGTCATGGTAACAAATTTTCTGGCTTAAACTGACTTGGATGAGTAACAGGTGGAGACACACCTTGGAGAAATGGGCAGCAGATTTGGAAAATAAAATGTACAACAGAATGTCTTTATACTGAGAGTAAAGACAGAGATGTTAAGGTCTATGAGGTCCATCTTTTGCTCTTTCAATAGACTGGTATGTCTGTAAAGGTGGTTACTACATTACCAGCCCACAGCAGGGAGTAATGTAAAAGCAGCAAACTGCCTTTGTCTTAGCTTGTGGCCTAATCTGCACCAAGATGCATCATTAAGCTTGTGCCTCTGATAGCGTATACAAGAAAAGCTGTAGTGTTATAGTTAGCTTAGAAACATGGAGTGATAGTAAATACAGCTTTACAAAGCTTTATTTGAAGCTTCATCTAATGTAGCTTAAAGATAACAATTACTTCAAGTACCTCAACTAGACTGTTATCTCAGCTGCATTCTGTAGAACTAAAAGGGAACAAGGCAAACATTGAAAATTAAAATCAATATATCATGTGGTCACCAGAACTCAATATGGCAAAAAATGCAGTTCTTCAAAATTATATCTCTTCAGTATGCCAAGATCTCAATGAAGCCCTTGTGTTTTTTAAGCTTTTATTATGACTTTCTGCTATGTACCTGTCTACAATTTGCTGTCACAGACAGCAGTGCTGTCCAACATTATTGGTGCATTAAACATTATGTCCTAGAGCTCAAGTAACTTAATACAATCTGTTATGAAATAGTAACTTCAAGCTAATGTGCAATATTTTGAAGATTAGTTCTGAAAAAAAATCAATGTTTATTGTTAAAGTACAACTCATTTTGTGCACGCTGTGTATATTTCTCCATTTCTGACTAGTGAGGATGAATTCAAAAGAACAGCTCAAATTGATTTTATTACTGCCAGAAACAGTGGGGAAATAACCTGTGACTATTCTGCACAAGCAGTTATGGAAGCTTCAGTTTTTCTGCCATTATATGTTCAATGCTCCTGAAACTTCAAGTGGTATTTCCTGCTGGATGCTGCACTCAGAGTTTACTAAGCCCTTGGAAAGACGTCTGAGGCACGGCTGTTACACCTTTTCACGCCTATTTTTTGGCCTCAACATGTCTCTCTTAAAGATAGAAGTGAAATATTTTATCCCAATTAGCATGGAAGAGTTACTTGAAATTTGAAGGAAATACTGAAATGTGATTTCTAGCAATCTCTAAAAACAATAGCCTGTTTCATCTCAGATGAGAGAGATTTCTCCTATTTTAGCTGCTTTGGTGGAGAAGAGAAGAAAGGTCAAGGGCAACCAGCCCATGGCAGGGGGTTGGAACTGGGTTGTCATCAAGGTCCTTTCCAAAGCAATCATTCTGTAATTCTATGATTAAAAGTATTGTCTTGAACATTTAGATTTGGAATCCATGAAGGACCAGTACTGCTTCCTCCCCCTCTGCAAGACAGTCTATGGAAAGTTAACTGTTGGGGTAGCAATGGTAATGGGAGGACAGTTGGACTAGATGATCTTGTAGGTCCTTTCTGACCTCGTGATTCTACGATTCTATTGTGAAAAGCTGGGACAACTGGTGCCTTGGCCCATCTGCCACAATAGCTTTTACACTGGAGCCATCAAGTTACCTGAATGGCTCACCGGCTAGAGATATGCCTGAAGCCTGTTCACAGCACAAAGGTATCTGTGTGCAGAATGACTTCTTGGGGAACAAATGGTTTTTAGTTTCTGGTTAAAGCAGCCGTTGATAGTTCTTTAAGTCAGTGCTCACATAAGGAAGATCATCATGAACTGAAGTCTAAGTTTTTCCAAGTTTCCACAGAATAAACTTAGTATAACCAAGAACCTCATCCACATATAGGTTCCTCTTAGCATTTTCAAAATGGTTACTTGAGTCTAAGTAGAGAATACTTACTACATTCTGGGTAGCTGCGGTGGTGTCAGATGTTGAACATAATTCAGAGCAGAGCTTAAAAACAATTGCTATGTAACAAGCTCCTGTGGCAAGATACGGTCACACTGTGCTTGAAAGTAAGAGTTTAATTTACCCTTAATAAGATTCTTGCATGCTATTAAATGCAAACATACATTTCTAATCAATTTAAAGTGTGTTGTGGGATAAGTATTTACTGCGGAACTATTAAAGTGACTGTTTACTTTACATCAATTTTTAGTATTGAACATGAAATATCAATTGATAATCTAAATGCAAAAACCATCCTATTTAAAATTTGTGAATAAATGCTTTCCAAAAATGTGCATCAGGACTTTCCATATCCTGGTGTTTTGAACTAAATACTGTTCACTTCAGTTTGTTTAGAGAAGAGGCCCCAGAAAGACTATGGCTTATGGCTAATTTAATCAAAATACTAAGATTTCTTTCTTGCCTTACCTGCTGCATATAAATTTATAGGAGGGATATGATGCTTAATTAACCCCATAATTCTTACTTATGGATTAATTAGCATATAAATTAGGGTTTCCTTCTGTATTGTGTAGAATACGCTACAGCATCAAACATAATTTATTCTTCTGCATCTCAGATTTCTGCTTGCTTAAATGGCTTGATTGCTTTAATATGGAAGTATTAGATCTGTTGTCTGCCTTGTGTACCTCCTAGTGTACCTCTCTACACAACACTACACCTGACAAATAGCATTTCTGAATGTTCAGAAACTGAAATATGTTCTGATTGCTGTGGGACAGAAATGACAGTTGTAGGTAAAGATATCTAAAAGAGACCGTCAGAGATATACCCTTAAACTTTCTGTATTAACTTAGTATAGGCTTCTTATCACACCTCTTTGAGATTAACTGAAAATGTCTAAGGTAAAAGGTTTAAATAAAGATCATAGTGGAGTATAGAACAGAATTGTACTGTGGTTTGGACCTCCATGAAGGGTCTTTTTCAATTGCTTATTTTCCCTTGAAACAACAAAAGGTGAGATCACAGCCCACTGAGACTCCTGTGTTCTTGTATACTGTAAATAATTCAGCTCAGTGAAAATACTACATGGAAATTAATGCTCCCATTAACTCTTTTTGGAGCAAATCTCCTTTCAGTATATAGCAATAAGTTGCTGAAAGTCCAGACTCCGAACTGAGTGACGTGTCATCTCTCTGAAGGCTGTCTGTATTGAGCTATGAGGTAGGTCTCTCCAAAAGTAACGCCTCCTATTTATTTCCATGCAAAGTACAATAGATACAAAAGGCACAACACTACTTATAGAGCAAGTTTTCAGCTGCAAAACACTATTTTTCAACATAGTCACTGCTACTAGCTGTGCATTTTCACCAGTGATGAACAGGAGCCTGTGTGACACGCTTGTACAAATCTGTCCCTGCAGACATGACCACTGTGTCTGTTACCTACTGCTGAAATGCTCTTCCTATCCCTCACTGTGCTGCCTCCACTGCTTGGTCTCCATAAACATTTAGCAAGTGTTGATGAACATCAGTGGGTGCCACTTTTCCCCACATAGAGAAAGTCAGTGACACACCTTTGCTTCTTGTGCCTTTTCATAAACAGTTGTTTTTTGTTTGTTTTTTTTTTGCCAGAAATAACTTGGTTCAAGGGAGAACTGTGAGTGCTTTCTTGACAAGCTTTTTCTAATTTAAGAGTATTGCTTGGAAATGTGGGAGGTGTATGAGGTGTATGCTGAGAAATATCCATTGCAAAGACAATTCTGTCACTTTGCTGTCCTTTCTAGAATCAGTAGACCAATAGTAGGTATCTGCATTTTACAGACATTCTTGTTAGAAATTTGTCCTGTAAGATTTGAATACTGTAACTTATTCCAGTCTACTCCCAGCATATACGTGTTAAGAACTTTGACCCGAAAGCTATCAGATCTTGGAAACTCTGGTTAGGTTTTGGTTATAGTGGAGTTACGTAGCAAAATTTTCCTTGGAACTCATGGCAGAAATCTGTTCTCTGCATTTCCAACAATGAGGAGGAGCAGTCATGACTTGCATTAGTTGGATGGCTTTCAGTTGGAGGGTTTCATGAGTAGAGGTCTGTGACTACTTGAGTCTCCAGTCAGTTCTTCGTAACCTACCTTGGTGTGTGTATAGCTTTCAAATCACCAAATTTCAGAGGAGATGATGAAATTAAGTTGATTATATTGCTGTCCTGCAAATGAATATTTTTCTTTTGGCTTGTTGATGCTATGATAGCAAAAATAACTGAAGATACTGAAGAGTCTTAGTGCTGATGTTGAGTTGAAATTGTTTCCTTATTGTATCTGAAGAATCAGCCTTTCCTAATGCATTATGCATTAACTTTAGGTGGCATCAGACCAATTAAGAAGCAATTTGATGAAAGTATTGTCAAGGAAACAGTGCACTTCCTCCTTAACCACTGGAATGAAATAAGTTAGCACGCACATATTCAATACTGGTATTTCATCCACTTTTCTGTAACTGATCAAACCCAAGCTGTGAAGCATGGAAAAGCTGAAATTAAAGTATTGTGCAGGAAATCTGCACACAGTATGAAAATACGTGTGTGTGTGCATAGCACTTCTGATGTACTTGCTATTCTGGAGGCTGACAGAGTTGCTTATTACTGCTGACATTTCTATTGTGAGTAATTGAAGACAGGGTCTTGGCTAAAATGTAACTGTTTGAACTCAGTTTTTCATACCTGAACATCTGCTTGAGATGGATTTTATTTTTATTTTTTTGTTTGAGGCTGAATTTGGCAACCTTACTGTTCTGCTAATGTAGTGCGAAGGAAGGAGGAGGGATGCAGGTGACAGGAGGACAGAAGAAGGTAGGCAGGGAGAAAGAGCTAATGGAGCAGTGTCTGAACCTGTAATTAAGTTATTCATTCAGATGTGGGGAAGCTAACCTGTGGAACCAAAACATGACAAATCTATTTTGATTTCTGCAGCTTAATTTTTCTTTAGATTGTGTCTGTCTGCTCAAAAGAGCTACAAAGCTGCCTCAAATAGAGCCCCACAGCAGGGGTTGGAACTAGATGATCTTTAAGGTCTCTTCCAACTCAACTATTCTATGATTCTATCAGTGTTTGTGCCAATGTCAGGGAAATCCCAGATGGAGAACAGCTGGCTGGATGATGCCCCAGGTTTTACTACTTTCAGGGCTGCTAGAGGATTATTACCAGCTGTTGTCACTGGAAGCACTTGATTTTCATCCCACGTTTGTAGCTTTGTCCTGAATATAGCTTAGTATTGGGTGTGAGAATTAGGTTAAACTTCTGTCTTGGCATTTTCTTTGTACTGTGATTCACACAATGACATCATAAAAGACTGAGGAAAAGGTGTGTTTGATTGCTAGTACAGAAGTTGCTATATCATTTCATTAGTGGGGTTTAATTGGTCTAGTACTAGTGAGTTGATGAGGCAGTACCAGCATAGATGTGTGATAGTTTAAGTCTGATGGATCGGCTAAAGTAACTAGCCTAAGTGAAGGATAGTGGCATATGTCTAATATCTTTATTGACGGCCTGGATGAGGGCATTGAGTGCACCCTCAGTAAGTTTGCAGATGACACCAAGCTGGGAGAAAGTGTTGATCTGTCTGGAGGTAGGAAGGCCCTACAGAGGAATCTGGACAGACTGATTGCTGGGCTGAGGCCAATGGGTTGAAGTTCAACAGGACCAAATGCTGGGGCCTGCACTTTGGCCACAGAAGACCCAGGCAAAGCTACAGGCTTGGAGCAGAGTGACTGGATGAATGCATGCAAGAAATGTACGTAGGTATGTTGGTCGACACTTGGCTGAACATAAGCCAGCACTGTGCTCGGGTAGCTGAGAAGGCCAGTGGCATCCTGGTTTGTATCAGAAGTAGTGCAGCCAGCAGGAGTGGGAGGTGATTGTGCACCTGTACTTGGCACTGGCTAGGCCTCACCTCGAGTACTGTGTTCAGTTTTGGGCCCCTCACTACACAAAAGATATTGAGGCCCTGGAGTGTGCCCAGAGAAGGGCAATGAAGCCATGAGGGGTCTGGAGCACAAGTCCTTTGGGAGCAGCTGAGGGAACTGAGGTTGTTTAGTCTGGAGAAGAGGAGGCTCAAAGGAGGCCTTATCACACTCTACAACTGCCTGAAAGGAGGTTCTGTGAAGTGGGGGTTGGCCTCTTCTCTTAACTAGAGATAGGACAAGAGAGAATGCCCTCACGTTGCACCAAGAGAGGTTCAGGTCTCATATTAGTAAAAATTTCTCCAAGAGTGGTCAGGTGCTGGAACAGGCTGCCCAGGGAGGTGGAGTCAATATCTTCTGTGGGGTTCAAGAAATATGTCGTACTAGGAGCATGGTTTAGTGGGGAGATACTGGTGGTAGATGGACGGTTGAACTAGAGGACCTTTGATGTTTTTTCCAGACTTGGTGATTCTATGATTCTATTGCTAGCATCTTGAATATCTGGGTGTAAAGTGGTCTTTTGCAGGCCATGGCTCATCATTAATAAAATACTTGGTGTAATTGCAATCAAGTGACCAAGACTGAAAACTACTAGCACAATTAGTTCCTCTGTCTTACACACCTGGGAATCAAATATGGTAATAAATGATTTCCTTAAGGAAATTTAACCTAGAATCGACAAGCAAAAACAACCCTTTGTGCCTGATGCTTGAATCAGAAATGCAGCTTTTGGGAGATCCTGTAAGGCAGTAATGCAGAATCCTCAGTTCTGTTATCTTATTTCACACTCAGTTTGTCATAAGGTACAATGCTTTTAAGGCTGACACAAGCCATTGTCTACTAGAGAAACAGAAGCTTTTGAAGAATAAAAGGGATAACCAAAAAGGCTAAATTGCACTAAAAGTTTTACCTAGCAATTGCGTCTTGCAGTATAACGTAGCTTTTGTGTTTGTAACTTTATTGCAAGGCTGAAATAACACCAACATTACAGCGCATATTGTAAAAGCATGGACAGCTCAATAGCGAAGTGCAGAAATAACAGAGCGTAACTGGAATGAAAATTGTCATAATCTGACACTGCATAAAGATTGCCCAGGAGGAAATAAGGAAACTGAAATCATTGAAATCACTATCACTATGCAGAATGTTGCTTTATCATATACAGCAGTAGGTGGAATTAGACCAGACAGCATTAAATAGCAGCTATTTAATAGCTGCTACTGGTGGACACTGAACGTCTACCAACCCCTCCTCACCCAGCAGTAGTTTAGATGAACTTTTGCAGATGGTAATATGAAAGGGGAACAACTAAGATAAAGAATAAAATATCCACAAATCTGGTCATAATACAAGGATGGGATAGCAGGTGAAAAATAGGGCTGTAAATCTTGTGGCACTCCTATCTTTTCAGCCTGTAATTACAGTGATTTACTGTCTATCCAGCATATGCAGAGGAATCAGGTAAGGCAGTTAGTGCTGGGGTTTAGGTATTTGAATATTACTTAAGAAAAGCTTTGATCTATTGCAGATTCCTTTATGATACACTCAGGATTCATCACAAATCTTTCTACAAACCTGAGCTGAAACCTAATGTACACATATGAAGTAAGTGTTACCCTTGACCACTTCTTAATCCAACTTCAGATTAAAGTGATGTAACATCCTGGCACCTGTCAGATGTGTGTTTTGAAATGACGGTCAGATGGGATTCCAGGAGTTGCAATGAGCTGTTCTGTTGTGGCAGAATACTGCCTCATAGGTATGGGTGGGATGGCTTAGCCACTGGGCTTCTGTCCCATATTGTCTCACCCTCCATAGTTTTTTGTATATAAACACATAAAACAATTCTGCAGGAGAAGAGATGTGGTGATCCTAATAGGACAACGTCATTCACTTCTGAAACAAGGGACAAAGTATGGAACTAATGCATTGGATAAGGTTTTGCTTGCCTAATGCAGTGTAGTGTTAGAATGATTACTGAGGTTGTCATGTTTGTATAAATGAGAAAATTATCATTTTTCTAAAGCAGGATTTTTTATATCTAGAAATGAGTGTTGCTGGATTAAAAGTCTAGTTAGGGAGGTAAAGTATTATCTTGCCGTGAAACAGCAGAACCTGCTTTCTATGATGGGATTTGACTCAACTGAAATATGAACAAGCCTGACTATTTACTTGAAAAGATTGGTCCAAGGTAGAATGGCTCAAACAAGCTGGTTCTGTTTTCTTAAGTTTCTGTTTAGAGTTCAGGATAGGAAGCTTTCTTGTGGGGTCACATTCTGGGATTAATTCTAATGATACTGTGGAAATTCTGAGTGCATTTGCTTAAATTATTTGATCTTGAACTCAAATCAAGTTTCATACTGGTGTTCTGTTAGCCCAAATGGACCACAGATATTCTAGCTAAATATTTGTAGGTTCTTCCTCTCTACCAACCCTCTTTCATCCAACATTACTCAGAGTTAACAGAAAAAAACAAGTACAGGGAAAAGGTAAGTGGAATTTTCAAAGCAAGATGCAGCAAGGAGTGCAGCTGGAATTATTTTACCTTGATGAATGCGGCAGTGAAAAGGAGTCTTGAAAATGTTCCAGCTTCAAATGAAACATCTGCCTATCTGTGCAGGTTTAGTGATGTCAAGAAGCAGCCCCACGTGTGCCACATGCAAACCAGAAGTTAATTTCTGTGTTGCACAGCATGTGCATCTAGCTTCAAGCTAATTTCATAACAGGTATAGATCACAAACTGGGCAGGTCCCAAAGGAAGGGCTCGGAATTCATGCTGCTTCTATGCCCATGCTATAGCTGTGTTGTCCTCAGTCTGAAAAACACCCCATGCCTCCTCTGTCTGAGAAGAGCTATTTCAGTGCTCTGTTCTGCTTAACATAGTCTGTAAGCAAAATGTAAAGAAGAGGTGGTACCCAGTGCTTTGAGGGGAGAATATTTGGGATCTGTTATAATCTATGTAGGCTTTTGCTGCAGTTGGATGTGCAGACCTCTACTCAGGGAAGTAGTGGTGGATGTGCCCAGCTGTAAGTGTGCAACTTACAAACGTTAATTGGAATTGCTTAAAAGTATGTCTTTTCAAATAACGTCTGTGAGATGTAGAACAAGTAACTGCTTTAGGATGTAAAACATCTGTTTAGAGGACAGTGAGACCTGTAGCTGTTTGCCCACTTAATTCTAAAGGATGTTACAGTTAACTACTCTAGTGTAGTTTTTGTGAGATAATGAGTTCTGATGTCCAAACCTGCAATACATACAGCACTGAAACAATATATTAGTAACATTAACTACATGTGTACTTTCCAAGTTATAAAAACACTTCTCAATGTACTGGTTTAACAAGCATCCATATATATATATATATATATAAGGTGTGCAGCTGTTGCAGTGATACTTTATCACAACAGTCAGGAACAGATCACAGAGATGCACAAAGTGGAATTGCAGAATACAAAATGTTGTGTGTTTCTTTTAGAGAATAATTGAATTATAAATAAATTTATTTATCTGTGGAGACAGGCTGAGAGAGTTGGGGCTCTTAAGCCTGAAGAAGAGTAGGCTCCAGGGAGACATTATACCCCTTCCAGTAGCTGCAGGGGGCCTATAGGAAAGCTGGGGGGGAAAAGACATTCTTTCCTGTGAGGGTGGTGATGCACTGGAACAGGTTGCCCAGTGAGGCTGTGGATGTCCCCTCCCTGGGAGCACTGCAGGCCAGGCTGGATGGGGCTGTGAGCAACCTGGGCTGGAGGGAGGTGTCCCTGCCTATAGCAGGGGGTTGGAACCAGGTGGTCTTAGAGGTCCCTTCCAACCCAAACCATCCTATGATTCTATTAGCTCTTGAATGTCCTTGGAGGATGTATGGGCAAGAATTGAGGTGTAAGTGCTTCTGACATTTGTGCTGGTAGAAGATCCTAGTTGATTAGAGACTGTTACAGCTATGTGACTCAGCAGTATTCCTTTAATTCAAAGGAGATGATGGAGCCAAGTTCTACTAAATCAGCTGAGATCCCATTTTTGCAGTAGAGTATCTAAGTGGAGACCAGTCAGCTCCCAATTAGGTGCGTGCTGGTAGAGCCCTCTGTTTCTTCAGGGCATTGTAACAGAAATACGGCAAGCCCCTTGCAATATTCACTTCTTTGGTTTAGGTGAGTGACTTTCAAAAACACTACAATTAAATGCAGCTGTGCAGTTTCTCTGTGCTTTTTCACTTGTGTCCTGATGTTTAACTGATAAATTGCATCACCTGTGAGCTGCATTTCATTCCCCTCCCCCCCCCCCCCCCAGTAACTGGTTTTCTAAGTTTTTTTTGAACATTGGTTCAGCTCTGTTTTAGAAAGAGTTAAGGGTACTTTAACATGCTTGAAATCATGGAATAAATGGCCATCACCAGTTTTCTTGTTTTTCTGTATCTCATGTTAACGTATCAGTATGCTGCAGTGCTGCTGAGAAGCACTGTATGGCAGTGAACCAGTCTTGTGTGGCTGGGAGCACACCTCGCCTCAATTCTGTCACAGCTGTATTTGAGGAACAGTTCCTTCATATTTCTCAGCAGTTTTCAGCCCAGCTCTCTGACAGTATGATGGGACCTCATTCTGAAAATGGAACTGTTCTTCTCCAGCCAGTAACTGGAGGGGCACGAGGATGACTTCAGACCCATTCTGTTGCTGTGCTCCTGGAACAGAGCTGTTCTGCAGTGGTCCTCATGTCCTTGTCATCTCAGGCTGGTTTGGTTATGCACCAGTTTATGCACAGAGTTTAAAGAGCTCTGCTCTGTGCTAGTTTATGTGGCTTTAGAGCCATGTTGTGAAGTATGAGTTGGTTCCTGCTTTTCCTCTGTGTCCATCTCTTGTTTTGTAATGGTGCTGATCAACCTGTACAAGTACAGGAACATCTGTATGAATCCATGTTCCACTGCATTTCCGGAAGCCATTGTGCCAAGGAAGACAGAATCAGGTCTTGATGGCTGCTTTGTTAAGGTGCAGAGGCACATTCAAGTCTGCGCCAGCTTTGCTGTCACCTTGAAGACCTGCAACAATTTGTACTCTTGTGAGCTGCATACCCTTGGTCATGCCTGTGGCCAAGCTTGGAATAGCTCCAGGAAGAAGTCTGTGGAAAAGAACTAGAGAAGCCAAACTCTACAACATTCCCCTTGTAAATGAATCTTGAAACAGCACTGCTCCACCATGTGCCAAATTCCTGGATGGAGATTCAATACCTTTCCTGAGGGATACAAGTTCAATAGGTACTACATAGCTGAGCCACCCATGATTGTGAAGTTAACTCTTTTGCCAGGATCTATGTGGATCGTTGTTCATGCAAAGCAAGTAAGTAGAAGAGCCATTCCTGTCCCCATCCTTCTCTCTCGTTCCAATTGCACCAGTGTGTGTAAGCAGTTTAAGAACCAACATACAAAAAGTAAGTCCTGTATTTTAATAAGTTGTTTCTGTATTACGGGCTTTTTGTCAGAAATATGTGGGATGTTATCCTGGGTTCTGTGAAATGGATTTTAAGCAGCTGTTTATGTAAAACATGAGTGATGAATTTACTCATTTCAGTGCATGCCCATAGTATTGCGTATCATAACATCTCGTTCCAAGCATGGACCAGTAATGCTGTGTGCACTGGAGCAGCAGAGGAGTTTTACATAGTAAAAATAGAGGTGCTTATGTTGTCTTTTTTGTTATGGTGTGAGCTCTAGATTATCTCTTCAGTGATCAGAATTTCCATAAACATGGAAGAAACCATCTAGATGCAAACACCTAAAATGACAGCCTTTATTTTTAGGCATGATAGGACTACTGGGTGTCAATGAAAAAAAAAACCATGATCAGTTTAGAAAATCTGGTTATTCTTACAGACTGGACAAATGGAATTAGACTTCTGAAATGTTCTGCACTTCTGCTTCTGTGGAACTGGACTTTTGTGTCTGGTGAGCTTCCTACTTGACAGTGCTGAATGCTCATAAATCAGACTGCTGTTCTAACCAGGATCCATTCTCACCAGTGACAGTGGAATTTATCAATTACCAACTATATGGCAAACAAACAAACAAACAAACAAAAAACCTGGATATTCAGTCTGGAGACTCTTTTTACAGTGTTTTGTGGATCATAGTCTATCTCATGTGTGGCCTTCAAAGTTGACATTATTTCAAGTCTCCAGCAGGCAGTATGTATTCTAAGTGGTAAGGAAGAAAATACCACTACTAATCGTTCTTGTAAAAACAGCTTTCTGAATGCTTAATCCATTTCTGGTCTAAAAGACAGTTCCTCTTGCTACATAAGTAAATCAGTCTCGTTTTATGCTCATATTAATTTGTTGAGACTAATAGCACTGATTCTCTTTGTTATCTCGGTATTTTTATGATTAGTTGTGTCTGCTAGATGGTTCTAGATCCTTCTGGAAGCAATGGTGTCATTCATGTAAAGGCAGAGCGTGACTGTGAAATGCTATTTTCGCCAAAGTATTGAAGAAAGAGCAGGGAGCTTCTTCACTTATTTGAAATCCTGCTTGGAGGATCAGGGAACTGGCAGGTTAGGATAACGACTGCTGTAAAAAATATTTTTAAAATTAGGTTGTTACCCATTGTGTCACCTGGCAGTAAAAAAAAATGTGAGCATCCCATCTGGTTATATGACAGATCCTCTGCCAAAGGTAATGGGCTGCAGATGGAAGTTCTCTGGGAATGATCACTTCCATAGCTACCCCAGACATACCTTCTTCCATATACTGCAATCTGAGATTGAAAGACGTGAGAAACTATTTGGTATAATTAATGATATATGGTCTTAGGATTCCTGAGATAACTAAAGAGCTTAAGCTTCTATTCTTCTTGCTGAAGAAGGCTCTTGAAAGTTTGCTGTTTTGTTAATAACATCAGCTTTCACTTGTATTTCTGCACCATGATGATAAAAACATTGATGTGAACTCTCATTTGAGTATTTCACTGAATGTGAAAGCTGCTGCATCTTAACTCCAAAATCTGTCTTTATTGCTAGCTATTAGCCTAAAATCTTTCAAAGAAAAATGCACGGTAACAGATTGAGTGGCCAGCAGTAGTCTGTTCCAACTGTGCAACAGCATATTCTACAATGCTGGTGCCCCGTGGGAGCTGCAACAATATTCCTATTGTGTTCTGCTCAAATATGTCTCCCCATTCCCAGGCTCTTTGCTGGAGGGCTGAGCAGGAGAGGTCATGCAGCTGTGAAAGGGACAGCAGCCAAATTTCATTCTGTGCTTGAGCTGATTCAACTGCTGCTGCCTTCCCAGTACTCAGCCTCTGGCTCTGAGGCCTATTTGTTCAAGTGGTAATTCCTGGATACCTTGAAAGCTCTTTATTGTGTGTATGGAAATGTATTAGACCAAGTGATGTATCAGAGCAGCTGAAAGCTGATCAGCAGTGCAAGCCCCCATTGGCCCTACCAATTTTCCACAAAGCCACAGCAAAGTACGAAGCTGCTTTTCTGAAATCTCCGGTATAACCCAGGACAAGAAGAGCCTTTATCTTAACTCACTGAAAACAAATAAAACCCACCAAACTTTGTCTCAGATTCCTCATGTCTCTGGTATTTGAAAAGAAGGTCAGTACTTTCCTTGACCTGCTGAGATTACTTGCCCAGCTCAGTAGCTTTTTCTCCCACATAAGACCTCACTCCATTTTTGCTAACCTTTGAGTCTCTCTAGCTGCCCTGCAGCTGTAATCCTTCAGCAGCTCACCAGAGTAAATAGTTTGGGGAGGATAAAAACAAAGGAACCTTTAGTAGTATCCTTTTCTTATAAGTACCTTGAGGAATGTGTTTCTGCCAATGCATGCAGGGTTCTCACTGTGGACCTCACTGAGGATGGTGGACCTCACTGAGCCACCGTACAGAAACTGTTAAAATTAGGGCATGATGCGAAATAAAGATTAAACATTCAGAGGTTTCCTTTTCTGTGGAAGGAAGGATCCGTTCTGTGTGCACGCGGAGTGCAGGTTTGCTGCCAGGCAGGTGGGCACAGAAGTTGGCTGAACAGTCCTTTCTCCATGCTGGGTCTTAACCCGTTTGGGAGCTTTGGCCAAGAGTAATCCTGTGTTACTCTTAAGCTGTACCTGCTGCTGTCGCCCTTTCTGGAGGAATAGAAGAACCTTCCAGGGTACAGTTAATCTTCCTTTTTCTTGGAACCAATCGATCCCAGCTATAAAAAAGAAATCTGGCATCAAAGCCCAAATCTTAACGATATTTAAGCCTGTGACTCAGAGCGGTATATATATTTTAACTGAAAGTTATTGCAATCGGAATAGCATGTAGTAGCACTTCCTAAACTTCACATCTCTGATTTGTATTGATTTTAAAGTCAGGTTACAAAGAAGTAATGAAACAGCTGTAGCTTTTCTGGAATCAAGAAAAAGGTTCTTCTAGCTCCCTGCTGACATCTGGAAGTGCAACAGGTACAGAAAAACTACCTGAATCGCAAGGACCACGTTCAGAAAACTGAGTTACTCAGCTATGCTGCTATTCTAGGGAGGAAGCAGAGGGGCGCACAAAATGAGCAAAGGGGACTTTGAAGAACATTTGGGTTGAGTGGTAACAAGTCCCATGGAGAACTTGCTGTGTTCTTCCATGCAATTCACCCTTGCTGGGAAATGTCTCTCTGTACAAGCACCTGAACTGTGTTTTTAAGTAATAAAAAAGCGGTTTGCTTCTAGTGTAGATCTGAGCTTGCATGTGTTACAGTGCAGTTTGTTGTGCTGTATGATTACTGGTTGGTTCAAAACCTTATTGCATGCTTCAAACAAAACTGCAGAGAGAGCTAAGCTTGCGTGGATATTGACTGCATGTGAAGTCTGCGAGGAGTAGCTTGTTACAATAGGTTCAATTTCAGGTAGGTTCTGCAGAGTGTAAGGCAATCTGTTTACAATTGAGCTTCCCCTATGGCACTAGGCAGATTCTTTCTGGAAGGGGAAGAGGGCCAAAAACAGCAATAGACTTGCTATTAAATGAATGGGACTAACTCTCAGTAAGGCAATAGAAAAACCTTATGTAGTACCACCTTTTCTAGATTTCTGTTCCAGTTTAACTGATGGCCCTTACATCTGTTAGAAACCATTTAGATAACATCAACCCAAGAGAACTGTGTTTATTCTAGTATTCAGTCAGCTAATTGTGTCCACGATGACAGGTTTCAGCCAGCAGATGGCAAAGCCTCTGACTTGGTGAGGTACAGGATTGCAAGTGCAATTTCAGGCTGATTTGGCCCATGTAAACAAAGCTGTGCATGCAGTCTGCAATCAAGTGAGCACATGTGCACAGCTGTGTTTATCTGACACTTTGCAAATCAGGCTTCTCTTTCTAAATAGCATGCTGACAAGAGCAAGGTCATGGAAATCTTCCTACTAACACTTAAGTTGATATTCTATAAATACTTTAAGAGTTTGAAAATTGGGATTCTAACTTCTCACGAAGGACTGCCTTTTAATGTTTCAACCTTCACTTGCATGCACCCAACTACATGGCTATACAGAAGATAGCTAGAAAAAGCCTTAGATAATGGGTGGACTTTCAGTAAATAAATAAAAAAATAATACCTACCTCAGACTTTCAAAGTAAAGTGTTAACAACACGTATACAAGTATATGGGCTTGGTTGTGGCATCTCCAATCTGTTGCACAGGGCTTCTGTTTCCCACTGGAGTTCACTGAAGCTGAAAGAGTACAGTCTCTACTGAAGTTAAACTTGAAACACAGTGCCTGTTAGTCCTGGCAGTAGGGAGCGTGTCCGTATGTCTTGTGGCTTCTGTTGTGAAGTTAATTTTTAATTGAATTTGCTGAATCTGTTTTGGAAAGACAGACCACGGGCTTTCAGAAGTTAGTAAATAAGATGAATGCACTTATTCCAGCTGACAGCATGTCAACAGTACAGCTATGAGATAGATGACAGGTATAAGGACTGCTGACAGCCTGAAAGATATTTTAGAAAGCTTATTCAAGACATTACTTTGAAGGGAGGAACATCATCTTCTCATATCTGAGAGCTGCATTTGGACATGGCTGGGGGTGTTTCAATCAAACTGCAGGCAGCTAAAAGCCAGGGCTAGTGGTGAGCAATTCACATGGAGTAAACTTCATCTGCTACGGTACCCACCTCTTTTGATAAGTCTTCAATAGATTTTTTTCTCAATCAGGATGGACTGGCATTCGTCAACCAAGCCAACCACGTACTCTGTCTCTGTAAGATCTTAGTAGATTCCTGCTTAAAATCCAAGAGACTAAATAGTGTACAAGTCAAGATACTTTAGTGCTATAATCTACTGCTACTCTGTGTATTGCAGAAGTGTGTATCCAGAAGAATGGTACTGCCTGCATAGCAGCACTGAGTTGTGCTGCTTCCTTTGCATGGCTAGTGGAGCATAGCTGGTGAGTGTAAGCATGTGTACTTGCCTCTGCTTGGCATAACTTCTGGGAATGCAGAGTGTGGTCTGCTGAGTAGAAAAGCTGGGGAATAGCTGCAGGTTGTTTATCCCTGGTTGTTGTGCCAAGGCTTGGTACACCTGACTGTAAAGCTTTCTCCATAACTCTTAAACATGAGGTACATGAATAATCAGAAAGCTTTAGAAAACTTGTGTTAATTCCATGCGAAATGGTGCTGCTAGAAGCTTTTCCAGAAGTATTGTGAGATCATAGTGCTGAAGGTATTTGTAAAGCAGCTAGGAAAAACCACAGGCATGTATTAACTCATGGTTTTAGAGGAGTTGGCTGAGGAGCCACTTAGGCAGAAAGAGGACCAGGGGAGCTGCTGAGGGGCTCCCCTGATTAGAGCAAAAATAAGTCATTAGAACCCCTTATGTGGAACAAAAAGGAAACAGAAAAGAATGGTATGGCTCTTAAATTCTTTCCTCTCCGTTACACGTTGCTTATATGGCATCTTATCTGTGCTATGAAGTATTCTATTTTAGCTGGTTTTCTATTTACCTAGAAGTATTGAAAGATAAGCTTTATGTGCAGATTCCAATATAATGACCAGATGCTTGCATCTGTCTCTCCCAGGTGGCTGTGAAATAAGATCCTTTTTCTTCCTTTCTTTAAGTGAAGAACTATACCAAGTATTGCTATGCAATGAAGTAACTACATTTGCTGTCTACCTGTGCTTGAGAAAGGGGAAAAGAATAACATTTGTTTCATATTTCAACCTACTGTTGTGCTACAGATGACTTTTCCAGTCTCTTCCTTTCTCAAGGCATCTTCTTACTGAAATAGAATTAAAGGGCGCAGATCCAAGAAAGGCTTTTTAACTTCTGGTTAGTCAAAACTGTAAATCTCCGGCTCTTCAGAAGCTGGGTGACTTGTGCAGACTTAGTGCATTCTGAGCATATTTGTGGTCAGATCATTTGAGAAATCTGTGCTTCTTGTGCTGAAAATACCTGTGCAGAAATTCATGTTCTGTTATCTACCTCCTCTTTCACCCAGCCAGTAGAACTCAGTGTAGCTTCGATATGGAGTTGGGTCCCTGCAGGTGGTTTTGGCCTTTGGGAACTCTCTAACAAAGGTATTACCTTTAAAGGCTGTAAAGAAAGCTTATCTTTCAAGGGCCTGTGCATTGAGAGTAATAACTCCATGCAGGCTCCCAATAGCTGTTCAGTGTAAAGGGCTTGCTAGTAATTTGGGGTAAGTCAGAAAACTGAAGAACAAACTGAAAATGTGACAGTCTATTAATGGTGCATACCTCAAATGAAAGATATGTACCTTCTCCTAGGAAGCTTCTGGAGATCCTGTTTGCCTTTGCATCTACTATAGCTGATGTCACTTGGGTTTTTCTGAACCTTAGTTAGTACTGGTGAACTTCAATACAAAAATATTCATGATGGCATTTGCCCATGTGGAGGAGCATTTTAGATCACTGTGGGAGTTCTGTTTCTCCAGTTCCTTGGTTGGGTGCAGTGTAGTGCCTCTTGCTGGGGAGCTGTGAATCTTCCCACTTCTTCATAACAAGGTGTCCAGCCCTGCAGGTTACAGACTACAAGCAATTGAGTGGTATTTTAAAATCTGTCATATGCTGAGGTTCAGCTTCCTTACATATTGATGTGTGTTGCATTTTAAAGTGGCAATCCTCTCAGTAGATACAGGAAAGGGCTATGCTCTGTCAGACTGGATTCAACTGAGTTCAGCTGGCCCTGAAATGTCAGAGCAATGCCACACGAAGAAGTGAAATTCCTGACTTCTGTAGAACCTACTGAGCTGTTTCAATGAAGGTAAGTGATATTCTTTGGCATGTGATGAAAACTTTCTGGAAGGTAAAAGGAGTTCTGAGTGGGGCCTTTCACTATAATTTGAGGATGCTCCTGTGGCACTGGTTGATATCTGTTTGTTCTCTTGGCCAAAGTTCTGACTGGCTTCTCTGTCCCTCCCTTCTCCTGTCCTTCTTCCAGTCATGATGACAGACCAGCCACATGTGAGATCCCTCTATAGGGAGCAGCATGCTGTCACTTCTGCAGTGGTTGTGACTTGATGCCTTCTCTAAGAGACCTCAGCAAAGGTTAGGCAGCCCTATGCTTTCCCTCTTGTGCTTCTTAGTTTAGAAGAGGAGTGTGCATGTGTTGATGGACAAGGCTTCTTGACTGGTCTGTGTTAAGAGTTTAGTAACTGCAATACAAGAAGATAACCTTGACTGCAGTCTATACAGAAGGTAGGAATTTACATTTATGTGAAAGGGAAGATTGTTTTTGGTCTCTGACACAATGAGGGTCTATGACCCTCTTGGGAAAACAGTTAAGGACTGGACATTAAAAAAGCATGATACCAGCCAGCTCCTAAATGACTCAACTTGATTTTAAAAACTCTAGCTGTGTGGATTAGAAAGAACAGTGATCAGGAAAAAAGCCAGCTAGGAAAAAGAAACTTCAGCTGTACTGCTTAAAGTCTCAGTAAAACCCCCAAGGAAGAGCTCTGCACTGCAAAGCCGTGAGCAAATTAATTCTAAGTGCCTCCTACATAACAGAGGAATGCTTACTCTGTTACCTGGAAACTTAGGATGCTGAAGTTGGTACCTTATACACTTTGCAGCTGTGCCATAGACCCGTCAGTAAAGAATTAGCTCACATTAAAATTACGTGAGATCTTAATGCTTGAGCTACAGTGTTTGTTATTGTGGGTTTGGTTTAATACACAAGTAATTTTTGCCACAGTCTGGGCAGAAGGTTAATGGCAGATAACATGGAGGCAATGAGAACCCTGGGCCATATTACAGCGTACTTCAGTTCCGGGAGCGTGCTGACAGGAGCAGGAGAGCTGCCTTTGTGTAGGCCATCCTATTTGTGGCTGATAAACTATATTTCTTCTTACATTAAACCGGATAAATGCTGTAAGAATGGGATAACTGTGCTGTCCTTGTTTTGAATGTGAATTCTTGCAGTTTTAATAACTCTTTAATGAATCTGCTATCTCTTTGCCTGATCCTATATTGTCAAGCGTGTGAGAAATGCCAAAGTGAACTTTGAAGGTACATACTTCACAGAAAGAAAGGATTAATGTAGTCCACAAAGATCTCCCTACCATATGCTCTAAAAACACAGTAAAAAGGTTACCATTACTCAATATCAGAGAAAGATTCCAAGCTTTATTTTTTTTTGCACAGGTCACTTTGTTATCTCTGATCAGCAATATTGAATTTCAGTAAATCACCATATTTTGGCAAACATGCAGAAGTACAGATCAAATACAGACTTAAACACCAGTAATCAGAAAAAATAAATGGCTTTTAAAATACTGTTTTCCGTTCAAAACCACAGCTGCAATATAAATGTATCTTGTAGCAATCCAGTGTGTGCTGCATGTGGTGACTGATTTTTGATCCAGTTTTTCTAATTTGGAGATTAATTGTTCATATTTGTATCTTCTCACTCATTCTCTTGCTTCCTAACATTTGAATTCTAGATACTGTTTAATGATAATGTGACCTATACATTTGAACAGCAAGCACAAAAATACACCTGATGCTTTAATAAGAACTTCACTTGCTGATGTTTCCTTAGGCCGCAAACCAAGCCTGCTTCCTGTCTTTTTGATGGGGACTGCCAATGGGAACTGGGTGAATATGTTCCCTAATGCAGTGCTGAAGCCTGAGAAAGCAAGAATGCTACATCTGATATTGATATACATTTTAGAGTGGGTCCAGAGGACGGCCACAGGAGTGATGAAAGGGATGGAACACCTTCCTGCAAGGACAGGCTGAGAGAGCTGGGGCTGTGCAGCATGGAGAAGGGAAGGTGGTGGGGAGAGCTGAGAGCAGCCTGTCAATATCTAAAGGGAGGCCAGGGACAGACTCTTTAGCAGGGTCTGTTGAGATAGGACAAGAGGAAATGGTTTTAAAAGAGGGGAGGTTTAGATTGGATATAAGGAAGTTTGTACAATAAAGGATGGCGTTGCACTGGCAGTTTGTCCAGAGAGGTGGGGGAAGCCCTGTTCTTGGAGACATTCAAGGTCAGGCTGGATGGGGTTCTGAGCACCAGATGGACCTGTGGTGCTCCTGTTCATTGCAGGGGAGTTGAGCTAGATGAGCTTCAAGCCTCCCTTCCAACTCAAAAAAATTATATATATATTCTTCTGCAAACAATGGCACATCAATCTAGTGTACAGAGCGCAGCAGATGAGTAATACGGTTCAAGTGCCCGATGTGGGTTAAAGTATGCTGAGGGCTACTGAGAAAAAAAGACTACCAAAAAAATCCCCAACTTTCTTCAAAGTCCCAGAATTTAATTAAAAAAAAAAAAAAAAAAGACTCTAAAGTGAGTTAAAAAATCAAATCTCCATGAAAATCAGGAAAGTGGGGGGGGAAGGGAGGGAGATTATTCCAAAGTGAAAGTCATGTGGCACTCAGATGTCTGGTGGCAGTAATATTTACTGGCTAATCCTTAATTCCATATCTTTTAAAAATGATGAAGAGTGTCTTATTGCAATATGGAACTCTGTGTAGACTGTAAAAGTTACTGAAATGAGAATACTGATAAGAAAACCTATCAAGAAACCATTAAACTTTATTCCACCTTGGTAACAGGGCCTCACTTGAAATAAAATGTTCTTTGGAAAGTTCTGATGGAAAATAATTAAAAGGAAGCACTTTGGCAATGGGATGTGAGTATTTTATTTTTCCCTAAAGCCTCAGATAGCTTGGATAAGCAGGAACAAGGAACCAAAATGAAGGTCTCTTGCATTACTGGATCTACTGTTACTCAGTATCTACTTGACTGTATATATTCACCTTGGGGTCATTGCTAAGTAATCTCCTATGGAAATAATGGTAATGTATGTGTAAGTATGGTCTTGGCATGGAATTGTAGGCTTTTTCACAATGTAGAATCCAGATCACTAAAAATTAAGCCAGTTTCTGAAGTATTCATCTTAATGATGAATTTGTAGAAAACCATTGCTTGGAATGTTCATAGAAGTGATTGTTGATATTGCCAATGCAGGAAGAGTCCTCATAACATTTTTCTTAAGCAATGTACTGGCGTGGATGGAGTATTTGAGATCACTTTTTTCCTGTGTGAATGGAATAACTTCTATGGCTTTTGTGATTCTTATGTTCCTAGAATCACCAGGTTTGGAAAAGACCTCCAAGATCATCCAGTCCAACCATTCATCTACCACCAGTATTTCCCTACTAAGCTATGCCCCTTCATACCACATCTGCATGTTTCTTGAACACCTCCAGGAATGGTGACACAACCACCTCCCTGGGCAGCCTGTGCCAGGGCATGACTGCTCTCTTAGAGAAGAAATTTTTCCTAATATCCAACCTGAATGTGTTAATGCTGCCTGGAATAGTTTGTTTTTTTTTCTTTTAGCTGAAATTGCAGTTCAAGCAGCACAAGACTTTCTGTTAAAGAATGAGGGGAAGGCTTCCAAAGATGAATTCAGCTTTTTAAGGGAAGTTTCTTACATTATTGGTCAAAAGAAACAAGACACCTATAAATGGAATTTTAGCGTAAATGCTTTTCCTTACCAAGGGAAGAAGGGAAAAACACTGTCTATTAACATTAAGCAATTCTCTGACCACCATAAGTAGTCCTGCTTTGTTTCCCTGCTTGCCATCTCCTTTTTACCTGATGTGTTTGAGTGCCAAACCCCAGCAGTGATCTGTGAGCTATGAATTAGCTCAGAATCCTGAGCAGGGAGGAAGCTGCCTGCTTGGGACCCATGTCAGTACTGCCCTGCTCTGACTCTTCCCACTTTGTGTGAATTGCATTTCCTAAGAAAGGCACTGGGAGCGATTTAAGAGGTCACTGCCAGGTCAGGAATTGGGAAGCTGCTCTCTGTGCCTCTCTATAACAGCTTCTGCTCCTGTATACTGTGAAATTGAAGGTGATTTTCAACTAGGAGCATTCTTATTTGGCCAGATGCTAATATTCCTCATGAATGTGAATAAAATCAGCACTCCTAAGTCAAGGAACATAGAGACTTTGTCACCTTTGCTTTATGAGAATTATTGTAGTGAAAAGCCTACCCTGCAACATTTCTTCTTTTAAGAAAAAGCTCTAAAATACATTAAGTTTCTGGAACTGTGATCAGATGCAGGGAGATTCTGTGCTGATTTGATTAAGAATATTTTAGATGGATGTGTTTCTTTAATAGACACTGACTTGTCAAACCTTAAACCCATTAATAGTAATCGTATATCTTTGTATTTCCTCCCAGTGACAGACAGAAGCCAATTTAGCAGCCTTTATGTCACTTTCTTATCCTCATCTCATAAAAATGGAGTGCTGCCATTGTTCAGAAACAAGGTTGGAGAAATCAGACTAAGCTGCTGAATACCATCGTATGCTTGGCTTAAATCCATTCCAGAGACTAAGTGACTCCAAGTCAGCTGCCAACACTGACTAAAATTGTTTTGGTTTTAGCTAAGAGCACAATGTAAGTCCTATCTAAACTAGTGTTCAGTTTCATTGTATGTAATTACTAACACCATTGCAACTTCTAGTCTGTACATAGCTGTTAGTCTAAGTCTGTTGCCCAGTTTTGCTTTGAAGAGGACTTACAACAAAAGCATGATAGTTGAGCAAATTTTGTTTCCAATTGTAACCTGTGTCCTGTAGCATTTCCGAGCTGATAAGTGTCTCAGTACAACTCCAAATGTTAACAAGGTACTAGCGAAGAGACTATTCTCAATGCATTCCCAGAATATGTTGACCTCCCTGTGCAAGAAGTCCAGCAGGGGAGGCAGGAAAGTGGTACGGCTGAGCAAAGACCTGCTGGTCAAACTGAGGGGTAAGATGAAAAAATGCACGGAGTGGGAGATGAGATGAGATTTGCTGATGAGATCAGCAAAGGCAAAGCAGAGGTGGGACTGAGCTTGGCAAGGGATGTGCAAAGCAACAATATCCTGTTCCTAGTGGAGAGTATGGAAAGAGGAGCTGGCTTGTGTGCCCTTTCTGCCATAAGGTCATATCTGCAAGGAGCAGCTTCTGTACCAGGTGGGCAACCAGGAGGTTGATGTTAGACAAACTTTTTCTTCTGCCAAGAATTAATCACATAATATCAAATAAAATCAAGCTCTGGATTATTCTGGGGGGGATTGAGAGGGAAGAATTAAAATACTTCTCATAATGACTTGACTTTGAAATGATGAATCTAAAATCTTGACTGGATCCTTTGAATTTTTTATTCATCCTGTCTGCTTCCCTTCTGTTGCCCTTAGATGCTGCCATTCAGGATGGCATTTCATTGGCACATTACAAAAACCGAGTCGGACAGGAGCGGCAAAAGCCTTTTGCTGTGCATTAAATCATTTTCCTGTAGGCAGGAGTAAATGACTTTTTGAAATGAGATAACATGGCAAGCAAATTCAAGACTGTTCAGTAAGTCTAAAGCTCAAGTTTTCTGTGTATTGATCTAACTTCTTTCCAACAGTACAAACATGGTAGCTAACCCTTGATATTGTAGGTTTCATGATTGTAGCCTTCATGTAAGAATCATGATTTGAGAAGTCTTTCTTGCAGAAAAACTTCAGAATTGTTTTTAATTTCTCCTTGCTATGGGTTAACAAGATTGAAACTAAGGACTAAATGGTGTTGTTAAGCCTCCCAGAACCTGAGGTATTGTTTGTGGGATAGGGATGGAAGGGAAGCATGGCATCCCATTCAATTGAATTGTTTTTCATGCTGAAAAACAGCATGAAATTCCAATGGCTTTATACTCTGGAGCTCAGTGAAAACTTGAGAGGTTTTTATCACACCTAAACTGTGTAGCCTCCAAATGTAAATTCAGTAATCCAGTTATAAAGATGAAGTTGTCACATTAGTTGCATCTTGCCATAATTCACAGGTCTTTATTCTTCCGGACACTTCAAATCAGGTTCTGGTATTAAATATTTTTGTGTGTTTTATCACCATGGTATCAAACTGTATGTATGCTGGAATACAAATAACATTTTTAGGTAGGGTTTTCGTTTTCAAGCTAAATCATACTTCTAAAATTTTTATAATGCAATACTGGAGAGAATTATTGCTGTCTACATACAAAGTCGTGTAGTATAATAGATATGATTCCATACACAAGTAACACTGAGCTGTGATCTTGTCAAGCTAAAATACAGTAAACAAATATTAAAAAACAGACTTCCCCAAAGAATCAGCTAACTGCATACTGAGGTTAAGTGCTGAAGTGTTCCTTAATGTACTACCATTAATACACCTATTTTGGGGGAGGGTAGAGCTCTCTGATAACCCATGGGCAGTATTGTAACGTATTACTTGTGCCTTTAATTGTATCCTGTTAACCATCAAACTGTTTGCATTTGATTCCACCAAGTGCCTCCAGCGTTCCTTGAACAGCTTTGAAGATTTCTCCCTGTCTTATAATCCATCAATTTAATTAGTACACAAGATAGCAGATGAGATAAGCAAGCCCCTCTCCCAAATAATTGATGTGTCAGTTTTGCAGTAACAGAGTTCTCAGCCTTCTCCGACTATTTACTGCACAACTGAATAGCAGAGATCTGTTTCTCAGTCTGAGGAATAGGAAAGCCAACACAGCCACTACAACTGTTTTACTACACAACCATGCCTGGACAAATAAAACCCTTACATACAGCAGTGCAGAACTTGATTGCAAGTTCCTTTTGAAAAGAAACATAGCCTGAAAAATAAAGATGTATAACCATTTTGTCTAATACCTTTAGAGACTGTTGTCTCAGATTTTATAATCTGGATACTTTTTAATGTTTTATATTGGTATTGAATCATGGATTTTGTTTTGCTTTCATTGAAATAGTCTTGCGTATGTGCACAACTGATTATAACTCGCTTGCCAGTGGCAGCTAGCCTTTGCTTGTGTGTCTCAAGGTAAAGCTGTGAGAGGCTGAAACAACTTGTGATACGTATTGGCAATGCCACTATCTGAAGTGATTTCATTGATGTGATTTTTTTCAGTACAGCAATAAGACAGCCTCAGTTGCTAGCTGCTGATGTGTGAACGCTTACGTTTTGACTCAGCATAACTAATGGCTTCTACTGGTTTAAGTAGTGCAGTATTTGTCGTTGCAGATGTTGCACCTTTCTACTTGTGCAGACCTGGAAGAACTACAGATAAACGTGTTGCACTATTTACTACTCTGCTGTTTGTCTGTGCTTCTCCCACGTGCTCTTGTCAGTACTTCTGGCTTTACCTACTTCCATGTATGAAACAGCAAAATGTTGGCCTTTAGAAAATCACTTTTCTTAGGGTAAAAGGGGTAGCTTAAGCATCTCAGTAAATGATGGTGACCGTGTCCAGACGTAGTTACTATAGAGCTGCACCTCAAGGTACTCATCACCACCATTTCTTTCTTGAGGTATCCTAACATTAGTGCAGAAGCAGGTTTACTAATTCTGTGATTTTCATCAGTTTTTGGAGTGTTAAAACGGGATGCCATTATAAAATGTGAAAACATTTTCAGCTACTTCTTAAAATTCTCTTATAAGGCAAACATCCCTTGGCCAATCTTTTGAACCCAGATTGCTGGTCAATTTCTTACAAGTTTCCAGAAAGCTGCAGAGATTTTTGTGATAGAGGATTCCATTTTTGGAGCCTGAAATAGATAATCTGATTCCAGTACTGAACCGTTATAACATCTCACAGCACTGCATCAGCTTCAAAGACTCTCAGGTAATCCTACTTACTGCTGTGCTGTCCTTCTAATGGCCACCTGCTCATTGCTTCCTCATCTTCTTCCCAAAGCATCAAAATGCTTGCACGGTTGGAAGGTGAAGTTTACTTCCCATTTTCCTGGCTGGGCTGATAACCATACAAAAGTGTCAAATAAAGTTTTGTGGCACGATAATAAGAAAAAGGAGCAGCGCAATAATGGTATTATATGCAACTTGTGGACAGACAGCAACGTTGCTATGTTTTCAACGGCACTAGCCCACTTTCCCCCCTCTTCATTCTGTCATGAACAACTGCAACAGTATTAGAGCTGTCTTGGAAGGGCCAGGTAAACAAGGAGATCACTTATCGGTGTCGGTGATAAGATCGTAGATTTGCTGGCAAAGCAACAGGAGGAATAAGGATGGCTTGGTAATGGAAGTGCAAAAGCTGCACTTGAGGCAATCAGAAAAGCTCATGGGAATGACAATGAGCCGCTGTCAGTATACGTCCATGCTGATGAGAAGAAGGGAGGAAGACCTGAATTTTCATAACAACAAGGTTGAGAAAGTGTGCCAGGTGATGAGCTGTGCAGAGACAAATGCCCAGGAAACAAGAATACTGTAAAACCATCTTGATGGTACCCACACGCTTAAAAAATTAATCAAGTAAAGATAATCCTTGGAGCTCTTGCTGGGAGGAGAAAACACATTGTCCATAAGCTACCACAGCACTGTGAGCTTCCAAATTACAGCTCATCTTCTGAATCCCTGGTGCTAATTCACCAACTTGTACAGCCCTTACCTTTAACATTTATATTGCTTGGAAAATTATGCATAAATGAAATAAGGTTATTTTAGCATTAGAGAATTTTCTTAACTGAAGTATATCGGTATGGAGATCCACCACTGAATGTGGACTGTTTTGCTTAAAAAAAATAGGCAAAATTGGTGCTGTCTCATTGAAATGAAAATATACTCCATGGGACAGGTCTAAAAGAGATCATGGTCCTTTCTCCAGATCGTTATAACCTTGACCTAGCCTACAGGAAATTCAGACTTAAGAGCTTCTTCAGCTCCTTTAGCTGCAATGTGACAACATAAAGAACAACCCTCCAGTCCGCAGCAGGACTTGAATGTGTTTTTGCTTTGGAGGTAGGTAGTTCACACAAAACTACACTTTCATTTACCTAAGATGTGCCCCAGCACTAAGATTCATGCTTTAATCTGCATGATCACAGCATTCGTAATGAACAAATTAATTACAGCCCAGGAGTCTGTAGGGAAAATTGTGGATTCTTGAATTGTTATAGGTACTGTCAACATACTTTTGTGGGAAAAATCATTCCTGAGCACAAAGCCACACCCAGTATACAGATCACAGCGTCATAGGATGGTTTGGGTTAGAAGGGACCTTTCAGATGACCTAGATCCTTACTGTAACCTCAACATGGAGCAGTCTGCAGTTGCAAGAAAGAAACTACAGATGTGTTAACTTGCTTGAGATCGCTGTCACTTACAGTGACCATATGATCACAATTAATTGCAGATAATATGTCATTATATAGCACTATGTTTCTGGCAGTGTGTCAGTCTGATACCTTAGATGTAAGGGCCTGCTCTCAAGGCTTTAATCCTGGAGCCCCATGCATACTTCTGGAGGTGACCTTTTTAGTCAACCAGCCAACTGTCCTTGAAAAGTGACTGACAGGAGGAGCTGATGCTGCCAGGAGGGTGGTGACAGAAGCTAACATCAGCCATTGCATTTCATTAGGAGGTCAAGTGTATTTGTTTAACCTCTGAGAAGTTGTGATATGTGGTCTTGAATCTTGAATCTGTTGAATGGGGCAGGTGTGAAATCTTTTGCATACCAATTCAAGGTAGAAAAAAACAATGTTGGAATGAAGATGAAGACTGCTGTGTTAAGTTCAGCCCTAGCAGATTATCCAACTACTGCTGTGCTGTTAACAATGAGATTTGATAAGGAAAATGTTGATGGTAATGAATGTTATTTTTTTATATGAGCTTGCATAATTTTGCAAGCAATTGTAATGCAGAATTAGACTAACGATCACGTTATCCTATCACTCTTATATGCTGTAAATTGACATCAGAAGATTCAGGTTTTTGGATGTGGATGAGCATACTGGCTTCTTGCATTCAAGTTCTGCAACTCTTTTTCTGTAGTTAAGCTGCCAACCCATTCATGCTGTGGTCCTTAAAGTCAACACGGATATTTGCCATGGGTTGAAATCCATATAGATTGGCATTATTTCCCTGTGAAGCACTAAGATGACTGACCTTGACTCGTTGTCGTCTATGGCTATGCACTGCAGAGGAAAACATGCTCTCTTTTAATGAGGCAGTCCAGCGAGTTTGTCAGTTGGCCTGGTGCTCAGGGAATATTCCAAGGGAAGAGTGATGGTAACTATGGCAGGAAGAAACACAGCTCTGTAGTCAGAAAATGAGGAAAAGCTGCGCCTTTTTGTAATACTAATTTTATCAATGAGTGTCAAAAGACCTTGGGAAAATCCTTCTTAATCTGGGTCTGTATTCCTATCTTTGAAATGTGAATAACAACATATTATTTAACCAGGTAAAAGCAAATTAAGAATTGCTTTAAAGTCTGCATTCTCCTGTTCCAGCACCACCACCACTTGGCTGTCTGCAGAACGCAGCCCAGTGAACTCCTGCCCTTCCCTGTGGTGTGGCATTACAGCTAATGGTTATCCTCTTGATCTTTAAAGCATTTGAAAAAAATAAATAGAAAAATGGGAAAAGAAGCCAGAAGTTGAGGAGTGGCTTGCATACACCGCCTTCAGGCTCAACTACGTTCCTTCCAGCAACTCAGATATGGTTCTCTGTGTTAAACTGGAAAGAGATGAATGGCATCCATTGCTTGTGGACTACCAACGTGCCTGCAGAGTTGAAGGAGGCTCACTGCAGTGATAATGAAGACTTTGCGATGCTGATATTGGTAGTGGTGTCTTAAAAGATTGCAATGAAGAAGCAAATATGAATGCATATAGCATTTTGGAAGGGAAGGAGGAATACAAGACTGTTGTGAATCATTCCAGGGTACCAGAGATTCACCCATTCATGCTGTGCTTTCACTCGAACTGAGTCTGAGTGCCTAATGAGAAAGATGACACGTTTTTAATGTAGAATCCATAAGTCAAAAGTGGTAGCGCAGTTGGAATTAACTGTCTGTATGGATAAAGCAATGCAAGAGAAAGATGAGTAAACTAAAAACAAAGTCATTCTGTCTTCCTGCTCTCTTTTCTCTTAATGTATTTGTAAAATGCCTGCTCTGTATGTTGATAAATACAAAAGGGGAAGATAGTTTATGTCGCATTCACATTCTGAGCACATCATTAGCTTCTCTTGTTTCTCCCTATGCTCCCCTTGCAAACTACTTAAGCATGTGTGATAACAACAACAGGAGAGCTTTGCTGGTAACAACCTCAGGATCTGTTAGAGCATCCGTGTTGTGTGTATGGAATGGGGCATTTGATGCAGAAACCTGACATGTGCCAGTCTCTGTACTTTCCACCACTCCCTCAGTACTTGTGGCTGGAGTAGTTTCTTCTTTGAAGATGAGATCATGTTTGGGGATTTACAGTTTCTGGTTCCTTGCTGATTCTTCAGTTAGGCTCTCCCTGTAATCAATTCTTGTAGTGCTTTCAGAGCTTTGTTTCTTTGCCCAAATAAATATATTTCCACTTTATTGCTAGTAACTCAATAAATTACTCTTTCAAAAGATAGAAGCCAATGTATAAAGTTAAAAATTGGTACATGGGAAGTGCAAAGGGAGACTGTTCGTTTCACAATATGATTCTTGCCTGGCAATATTCCTGTTATTGATGTCTCCGAACAGCAACTCTTCCAGCTCTGGCGGTGGAGTCCCTTATGGGAACTGCAAGCTGTATTTGTTCCACAGATGACAAAGCTGTGCTGTCACTGCAGGCAGCAAAACTAACTTGACTAAAGGGTTCTCTTTCGACAGAGGTCTTTCGTTGACACCTGGAGTTTTGTTAGCACCTCGGTACCTTGAGGTGTGTATTTTTCATGTTAAGCTAACACTGTTAGGTTGGCAAAGCTTTGTAGCAGTGACTTATTCCAGCACAGTGATAATATTGGCATGGGTCATCAATTGCTACTGTAGTATTGCTGTTTTCCTAGAGAAGAACATTTGGTGAGGTAGTGCAGCTGGGAACCCTCCAGCCGTGTTTAACCTTCTCTTTCTGTGTACCACAAAAGGTAAATATTTGAGGTGCAGTTTTAATAAAGCAACATGGCCTTCCTCTGCTTGGAAAAGAAAGTTTCTGAAAGGCAATAAGTAAACGAACAATATATAAGCTTGACTATAACCCATTTTCCATATAGTCTAGTTTTGGAAAGCACATTAAGTCACTTCTAGGGGAATAACACAGAACCAGCTTTATTTAGTTAGTTAGATTAATTCCATTTTAATATTTCCATTAGCCATTTTGTACTTGGCACTGCAAAGTAATAAAATCCTCCAAATATTGACACATAGAAAAGTAAATGCCATTCAGCCATGACAATCTGTTTTTCAGCCAACTTCCTAGAGTTAGAAAGTCTGCTGTCATCATTTATTTATATATTAATAAAGCACGTGATTTTTATCAGTAGTTATTCCCTTCTAGCAATTAAGGCAAAGCTGATAAAATCTTCCCTGAGTCAACATCTTTGTTTGTTAACTTCTGAACTAGCTAAAAACCTTTCTAGACTGCACATTAGGAAGAAGAGGATCAAGGTTCTCTTTTAGAGTGTGGCACCAAGTCAGACGTGAATGGAAGAAAGGGAACTTCTGCACGTGTCAAAGGCAAGTGAACGTTTCTCTTGTTGAAAAACCAAGTCCCCCACTTTCCCTAACAGTTACTGACTATGCTGATAGGTTTTGTAGTAGGCTTAAAATATCTGAAGAGTAAATATTCATTTTTTTATACAAAGTAAGGGAACATTTCATTAATTACAGATATTAGAACATAGAACACGTGCATTTAAAGGAAACTGTTGGGGGGAGATGCATCTCTTTCTGGATTCAGGGCTTCAACTGAGGGCAACACAGTTCCAAACAGTCTTTGTCAGTTAAGAAGATGACCTCTTTCATTAGTGTTTGCTTGAGAATCATAGTAATTTGCATTTACTGTAAAATAAAAAATGATTTCTACTGCATAATTGCACAAGGAAACAGCTAATTCTTGGGTATTATATATTTTGGGGGGAAAAAGATGGTCTACAAGACATATATGGAAAGAACACAAGGCTGGCCTTTTGACAGTGGCATTCACCAGTGCTAGGAAAGTAGCTACTAATTTCGTTTTGGAGTAACGTGCATGCTGTTTCACCAAGTGTCCAATGTACCATGCTAAATAGAAATGGAGTCTAAATGGAAATGGAATCCCAAGGAAAGCCATGTGGTATATTACAACTTCCCAGCTGAGCAAAACCCCTAGTAGCAACTAAAACTCTGATACTTTATGTTACAGTCAATTTTAAGATTAGATAAAGGATCCAATGGATTCGTGCTCAAAGAGGGGGGAGGAAAGGCACAGAAGTGCTGTCTCACTGCTCCAGAAACAACTTTGGATATGTGTTCCTTAGATACTGAACCCTTAAATTATCTCAGTGGGTCCTGGTAAATATCATCAACAGAATTAATGGCACTGTTTAACCTGCAAATCTTGCAGCTAGTAAGAACAAATTATACTTCCTTAGCCAAAATAGAACTTCATAAAACTACTGTTGTGTAATTTACTATTAAGCCAAAGTAGCTCAAGTCAGCATAGTGTTGTGCAATATGGTATGGCTTAGGTTCACTAAGAAGAGGTGAATGAAGTGTTAGCTTGATAATTGTGTGGTTCATCTGAGTACGAAAACACAGCAATGCATGTGTTACTCCATGATAACAGACTACCTCTGAGGTGTTATGATGGTCTCATGCCTCCAGCCACCCTAGCAGCACAGTCATGTGCAGCATGGTGTGCCCAAAAGGCTTTGCTGCAACTGTAATGTAGGTTTCTGTCAGAGCTGTCTTTGTTCTAAAAGATGGACTGGTTTGTTTCAACCATGCTTTGAAGAAGACTTTCAGTAGAAATAGATCTTTTTAATATAATTTTATATGGGGCAGAATGCATACAAGGAAAATAGAAACCAGAAGTAGAAACCACACGTTCTTGCTTACCACCTTTCCCAACAATTCTGACTTTATTCAGACCAAAAAAAAAAAAGGAAAGAGGAATTAATTATAACCCATACTCCTGGAATTTCTTCAGACACTGAAGTTTTGGTACTCCAAGAGAATGGTAGCACAGGTGTTATTTACGTAGTTTCAGTGTGTCTTAATATCTTCCTTCTTCGGTATTACTTATGTGAGCAGCACCTGTCAGGTGGCTGAGGTTCCACTGATGACACCTTTGGGACTTTGTATAAATCACATCAGGACTGTAACTCGAGACTGATGGAATTTGATAATAGTTCCCAGCTGCAAAACATTCAATATGTGTCCCTAGAATCTGTGTGTAAGCTTTTAATTTGCTTTTCTTTCTCCACCTTTAGCCTGCTCTTAGAATTCTCTGACTGTGCTCTTCGGAGAACCTTTTCCTATAAGCTACCACCATGACCAAGTTTTGCTATTTGCCTGCAAAGACAACTTAGCATCCTTCATTTCTGTTCCTAAAAATAGGTAAGTTGTTGCAGTGGCCTGTGAAGACATCCATCTGCTTTCAGCATTTCTGAGGATCTCACTTTGCTTTGTGGCACTGTTCACAAGAATCAGAAGCCCAGCACTTCAGCTCTCATAAGGTCTGCTAGCTGCAAGAGAGTTGCAAGTGACAGATACTGAGGGCTAGCTGATGGGTGCCTTGTCTGAAGAGCTGTATGTTCTGCAAAGTCTTTTTTCCTTGGGTTTTAGAGTTGTATCTATTTTCTTCTCTTTATTTTGGTTCCTCTTCAGGATAGAAGAGACATTCAGGCCTAATGTTATCATCACATTTTAGATGTTAAAGAGGGAGAGTGAGAGTCTCTCTCAAACGGTATCTGCAACATGAGTGATATCTGAAGGACAGACGTTGAAATACAGCCATTCATAGATACTGCTGTAAGCAAGTCCTTGGCCTCAAAGCAAGACTGGAGTTCAAAACATGCAGCAGCATCTTTTGTTTCAAGAACTCTGCTCTTCTTCATTGTAACCGTAGTAGCTTTGATGCTATTGGTGACCAAAGACACTTTTTAATTTATAGTGCTAAATTGGAAGCTTAAACTATTACATTCGGAGACAACGATGATATATCATTATTACACAGCTGTATGCAGTCAGACTCACATATTGGTCACCATTGTAATGGTGTCATGGCACCCACTCTTCTCTGGGCTGCCATGCCAGGGCCCCAGAGCTCTGGGTAAAGGATTTTTTCCAAATATCTAACTTAAATCTCTGCTCTTTTGGCTTAAAGCCATCCCCTCTGGTCCTGTCACTATCAGACCGTGTCAAAAAGTTGGTCTGCCTCCTGTTTGTAAGCTCCCTTCAAGTACTGGAAGTCCACAATGAGATCTCCCTGGAGCCTTCTCTTTCCCAAGCTGAACAACCCCGCACGCCTCTAACCTGAAGAACAAGGCAAGGCATGTGCTGGCAGACTGTAGAAGCTGTGAAGCTATGATCTTGCAAGTGCTGTGAATGTTCTTCTTTAAGGTCGTTGCTGTTGTTAAAAAGTACAGCTCTGAGAAGTTTGACAAGTGGAATTCAGTTTCCACTGAAATGAGCAGAAAGCCAAACCAGTGTTCTTAAAAATGAATCGCACATTAAAGAAGAGAATCATTGCCTGTTCTCTTCTGCATGTGATTTGAATGCAAAGTATGTTATGGTCTGTAGTGGTATCCAGACAGAGTGAGATACTCTTTGATGCTATGTTGGGAAGTATTGAGGCAGAGCTAACTGTAGCATGCTACAGCTCAAAACAGGGTGAACAAGGGCAAGAGCAAAAGGAAGAAGACAGATCAATCACAATTAGTTCAGGGAGCAGATATAACCTCGAGCAGAAAGATTTAGATCTCTTCCAAAAATGCTTTGTCCAGTTTAATAAAATGGGGTGTTCTGATTTCTCATAGTTATTCCATTCTTTTTTTTTTTTTTTTTTTGAGACCTGCTAAGCTTCCATGCTCTGTCTCGTACCCATAAACAAGCATAACTCCAGGAGCTGAGTTGCTGGTTCAAATGCAATACTTCCCATATGTTCAGAGTTTTTACTTCCAGTGGATCATTTACTTTTAAGCTTGTAATTACAGCATATCTGGAATGCTTTCATAGTCAGGCTTTTATTCTCCTTAGGAGCAGAGAATTGCACGTAAGTTAGGTTTTGTAGCAGAATGGCCCCTTTTGGAGTCTGAGTCTAATAAACAGCAACTGGGTGTCCAGTTTCCATTAAAAATAATGAATCAATGTAGGAATTTCCATGTGGTAAAAATAGACAAGGAAGACCTTAATTATGGAATGATTTTAAGTGGAAATCTGACTGAAAAAAAAAAAAAAGCAAGAACATCATGTGAGAAGCAGCTTTCCACTTTTAACTTAGAATACCCTTGGTTTAAGTAGTCCAGTTTTGCTTTCTGTCTTTATGGAGGCACCTGCGGTAGGCTATAGCAATGACCACACGTTGCTGCTCTCTCACACTGTGAATCCTGAGGGCTCCTTTTCTCTGTTGCAGTACCACACTAGACCCTATATGACAAAATGCTACAATGAGCAGTGCATATTCACAGGACTTTGCATTTCAGCTGCTTCTTTCAGATTGTCAGGTAGCTTGGCCAATGTTAATGTAACCTCAACACTTCTCAATCTGTGCCTCGTGATAATTTTAGGTCATGCAAGCAGAAGTAGAGAGGTGAAATAATCTAAACACATCTTGTAAATTAATAATAGAACTTGAGTACTCATAGGGGTTTTGTTTTCCTCATAAACCTTATTCATTGCTGCTTTTTTTCATTAACCCTTAAATAATCTCTAAGAATGTATTTGCAAGACATCAAAATGAATCCTAGTGTAGCAGCCCCTGGAAGGTGGTGTAAAGCCTTCTGCTGAAGGTTTCTCATGAGAAATGCTGTAGAGCACAGAGCGTAATGGTGCACCAGTTAGGGTTTATTGATGACATGGTTAAGTCTTATACGGAGTGTATTGTGGGACCTGCTTTTTTAGAGGAAGAAAGTACACAAAACGCGCTTGCATGCAAGATTTGCACTCAGATTTTAGAGATTCGACCCTTACTTTCAAGCACATGTGACAGAAAGGGTTTACCACGATGCTGTCCACCAGAATTGCTCTAGTTGCACCTCAGTCTTTAGTATAGCAGAGTCAACAGTTTTCCAGTGTAGGAATTTGTAGCTCAAATGACTTTCTACTCTCTAATACTAATCCAACTCAGGTTGGATATTAGGACAAATTTCTTCTCCAAAAAACGTGATCGGGCTGGAACGGGCTGCTCAGGGAGGTGGTTGTGCCACTGTCCCTGGAGGTGTGCAAGAAATGTGTAGTTGTGGTACAAAGGGACATGGTTTAGTGGGGTCATATTGGTGGTAAGTGGATGGTTGGACTGGATGATCTGGGAGGTCTTTTTCAACCTTGGTGACTCCACAATTCTATGAAAGACAAACATTTATTCTGGCGTAAGGAAAAAATGCAGATCTGAATAAGACTGTTATATCAGAGAGGGAAATGTCAAAAGGGAAGGTTAAACAATAGAAAATCTTCTTCCAGAAGGAGAGGGTAAGTTCTATGTCCATATTTCAATCCCTGGAATGAGTTACCAGCAGAGAGAAGGTGCAAGGCAATTTCTTTTAAAGACATATAATAGGCATAACTAGCTAATTTTCATGGGGAAAAAGAAATGTGAAATAAGTCAGCTGTTGCTTTACCAATTGCTCCATTGAAAACCTGGCCTTTTCCATATTCCAGCAGGCAGCTACAGAAAACATCTTTCACCACCCTGAAATGCACATCAGTGAATTTGCTTAAAACTCATTGCACCAGCTAACTACTAGAACAAATGTGCTTGAACTGCATGCTAGATTCTCCCTTTTCCTCCTTTCTGAAAGAGAAAGGAACCAACTGAAAAGATCCACAAACATAACTCCAGCCATTTTTAAGTAGCTGAACTATTTTAATGCATCGCTGCTGCTAATCAAAGATCTGGAAGGGCCAAGGAAACCCAGGTAAGTAGTGGATCTGAACTAGAAAGAATTGCTATTGTATACTCAGCATATCAGGGGAAAGAAATGATGATATAAATACTCTGCTGTTTCCAGTATTTACAGAAAGAGGCTGTGCACCCACGCTGAACAACTATTTCCTTGCTGATGAAATCCTTGCAAGTCAATGCAACTTATGTACTGTATTAAAATGACTGGTATGAAACTATATTTTCGCAGTAATGAAGTGATAACTTGTCATATATCCAGCTCTTCAACTTGAGATTTATATTCACAGTGAAATACCCTTAGGGATGTAACTGTCACCACCAGGAATTCTAGTTGTAAGTAATTTTGGCAACAAATGTTTGAACATTAAGCTCTGTATTGTCACTGAATTATCATCTGTTTTGTTAGGTTATAGCATGGTATCCATGGTCAATAGATAATGCCCCTCAACTTCCTATGCCTCTGATAAAGGTTGTGTCAAAATCAATCTAACCTGCTCAGGGAGAGGGTTGTGTCAACGTCCCTGGAGGAGTTCAAGAAATGTGTAGATGTGGTACTGAGGGACATGGTTTAGTGGGGAAATATTGGTGGTAGGTGGTTGGTTGGACTGGATGATCTTGGAGGCCTTTTCCAGACTTGGTGATTCTATGATTCTAATTCAAGCTGACTTAAAACAGACTTTTAAAAAAATAAAAGGGGGGAAAAAAAAGAAAAAAAAAAAGAAGAGGGGAAAAATAAAGGCAAGATGCATCAGTTTGATTTTAGAAGGAAATAATCTGATTCCTTAAGGTGCTGGACAAAGAAAAGTATGAGTAATGAGGATATTTTATTCCCAGTTTTATTGTTTATAGGGCTACTAGCATCAGGAGGCAGTAAAGGCAGTCACAGTAAACACAAAAACAGTATGTCCTCTGCATTGACTGTTCCACGTAGGTGTGAGTAGAGGTCTTGTGTTATGCAAACATGGGAAATGAGCAGAAAATACTTGGACTTTTTAAATTAGTTTCAGAAGGATGTTAGTTTTTCCTACCAGTTTGCATGTACTGGTCTCAGATATAATTAGGAAATAGATTTGCGTAGCATTTTGGAACACATGCCTGTAAACATGGACCTAGAGCCTTTCAAAAAAGGGAGGAAGTTGCATTTAAATTGTACATCAAAGACATGAAAAATAAAAGGAATTAGTTGGATTCTGGCCAGCCAATTTCCTCTTACCAACATCCACTATTCATTCTCCTGCAAGAAGCAAGGGCAGAGGCACAAAGCACTCCTATTTTCCTTTTTTAAGGCAGTTCCTCTCAGGCTATGCCCATAAACAAGGTCAGTTTTCTCAAGCTGCAACCTCTCTCACATCTGAATTATATCAGCAGATAGCCCCGGCCAGACCCATTTATAACAGAGCTCCTCTAAGCTATGTGGCCTTTGGACAAAGTGTATTAAAGTCAGTGGCAAAGTTTTCAATGAAGTCTATAGATTTGGTGTTGGGGTCTCAATGGGCAGATGCTTTATTAGATGCTTAAATAGGATGATACCCATGGCACTAGACAAAATATTTTGATTGTTTCTATCAGCTAAAAATTAATTGACATTTAACTTAAAAAGCAGAGTAAAATTAATCAGTTTTCTGATTGTTTTGTTAATATTAGGCGTATGATCTAAAGCTCATTGACATTAACGTGACTTTATGTTGAATAATGAGCTTCTGATAGGGAGTTGGAAGTACCTGAGCATAACTAAAATGGAAATAAAAGACAAAAAATGAGGGCAGGAAAGCTTTTGACTCATGTTGTATTATTTTTAACAGTGGGAGGGGATAAAAAATATCGACTTCCCATTCTAAAGTATGGAATGAACTGATGGAGTAGTCCAAAAATCTCGGTTTGGGGAGGATCACGAGAAAGGGGCTGTTGCACAGAAGTGATCAATAGCTGCATATTTGCTTTACCCCAGTCTGTGCTGTAAGGGTGTGTTAATGGCCAGTGCCATTGTACAGAACAATTTGGTTTCTGCTGTAATGCAGCGTTATGTCACTGAACTTGTAATACCTTGTAAGAAGAGCTTTCTGAAGGAGATTAAAGCATCTCTGTCATGAATTCCTTCTCTATTGCAATGTTGTGAATACCTGCTGTGAAATCTCATGAGACAACTCATGTTACCGTATCTCTTCTGCTTGGCATCGGTTGTGCTGATTCACACATACAATTTCTGTCTTTTCGTTTTTCTGTACTTTTTTTCTGGTAATTTCCTTGGCCTTTCCTTGCAATTGGTCTAACATCCATTCTGATCCATACACATGGCACCCTCCTGTACATTTGTGAAAACCACCAACACCATTCAATGTGTAAGCTGTTTGCTGAATAGAGCGTTGAGATATATATATGTACGAATACATATATATCATTAGATTGACCTAAGATACTAATTTATGATTAAATATTGTCTTTTGCTTTCTTTGGCGGAGGTACTTCTTATACTGTATTGCAGACAGAGGCAAACTTTGAACAACCTAAACTATTTGTACCATCATTAGTTTCCAAACAGTTCTACTCTGCTGCTGTATTAACTTTCCAAGAGAGCATCTGTTCTGGACAGTGCATTTGAGCTCCAAAAATGGAATAGAATAGCCTGAAAATGAATGAATATTAAATGTTGTGTGTACATTGATATCCATCTATGGTGTGTTCACAGGAATTTGTACTTTGACATTCCTTTTCTATTTGTTATGCCTGGAAGTAAAACAGTTCATCACTTTTGACATGTTCATATTTGGATGAGATAACTGGTCATGGTATCTACATTAAGCAAGAAATAAGCCGGGGTGTTATTTGTTCAGAGCATGAAAATATTCTTTGCAGTGCATGTGGTGACATCTCTTGGTAACAATTCCAGACCTCATTTACAGGTGGAGTGACAGACACCTGAGGGACAGGCAGTGCATGCAGACACAGCTTTTAATTCATGCACAGGAGTGAACTGCCACTGCATCGAGAACAAATGTCAATAGTTTGAGATATGTAAAATTTGCAACACAAACTGCTGCTATCACAAGTGAAATAGATGGTGAAGGCAGAGGTAGCGGTTGTTCATTTCCCACTGTGAGAGCTGAGACTGCAGGTGTGCAGTTCTGAATGCAGGGCTTCAAAGAGCCCTGGTGATTTCTAGCTGTGAACAAAACTGAAGCAAGTGTAGTTTTGTAGCGTCCTAGCTCACTCACATTTGGTGTTCTCTGTGCCGCTGTGCCTGAGTAACAATGTGGGGGAAAAATGGAGGTGTTAGGGGTCAGTGAGAGCAGGGATTCCAAGCCTTTTTGGGAAGAGGGTTTGGTGAAGGTAACAGTTCAACATCAGGGACCATGAAATGCTGCCTTTTCCCCCTGCAAAACAAGAAGGATTGCATACATCCTTATTGCTGCACTCTAACTCACGGGAATCCATAGGAGTGGGAGCTTACTGAAGGATCCTCATTGACGGCACAGGACTTTAGATGGAGCCTGTGGTACTGCCACTGAAAGCTTTTTGTTGCCACGCATCGCAGAGTTTGGGATTTGCCTTCCCACAAAATGCCTGTCTGTATCACAGAACAACTATGGAGATTTCCCAGCAAAATTGCATTGTGGTGTGTCACAAAGGTCGAAGGATTTTGTGGCAAGCAGTGAAACTTTAAATTCCATTTGTGAAACATTTAGAGGACAAACTGCATCTATTTTTACAATGCCTTACTCTACTGCCTTAGTACCAGGAAATTTACGAGAGGCCCGAGAGTGGAGGAGATATTTCTCTCTTTGGAAACAGGAAGGTTATGTTGACTGCAGAACTATTACTGACAATGCAGTAGTGCTGCCCAAAAGCCACCCTCCATCTAAATCGTATATCTAGGAAAGCTGTTGGAAAAGCCTTGAGATTGTTTATAAAAGTTCAAATTTCACATGATTAATTCATTTGCCTCCTTTTCAAACCATTTTGCATGTGCACAACTGCAAACTTTTCTCCCAACCTACAGATGCTGCAAATGGATGCATAACTAAATGTAATCCCATTGTGCCCAAGAAATATCATAGAGCCACAGAATTACCAAAGTTGGAAAAGACCTCCAAGGTCATCCAGTCCAACCATCCACCTGTCACCAATATTTCCCCACTAAACCACGTCCTGTAGTACCACGTGTAAACGTTTCTTGAACACATGAAATATCAAGAAATACCTTACAAATACTTCAATACCTTACAAATACTTATTAAAGGGCTGGGAGGTAACGATGCTAATCTAGTTCTTTTTGCCAGTGCATATATCCATAAGAAGCCTGGTTGCAGTGAAAGTAATGGACATATAGATGAATCCTGCATAGGGCTCATGCTTTCATTGGCTGTGCTCAGGCATAGGATGATGATGTATGGGCTGTGATTCTGAATAACGCGGTCCTTCTCTGGAGTATAAGATCAAAGGCTAGAGAAGTAATCAAAACAATTTTGAAATAATTATTGATTAACTTGAGAGTAAATAGATATCAACTATTTGCTGTGAGCATCCAGGATGTTCCCTAATCCATTCTCGGTCACTTTATAGGGACATTGGATGCTGTGCATGCTGAAGCATGACTGCCTACACAGAACACATGGGAGGTGCAGGTAAGGAACAAACGTACTTTTAACCACACGCTGTAGGTATTCTGTTTTCCTCTTAACAAGCACACTGTCCGGTGAAACCAAAACACTACTTTATCCAGGGAAGAGAATGGTATGGAAGCCTGGAAAAAGCTCAAACCCAAAGCTTGAGTATAGAGCAAGGTCTGTGCAGATCACAGCAGGGAAAGTGAAGTTTTGTAATGTGGTTTTAAGAGCCCTTGGGTGTAATTCAACTCTTCTATGCAATCCCTTTTAACATGACTCTGAAATTGCTAAACCAGAATACAGCTGCTTTGTGCTGGGTTTTTAGGCTGCTGTTTTAATTCACTGTCCCCCTTTTCACGAGGATCAGAAATCGCTGTTGTTCTAGGCTGGTGGCTCTGGTTTCCAGGTAGGTTTGGATTGCTGCTCTATGTGCTAAGTAGCGTTCAAAACATAACATGCTCTTGCATTTATTGCAAACAAATCTCTCCTGCTAATTACCTCGCAGATATTTTTAGTTTCCTTATTGATGCTCTCCTGAATAGATCAAGAATAAACTTTCAGAAAAATGCAGTGAGCAAAGACCTACGTGAGAGTCCCTTGGGCAAAAGAATTTATATAAACTAGGCTAGAAAAATACATGGAACGACTTTGCAGCTTGTGGAAGTAATTAAGGCAAAGCACCTTCCCTAAGAAGTAACGAGCTGCATCGCACGGCCCAAAAGCACATCAATAATGCTGTGGGAATTTGTGAGCTGCTGCAGAACGGTTTGGGGTTCTTCTCCTCGAGTCCTTCTCAAGAGTGCTCTCCTGGGGAGGAAGCATGACTTGAATTTTACAGGCACACGCACCGCTCAGCAGACGTTTTGCTACAGCGTAGGGTTTGAGCCTCTCTGTAAAGAACAATTCTGTGTTTCTGCCCGCGCTCCTGTTATCTCTGCTAAGCTTCCAGCTGTTACTCTGTCTTGCTTTTTCAGTCCTCCTCTGTCTGCCCGACCAGGAACCTGCCACTGCCATAATAACCAGTCCCTTTAGGGCTGTGGTGACGGGCCTGGCAGACGCACTCGGATTAGATATACAAATGAATCCCATCCTGTGTAAGCAGGCGGGGAGAAAACAGCTGTGTACCACCCCGTCTCAGTGCAGTGTTCTTAGTGATGAGAACTCTCCAATAGCCCACAGTAACTGACAGAAGAAGCCTTATCTCCAGCTTCTCAAGAGCCTTTATGCTTTCCTTTCAAATCGAAGCTTATCTGCTAATTGGTTTGACCCACCATTCACCTGCTCATTAAAGAAGTCTGCTGGTTCGCCCAGTCTGAGGACTGAAAGGTAATGGTGACTCACCTGGCAGTGTGACTGAGGGCTTTTTTTTGTTCCTGGGAAACACACAGCAACGTTCATTGTGAAACCCCTACAATGCCATTAATGAAGAGATTTTTAATCCTCATAAATCCGAACGCCATTATTTGATATTTAAGGGCAAGTGAAGGATATTAAAGTATCACTGAAGATAGCAATAAAAAGATGAAAAACAGCCCTGCTTGATAATTCATTTAAAGATTTTCAGAAGGGATTGATAATTATCCCAGCATAATAGCTTAATTTCAGGAGGCTTTGCATCTCTTGACTTTGCATTACTTTTGCATCTATGACTTTTGAGGTATTATTTTTAGATTATTTTTTTTTTCACAAGGTTTCAGATTCTCACCCTTGAAGACAAGTCTCTGCAGGTCTAAATGGGGCTGTGGTTCCCAGGGGGAGGCTCGTTAGAAAAGAAATTGCGGTGCTGTCTTAACCAGAATATTCACTTCATCTGCTTCCTGCAGGAGCCTCTGGAGGCTGTCATGCACAGACCTCGCTCTTACCAACTCATTAGAAAGATGCATGGCAGAATTCCCCCTTTGAGGATGGCCTTTCTGGAAGGAGAGGGTTTATGCTGGCTGTGATGGTAGAACAACAAAGGCAGTACACCTGTAAGAGCAGAGCTTGGATGCAGTGAAAGGTCAGCGTCGTGCGACACGGGGTCATGACAGCTGGATAAAAAGCAGGCAGCAGGCGTGTATTCACATGTATGGGGTGTGTAGGCTCAGAAATGGGAATGAAAATGAAAAATGAGCCTGGAAACAAAGAACCCTTTCATTCCTTCTTCATTGTCCTGTAAAGTACGGCTTTGTAGATGTATATATGCCTGTTTCATGTAGAGGTAAATATTGATATTCACCTTATCCAGCTCAGCACTGCAGATAAAACAGTCGGAGATTTGCAGGTGGACAGAGAAGAAACAGTCTGCAATGTGTATGTTTTGAAGGATATTAGTAAAGGTAGTGGGCCCGATAGTTTTATATCACTTTTTGGATTAAAGTTCTTCTCGTTTGACCTTGGGTAAAGCTGCAAGTTCTCAAGGAGAGCAGATATGCTTCAAACAAATGTGATTATTGAGGAGTTCAGGAGTAACCGGGCATGCAAGAGATCCCTCCCAGCTTTTCCGTTCTCGTTCATCGTTGTGCTTAGGGAATAAAGAAGAGGATTCGTTTCCCCGTGTTCTCCAAGCGCACCCCCGGCCCCGTGGTTTCCCGGTGCCGATAGCGGCGGGGGCCGCTGCCGCCATCTCCCGGCAGCCCGGAGCCGGAGCGCAGCTCCCATCCACGACCCGTGGAGCTGCAGCGGCACAAGGAAACGTGCTGCTGATCCCGAGCCCAGCGGTTGAGCTTTCACTCGAGAAAATCCCTTTCTTTTCCTCTCCCCTCTCCCCCCCCCCCCCCCCCACCCCTCTCCGGCCCCTTTTCTTTTTTTTTCAATATGACTACTTTGCAAAGCAGGGGGAAGCAGATGGAGAGAAGTGGTGAAGAGCAAAGCAGCAGCAAAGGTCCACTGTGAGGAGCAGGGCAAGAGCAAGGAATGCGGGGTGGTGAGCAGTGTGAGAAGTGTAATATAAGATGAGCGTTGGGGTCCAACAGCTCGCAGTGCTAAGCAGGGGGCACTCTTGTTAGGTATGAACAACTGTGTTTCCTTTGAACCTTCTGACCATTGGCATTGGATGGCTTTAGTCCTGAACTGGGGCTGGATGTTCTAGTTTATTCAAATATTAAACCATAGAATCGTAGAATGGTTTGGGTTGGAAGGGACCTCTAAGACCACCTGGTTCCAACCCCCTGCTATAGGCAGGGACACCTCCCTCCAGCCCAGGTTGCTCACAGCCCCATCCAGCCTGGCCTGCAGTGCTCCCAGGGAGGGGACATCCACAGCCTCACTGGGCAAATTTAGGAGGCTGGGAGTCGTGGAACTGTAATGAATCATCCCTAGGAGGAGGTACTACCCATAAGATGTGTCATTCCAGTGTGTTGCACTGCCACAGAGAACTTAGAGATGAGATCAGTAATATACATTCTGGTGATCACTTCCTGCTACCTGCATTCATTTTCTTCTGACCTTCTCCATTCCATGGGACATTGACTTGAAATGTGAAGTTAAATCAGTAGCAAAATATAGACTATATATGGAAAACACAATGATTTTTCCCCTGTCATTTGGAATTTTTGTTCCCTTTTTCCCCCCCTCGCATTGTCCTAATGAAGGGACATTATCTGAGAGCATCCCTGCCAGGACACCACTATGGGATATGCTGTGTGTCATCCAGTCCTTCATGCTCCAGGCAGACGTTTTCAAAATCAATTGAAAATTTTATTTCCAAAAGAAGAGAACACGGTGTAGAGGTATCTACACCTTCATAGCTCAGACCTTCCGCTGGGCTGAGAGTGGCTGCAGCAATGGACATAGAGATGGAGATGAGATTCGTGATGCTTTATTGGTTGAAGAAGAGGAAGTGAAATAAAGGAAAGGTTGGCAACAGCCCCAGGAAATACCCTGATGTGAAGTACAAAATGAGTACAGTTAGAAGCATGTTTTCATTGTCTTGCAAACAAATTTAAAAGTTCTCTCCGATGTGTTCAGCCACTGATCCCTGCAAGTAAATGAGAAGCTCTACCAGGAGGCTTTGTGCCCCTCCTGATTTCAGCACTGTCCTCAGCTCGGCATTTTTCGCCCCTTACTGCCTCTGCTCACTCTCAGCATGAGGAGTTCAAGCCTTGGTCTTTATTTTGGGCCCTTAAAGTGACAGGAAGTCTGTTGGGCTCATAGACTCTTTAAGTCATTCAGGTTGGAACAGACTTCTAAGATCATTTAGTCATCATCTAAGATCATTTAGTCATCATCAGCCCATGCCCACCATGCCACTGATCTTGTCCCTCAGTGCCACACCTCCACAGCTTTGGAACACCTCCAGAGATGGTGACTTCCCCACCTCCCTGGGCAGCCTGGGCCAATGCATTACTGCCTTTCTGAAGAAGAATTGTTTCTTAATACCCAGGTGAACCTCCCCTGGTACAACTTGAGGCCAGCACGTCCTACTGCAATTCACAGCCTCCTCTCAGGGAGTTGCAGAGTCACTGCTTCCCTCTCCTCAACAGTGGGATAATACATTTGCAAGTATGACATCTTGAGCTAATAGGAATCTTTTACAATCTCTGTAAGGAAATGAATTTCCCTCTTGTAAACTTATAACTCTACTCTGAGGTCGCTTTTATGAGAACTAGATGGCATTAATCCTTAGAAATTCAGAAGCCAGGTTAGAGATGGATCAAGGCAAAGCAGACAGTGCTTTCCTCTTAGTTGCACTGTGGATGAGGCTGCTGGTGGTTTCAAAGCAGAGTGATTTCTAAATTTACTGTGAAATGCGTTAGAAGCCATCGTATCTAAGAGGCTTTTCATTGCTAATTGCAGCGTTCCCCTGTGCAGGGTTCACTTTGGCCTCTGGGACCTGGAATCACTGCCTGTGTGTGGAGCTGAGCTGCACACTCCTTTGTGGACTGTGCTCTACAATCCCATGCAGGAGGTGGTAGATGCTCTTTTAGCTTTTGACCATGAAAGCCATCAGCCTGGAGGAAGGGTTTGTTTTTGTTGCTGAGCTGCCAAACGCGGTAGCCAAATGGAGGCAAAGGATGCTAAGGTTGGGGACATCTTCAGCCACCCATCCATCACCAGTGTTTTTAATTAGATTACATCTCGAGCATCCCGTGTTTGCCGGTCTGAGGCCGTGCTCGGAGCTGGCAGGTGAAGGGGCTGCTCAGGTGGTTGAGGTACCGCCAGGAAAGCAAAGTTGATTAAGTTCTCCCCGGAGCAAAACGTCAAGATAACAGCCAGCTGCGTTGTGCTTTACTTCTTTTTCACCACCGGGAGGAGCTGGCAGAATGGGATCCCCAGATGCCCCAGGTGTCTGCTCTCCAGACTCCTTTAAACTGGGTGGAAGCAGAGCTGTCTGATCTGTGGCTCTGTGTGATGCCTTTGGGGGCTCAGGGCACAGAGCGGTTCTCTGCATGTCCGCATCCCTCTGTGCTGCTCTCTCGGTACACAGAGGGCAGATTTTCAGCCCAAGGTCATGTATTTAAATAGCACATCACGTAGGTCTGGGCATGGTAGAACAGTCTGCAACCAATCTGTGCAGGGCAATCTGTAAATATCAGAGAGGTGTCAAACCCATCCAAAAGCAAAAGTCAGCCTTCAGCCAAGAGGGAAATGCACACACAAAGGACTGCATGGCTACTCCTAACAGCATCCCTGCTTCAGCTCACAGCCCCATTGCTCACTGTGCAGTGTGACCAGACTGCACTTCTGAGCAGCCAGGAGTGCTGGAAGAAAGGCTTCCACACCTTTCTGAGTGTGATGGCTCAGCTGTCCCACATCTCTCCTCTAAGATGAGGGTAGTGAAGGATCACTGAGGCCGCAAATTTAAAAAGCCTGAGATATTGTTGGAAGAGAGTAACAATGCAGATCCTTCTCTCTCAAGACAGTGACTAAGAGACAATTATGACTGAGGTGTCTATGACAGAATTAAATCAGTTCCATCATTCTTTCTAACTCTTTGTAAGTAAGCAGAGTTCATTTCTGTGCAACGTGGATGAAAAACATACACACTATCCTTGGCTCAGAACGTGGATGCAAACGTTGCATGGACCTTCACTAGAAGTCTTTGGGGAGAACCGCTTTCCAGAAAGTGTTTGGGGATGGAGCAGTCAGCAGTGTGTTGTGGAACCAGGAATCATAGAATCACAGAATGGCCTGGGTTGAAAAGGGCCATAATGACCATCCAGTTCCAACCCCCTGCTATGTGCAGGGTCGCCAACCAGCAGACCAGGCTGCCCAGAGCCACATCCAGCCTGGCCTTGAATGCCTGCAGGGATGGGGCATCCACAGCCTCCTTGGGCAACCTGTTCCAGTGCGTCACCACCCTATGGGTGAAAAACTCCCTCCTAATATCCAACCTAAACCTCCCCTGTCTCAGTTTAAAACCATTCCCCCAGGGGTTGACTTCAAGAGACCATGTAAGCCACCCCATCTGGCAGCTGGGGGGTGTTTACAAAGCACCACCAGGTACGGTCAATTAATGGAGTTATGTGTTTTGCTGGGCACCCGCTGGGCTCTGCAGCAAATACATGAACTGTCTGAGTGATGAAAGAGCATATAAGCAGTTGGAACATTTTCCCTTTCAAATGCTAGGTTTGGGACTTTGAGTTAATCACTTACACTGCAGAGCATCCCAAGTCCCTGGAAGTCTTTAAGATAAGGAGGAGGAAGAATAGGTAGCTATGAAACATTTAGTTTCTTGGCTCCTCAGACACTGCCTGCTGCCAATTTTCACTGCTCAGTGCACACAAAGCTGTTTGTCTCCTAACATGGAATCCACACTGGGATTCACAAATGCTTCGGAGTGTCTGTAGGGATCAGGCAGACATATAGAACTGCCATCAAAGAAACTGTGCTTTGGTTGGAGAGAGAATAAGACCAACTGCTTCATGTTGGTGTTTTATACTTAACTATGGAAGGTAACTTCACTACCAAATCATAGTATCCTAGAATCATAGGATGCCTTGGGTTGGAAGGGACGCCAGGGATCATCAAGTTCCAACCCCCTGCCACAGGCAGGGCCACTAACTCCAAATCTGGCACTAGACCAGGCTGCACAGGGCCCCATCCAGAGTGACCTTAATCACCGCCAGGGATGGGGCATCCACAGCTGCTGTGGGCAGCCTGTGCCAGCACCTCACCACTCTCTCTGTGAAGAACTTCCCCCTGACATGCAATCTAAATCTTCCCTACTTGAGCTTAAAACCATTCCCCCTTGTCCTATCACTGTCTAAATTTGTATTTGTATTATTAGGACAGAAGTAGATCTCTGTGCGTAGCCTTCAGTTCAGTGTTCTGCTTATCCCTAAAAGCCCCAAAACTGAGCAGTGAGGCATCTTGTGGGTGATGATACACAGACCAGCGTACAAGCGTAGATGGCTGCCTCGAGGAAGCAGGTGCTGCTCCACAGGGGATGTCCCTGGAAGATCAAGGATGCAGAACTAGGCCAGGATCACTGTTCCACATTTGCCAACTACTTCAGCCTGGCACCTTATGGGTACCTTACAGAAACCCTTTCACGTGAAGATCATCTGAGCTCAGCCCCAACCCTCTGCCAAAACAAAAGCACTTCCCCAGGAATAAAGTCAGCAAAGTTGCGGGCATCATCCACAGCCCTACAGTTTTCTGCCTCTCTGAGAATTTGGGCTAATGACTTTCATAGCTTCTTCCATTAGCTGCAATGTTTTCTATTCTTTTTTCTTAATTTCCTTTTCCATCAGTGTTGTGTATGTCTCTGCTTCACGCATGAAACTTGAATCCACGGTATAGATTAACAGATACCAGCCAAGACGTATCTCAGTACTTACAAAGAAAAAACAGTGATAGATAAACCAGACAAACCTCAACATCATGTATATCCAACAGTTCCTTGTAAATTGTTGGTATTTTAATTCCTCCTATTGACTGTTGGGGAATATAGCTTAAAGAAACAAGCAAAATTTAGCAAAATGGCTTAACTCTTCTGCTGCAACCAAACAGTCCCCAGTGCAGAGGTCACCAATACTGCAAAGCCTCCCCAGCAGCACATCCCAAGTATTTTTGTGTCTTCAACACAGGCAAAAGGAAATGTGACACCATCCTGAAAGGTGGAGCAAAAGGATGGTTCTTTAAACTTAAAATAATTAAAGCTTGAAGTTTCACGTCTGAGAAGTGTGGTTGTTGTTTTTCCGTTTTGCCTTTTGCCATTTCAGTGACATTTTTGCAGCAAATAAATTCCAGATGAGCACAAGAATCACACTACAACGTGGCAGGACTGCACTATAATTACTTGTGTTTGAAAAATGGAGTCTGCCTGCTTGAGCTCCTCTTATAAAAGCAGTTAAAATACTATTTATTCCTTTATGTCTTTAAATAAAACCGTCTTCATGTACAGTTGTCTTTTTACATCTTTACAATCACCACTCAGATAGGAGCACTCGCCTTGCAGCCAAGGGAAGACCCCACGAAAGGAGCAGAATACTTCGACATAGGTTTAAAATCACTCAAGCAGACCATCATTAATTAAACAGGGAGGGATACGTCATCTGTGGGTTTTAAATGCAGACAACCTAAAAGGCCAAAAGAAACTTTCCACACCAACTTTTTGAGCCAGCAGCCTGATTACATTCCATTGACTGATCCATCCTAGGATTCTATGACTGAGGTTCTAGGTTACACACACTCCTTAGATCTGATCTAGGTCTACCTTTGGAATAGGCTAAGCACTGCTTTCCTCATCTGCTTTCCAGACTTTGGTGGAAGGAGGAATGAAATGTTTTTGTTTGACTGGAGAATATTTTATTTACGGAACATGCACTGCAGTACTCCCATTATCATTAAACAGTAACTCATTATGTGACTGTGCTTTCTTTCTATTTAAGCTTCCTTTTCTCTCTGTGCTCAGAGGACAAATTAAATATTGAATTTAAGTCTAATGCACCTAGATCACAAAAATGTTTCCTGTCACTCCTGTTTCCCCACTGCACTCCTTCTCTTTCCCTCTTTTTCTCTGAGCTACCATTATGAGCCACTGGCAACAGTAAGGAAAATTGCTTTTTCTTGGCCCCGTTTCTCAAGGCTGAATGCCCTGCAAGAACTATAGGAGCATTGGCCCAAATGGTATTTGCCAATAGTTGTTTGGAGTACGGTATCTTCAAGAAATCTTGGCCAGGCACCCCAAGTACACATTGCATCCAATGCTGGCTTGCTTTCTTCTCCTCCGCATGAGTAAAGCGCTGATAAGAACTGTTTGGACTGTGACTGAATTGTGTTCTGCAAGTTGCTCTTGGTCGTAGTGATCCAGAATGTGGTTTGGAGATGTTTGATTGAGAAAATCAAATGAAAAGAAAAAAAGAATGAACTGGGAAGCCTAAAATCAGTGCCTTTGGAAACGAATTTCATGGAGGCAGAATGAATAAATGAGTCAAAGAGGACAAGGGAATGAGTACCCTCCTCTGTAATCACCAGCTAAACCTTTGTCTTGAGGGCTGTTCAGGGTTGGTAAGTGACAGTTGTGTCCTTCATTCACTTCGTATCACTCATGAAAGCTAGGAACATCAAAGCAAAGAAACAACCAAGCACATTGCAGCAAATGTCTTTTTAATCAAGTAGGAAGAAAGGTCTTCCGTCACAGCGTAAACATCAGCAGTGCACGAAGCTGCAACGAATGGTAATTATGAAGTGTTTTTAATCTAAAAACACTTTGCATTACCGAACATGTGAAATGTGAGAGCCTTCTTCCTTCGCTGCACAGGAAGACATGTGATAATTGGGGGCCATATCCCGGCTTACCGCAACAGATGGGGTCAACCTGCTCAGGGAACCAGTTTGAAGTGTTCCCTGTTTTTCAGAACATCTGAAAGTTCTTACTGCCATATGGCGAAAACACGGAGTGAAAAACTGAGTGACGGCAAGCAAGATTGCTGACGCAACATGTGCTTGGTTTTAAAGCTGTAACATAGAAGGTAATGGCTGAGGCCATTACTAAGGCCACTAAGGAACTAAGGCACAGGCGTTACCTGTCTCACCGGCCACCTATACTTATCCTTCAGTCCTTGAAGGACTTGGAAGCATGGAGTCCTCTTGCAAGGCACCTCTCATAAAGGGGGGATGAAGGATGAAAGGACTCAGAGCTAGCTGCCACTGCTGCCTTCGCATAGCAACACAGCAACTCCTACTCTCACTTGTTAGCAGTAGTGGCTTTGCTGCCCTTCAAGCCAAAGGACGTACTGGTGGCAAACATCTTGGTGTGGCATTTATGGCCCACTGCAAAGTGGCACCTGCAGCACCGCCTCGTAACACAGCATTCTGTCCGGGCCTGGGTCTGTTGTGAGGCCTAACAGCAGAACAAACCCCCTGTGTTAGCTGTGGGTCTGTGCCACTATTTCTAACACTGGGCTGTTCCTTTATGCTGTCTCAGCGCCTGCCTCTGCTCCTGCCTTTTGTGCAGGTGCAGCTCATTTGTGAAGATAAGCACTGCTTTCAAAGACATGAAGTTCCTACAAGTTCTGTGAGAGATCTTTAGCTGTGTATCAGAAAGATGCAGGCTTCCCACTTAGCTCAAATTCTACCGTTCTGAGATGCACAATCTTAAACAGAAAATTAAATATTCTGATATATACTGTTAGAGATACATACACGCATGTTCTTATCTCTATATACACATGTTCCTATCTGTTCTGGTACATACAGCAGTCAGATGATGACTCACCCCTGGTGTAGCCAGCATGTTGTACAACTGCAGATAGAGGATGTGAAAGAGGGAGCTGGGAAGCTCTGACAGCGTGGCAAATCCAGGGGAAATATGGGGAGCAGCGGGTGAATTGGGGAATGTGGTGTACCCAGGCTGTAAGCGAGCCATTGCAGGGATTAACAGAACTGCACTAAGCAGCACAGCTTCAAGACAGAGGCCAGGTATATATAATAAGGGAGTATTTCCTTAAGAAGCCATATCTGTTTGTCTTTGTATTTCTCAGGAAGGGAACTAGAGATGGCAGAGATCTTCATACTTGAGAAACAGTGTGAGTAGAGACTTCTATTGTCACACTTTGTAGTTCAATCAGCAGTGACAACTTCTGGCCTCGGTGCCTGCTTTTGCAAGTCAGCAGCAAACTTGCAATCAAACTCATTCATGCCACATCAAGTTAACAGGCTGAGAAGGGAAAAAATAGACCCTTTCATGCAGATTTACTCTTAATTATTTCGTAATCAGTTTAGGTTCCATTCGTAATCAGAGAGGCCAAATCAATACTCATCTAGGCAAATGTGCTATAGAGGCAATCGTTCCTTATGCCAAATATGAAAATAATGCCAGCTTTGCAGTGTAATGACCTTTCCAGTCTCACTATATTAGCAATGCTGAATCTTCAGTTTCAAGATTGCCAAGGTCTGCATTGCACTCCCCACCGCGAGGATGTTTTACTGCACACTGATGGTATTTACCTCAATAATTGTCATAACATTTCTTCCGGATAATCCTTGCAGCGTGTTTGGAAGTAAGCTATTCCCTTTTTATCAATAGAAAAGTAAGAATGAAGTGAAATTACTTGCTCAAGGGAAAAACATAACCAAGTTGCAGAATTTCTGTGGCTTTGCTCTCGTTTCTGTACTCAGAATTACAATTGCATTCCTCTCTTTTTTATAAAACTGTATTCATTCATTGATTGTTTCAAGGACAGCGAGAATCTTTTCCAGACATACAGTGTGCTAGAAATATGTTCACATGAAAAAAGCTCTTAAAAGTCTTTGTCATCTCCCAAACTGAAATACCAACACTCACAGTACTGATAGTTGATGTAATGTATTAAAAAATCCAAATTCTGTCAAGGTTTCCCAACTGTCCCAATCATACACGGATCTGTATTCCAGAACTGATGAGCTCCGGCTCTTTAATTATGTTTTTTATTTAACAAATATCTATGATCTGTTTTCATGAATTGTGAATGTTTGAGCACCTGAGCAGTCTTTGTGCTTGGTGAACTCACAAACCTACAGCAAGTGGAAGCAGAATTACATGTGGGATGGATTGCTGTACAAAGAGTCTTTCCTCTTGGTTTCTTATAGAGTGGATGCTAGCTCTGTAGTATCAAAAGTTTCCAGGGAAAGGAAATTTGACTCTCTGAATGTATAGTCTTAAAGGGATTTGGCATGCTAGGCTCATCTTTTATTCTCTTAGTGCCTACAACCTCTTGGAAATGGTTTTCTTTAACGTTCAGTACAAGAGATCCCAGGTTGAGTGAGATCACGGACCTCGTCCCATCTGAAAGGCAGAGCATTACTTCTGGGTTTGGATTTGTGTTGATGACTTACACACTGCTGGGCAGCTGGTTCATAATCTGTGCTAAGTGTGAAGAGATTTTTTGCTTCTGGATGTCACTTTGTCAGTACCTTGCTAAAGCATACTAATTTTCACCTTCTGGGGTAGCTGTTGACCTAGAGTCTTATTGAAGAATGTAAGGCCAATGATTTCAAGAAGTATTCCTGCAAAATTCTAAGAATAAGAAATAAGTTCTTAAAGGTTGCATTCTCGAGAGATAACATAAAATGGCCAGTACTACTAATGCTCTCTTGATGCTGATGTCATAGATACTCTTAACTGCTAATCAGTATCTGGGCTATGAAACCCACAAACGTATGGAAGACGTTCAGGAGAGGAGGCTGAAGCTTGGGAACAACTGCATGTGCCTACTCAACTGTTGTGTATCATAGAATCACAGAATGGCCTGGGTTGGAAGGGACCACAATGACCATCCAGTTCCAACCCTCTGCTATGTGCAGGGTCACCAACCAGCAGACCAGGCTGCCCAGAGCCACATCCAGCCTGGCCTTGAATGCCTCCAGGGATGGGGCATCCACAGCCTCCTTGGGCAACCTGTTCCAGTGCAGTTTAGTTCATTCATGTTTTGTCTAGACCTTTGAGGCTAGGATTTGTTGGTTTGTTTGTTAGTTTCCCTCTTCAGACAGCAAAAGTTTAGGCGTGATGCCTGGACAGTGGCATGCTGGGGGCAAGCACTGTACAAAGCCTTTGCCTCATGTCTCAAGGCACTGCAAGTCACATATTCACCTTCACAGCTCCTATAGTTTCCTAGGAGAAGAGCAGCACTCTAATGCCGAGGCAGAGTAGAACAACAGCAAAGGGCGTTTGCAACTTTTGGATGAACACATCAGAAACACTCTGCCATGAGGTCTCATTTCAAATTATTTGTTCTTGTAACATTTTTGTTACAACAAACAAACAATATTTGTTATTGTAAACATAGTATATGTTTAGTAGCATCCCGCCAATAAGAGACTTTCAGTGATGCTATACACATGCCAAACGAAAACTATTAGTAAGGCTGAGAAATCAAATGCTTCAACACTTCAAGGCTTAGCAAATGCAGAAACTGCTGTTTGAACTTATTGCCTTTAGGTAATCACTAAATACTCGTTCTAGGTGCCTAATCAGAATGTTGAGACGTAATCTCAGAAGTGTTTTTAAGCCCTAACAAATTGTAATATTACCAGAGAGTATGTTTGTAATGCAGAAATTGTTCCTAAAAGGGGGTCTTTGTCACAGCAGATGGGATGTTAAAAATGATGTGAGACATTTTACCTTAATCTGTACGTTTCTGAGATCCTTTCTGTAATGCAGATAATGTCCCCTATCATCTAGGATGACAAGGTGAAGCCATATTTTCTTCATTCACACAAATAATTTGCAACTTGAAAATGAGAAATTACTTCCATTTTGATCTGAAAAGAGAAATAAAAAGGCCCTTTTGAAATGTTCAGTTATATTCAGTACGTAAGGCCGCTCAGCACACACCGAACAATGAAGATCAAAACTATTACAGCTATTTGTTCAGCAGGCACTGTCTGCTCTGTGTACTGTACAAAATGGGGCCTGGTGGTAAAAAGCACACATGTCACAATGTAATTCAATATTCTATTTTTCACAGCAAAAAAAAAAAGGTGTGTGGGGGGGCAATTATACAAGCAAGCTTTCTTTCTGGTATTTTCTAATTTTCAAATATTTGACTTGGTAAACATCAGGTTCTTTTTTTAATGAGTAAATTCTTGGATTTACCAAATAGCAAACTGACCCCTTGCCCTCTCCCTCCTCAGATTCCATCAGAGTATTGACATAATCAGAAAGCACCATTAGAAAGCTTATTACTTGAGCTCGTACTTTATGGTAATCATAAAACAGCCCTCCCGGTGCAGCCAGATGATACAGGAGGGAAGGAATCTTTGTCTTACCTTTGGAAATATTTGCTTTCAAAAGAGATGTAGTGTAAGAAAATACAGGGATTTGTTCAAGGCTCTGTAGAGCGCTGTGCTTCAGTGAGCACGAAGCCCTCCCAGGCTGCATGAGCTTCATCTTCTCATGCCTCATTTCTGTATTTTCTTTCCTCCTTCTGTAAGAAAGTGATGATTTTAGGGGACGGATAAGTGGACCATTCTTCTTAGACTAGTAAGCATGAGAACGTAATGGCCCCACCTATGAAATAAGCCCTGTGAAACTGTAGTGCTTGTCAGGTTATCGCTATTTTCTAAACAGATTTTCAAAGCCGTAATCCAGTGTAAGCTCTGATAAATTAAAAGGTAACCTAACTTTTAAGCTTTCTTCTTGCTACAAAGATCTAGTTACAAGGCAAAACATCTTTCCTCCGTAACTCAATCCCATGAGTTAGGAAAGCCATTTTCTAGAACTCCAGCATGCTCTTATTCACAGTTCATTCCATGACCATGATAGAGGCCGTGCATTTTTCCTCGCACCAGAGCAAACTGCTCACATGTAATGAATGTTACAGGGTGGCCTTTTCTTTTCCTCCAGCGAACTTCCACTTCTGATTTTCTTTAATTGTCTTCTAGCATTAGCACTCAATGGGATAAGTCCAAATCCCAAATGCAGAAATGTGGTATAACAAACCACTGTGCTGGGAGCTGGTCCGAATTATGCAAACACACCAGCTGGTGCCAAACAGTTTGCTTGGCACTGGAGCCCAGTTCAGTATTTATCCCCATGTAAGACACTTTCCAGAGCTGTGGCTTATAAGTACCAAAAAAAAAAAAAAAAAAGAAAAAAAAAAAAAAAAGAAAAAAAAAGAAGAAAAAAGAAAAAAAAGCCATTGATTTAAACCAAAAATGAGCTCGTGAGGCAGGGGTGAGGGTGAGGAGGGAGAAAGAAGTTACAAGAAATGAAATGACTGTGAATTTACCATCAGAGAAATGGCTGGGTGATATACAAACTGCTTTGTAGAGATAGAGGCAGTCCATAGAAGTGGGGCACTGCAGTCAAAGCGTGTGTAGCTTTGCATGGACTGTTTTATCTGTGGAGATGTAATAACAAGAAGAAGGATTTTATTTTGCCTGAATTTAGGAAGAGAATAGCCATGCTCTTAAGTATCCTGTGACTCCTGAATGGCCTTTTTCATAGTCCATATTCTGGGGCTTGATTACGGTTGAACTTAAGGCTGTCATATCAGGTACAATTCTAATATAATGTTGTTATAGATATAGTTTGAAATACGACTGCCCAGTAAGGGGAAAGATTGGAGTGTTTTTCCCATCTGCTTTAGGCTGTTGATGTATCTCAGCAGCAGTCGGCAGCATCTGTGCTCAGACACCCAAGTTTATGGTACAGTTAAAATAGAAACTTCAGAGGTTGATTCACATGCCTAAATTAGATGTCTATCTAATCTCTCCCACTCAATGGGTATTTTAGTTGAGGCAGGCAAATAAGGAATATATTCATATCACATCTGTCTTCATGTTGGATTTACACTATTTTTACAATAGAATCCTATCATTTATGTTGGCAAGAACCTCAGGAGGTCATCCAGCCCAAACCCCTGCCTAAAGCAGGACCAACCTCAAACTTAGATGTGTTTGCTTGGGGCCAATTCGGTCAAGTTTTGTGCACCTCCAAGGGTGGTGACTCCACAACCACTCTGGGGCTGCCTGTCCCAGTATATCACCATGCTCATTTTTATCTTTTCCTAATACTCAGTTTGAATTTCCCTTGTTGTAACTTGTTTTTGTCAGTAGACTATGCCTCAGATTCATTCTGTTGTATGCTTGGAGGATGGATACATCCGAGTTTGCTGTAAATGAGCTGGTTCTCATGTCAGAGCATCTGGTTATGAAAGAGTGGAGCTCAGAAGAGCCTGTGAAATCCCCCCTGAGAACCATGGAGTAAGCACAGAGGGAATGGACTGCATAATCTCTTTATCAAGAGGACATAATGGGTCTAAATGGATGCAATTCAATAACAGGAAAGAGAATAGTTAGGAGAATATTGGGCATTTCAAGCACTGCATTATTACACTGTGTTAAGTCAAAGCTAATTGGCATTTTATTGCCAAGTTTGCCAGTGTCTCAAACTGCTGTCTCCTAAATTGCATCAAGAGTGAAATGCAAGTCATATTCCATCCATCAGAATGCTGCTAAAAGGCCAGCCTCACTGCAAAGGGTGCAAGGAATGATGGAGGCTGAACTAAAGCAGTCAGATGTCAGAACGGAGGAAACACAACCTAGAGGATGGAGTTTGGTGAGCTGATAGCATCCCAACAAGGAAGTGAGACTGGAATGTTATCTGGGAATCAAAACCATGACGGAATAGAAAAAAATTACTTACAAATACAACAATTCCATGCAGAAGTGAACAGATGCAAGTGTTACGTGTCTGTGATGGAAATCATAGAATCATAGAATCACTAAGGCTGGAAAAGACCCACAGGATCATCCAGTCCAACCATTCGCCCATCACCAATGGTTCTCGCTAAACCACGTCCCTCAACACAACATCCAAAAGCAAAATCACAAGGAAACTGGTGGCACAGATTAAAAGGAGAAGTTTCTGTTACTCAGAGATGCAATACTGACTTCCATCAGAGCCCTTCAAAACCTGGGAATACAGAACAGGAGGAAGGAAGTAGACATGTATAAGTGAAAGCAAGCAACTAGAGACAAATTGGGTGTGCAGAATTAAACAGGTGAATGCAGTGGTGTTTTGAAAACTGAAATGATGGGCACCTGTTCTTGGAGAGATTGACAGAAAACCCGAAGTGTTCACATGGTTGGACTCCTGGCCAATACAGCCCTTTGGATACCAGAGCACCACACCACCAGCAAGGCAGCGGGGTCCTGCTCTGACAGTAAGGGAAAGTTTGTGCCCATGGTGCTCAACAGAGTGTAAGGAAGAGGCTGGTGCTGCAACGTGCAAAAAATGAGGAAAGCTTAAGGGCCCAAAGATGCAGTACTATGAGCAGTTGATGCAGTGTTCAATGTCCAGCTTCCCCAAGAATAACTTTTATCTTGATTAAAATTATATGCATTTACTGCTAATATCAGCAGGGGGTATTTATTTGAGGTCTATGGCCAGAGGGTTTTTAATGTTAATCAAATACAAAACCCGTTGAAAATGAGCAACAACTCAAGTTTGATCTCAGTGATTTTTAGACCCAGTGTCTGATGTTAGATGAGCTGCTAAGAAAATATCAAAAATATTCAGATGGAAAACCAACTGACTCATGGTATATCAACAGGATGCACTGCTAAAAAATGAGTAGTGATGCAAAACTCCAGATAGCTAAACAGAACTCTCTGTTCTTTTTAAAGGTTGAGTTCAAGAGAGATTAGGACAAGGTCAAAAGATGGCAGGAATCTAAAGAAGAAGAATAAAAAATAAATACGCTGAGGCTGTACGACTGCTCGGCTGCTCAACAGAAAGATGTATTCCTTTCTCTTTTTTGCTGTATTATGAAGGTCTGTTAATTTGAGATGGCTTCATTTTCTTATTCAGGAAAAAAAAAAAAAGACAATTAGTATGATAATATAAAAAGGTTAAAGGGGAAACAAGCTTGTTGCATTTCATGAAGAACAGATTTGTCTCCAAGAATGCTGAATCAAAGGGTGTTTTAGTCCAAAGGTTTAGTTTGTCATACTGGAAAGATCAGGGTAGTTCACAGAAATGAGAATCTTCCGTTATGCCTTTCTTGATGAGTTGCATCAGTTGCCAACTCGAAGATGCCATGGGCTCACAGCTGACCAGGCTGGTTTGTGTGACATTATTTTTGCTGCAATAACAGCTTTGTCTGTTTAGAAAGCAAAGTAGTTGTTCTTTTGAGGAAAACATTAAATAATAACTAACCTGCCCTTTATTCTCTCCCATGATAGCGTCTGTGAGAAGAACAAAGTAAATTTGAGCAAAATATGGTCAAAACTGGATATGGAAGTATCTAAAGCAAAGCCACATGTGTGCACGTGTCTGCGTTTTCTGTCCATGAAGCTGCTGGAGCGCAAGGAGCGCAGGGCTTGGGCTTCACGTAGGTCTATGGCAAAACAGCATGAATTCTGGGATGTAGATGGTTCAGGCTAAGCATTATCAGTACAGATCTTGTCTCACAGCCCAAAGTTCTTAAAATTTGTCCTGCGTTGGTAAACTTAAGAACATAAGGTCCGGTGATTATCGAGCACACCACAGAGCACAGGGAGTCACACAGGACCTGACAGAACCTTGTGATATGACTTCAGTTCCGATGCTTTTCTCAATATGATACTTTCTGGTCTGTTACTGTGATCATCACCCATTAGCCGCGGTCATAAGCCACTGAGAATAGATTTCATTTCTCATGAACAAATGTCTTTGTGAACCCAGTTCAGAAAACAGCCGTCTTGATCTCTTGTTACTGGTTGTGCACTCCCATTTCAAGACATTCAGGACATTCCAATATGCGTGTTACTTCTTTTTTTTTTTTTTTTTTTAATTAAAAATTGTATATGGTGAAGTTTTCTGCTGAGAATTGTTAGTACGTGGATCTACAGCAAGATCTTTTTACAGTTTAATGTGTAGCTCTCTGGTCCATAAGCACTGAGAGAAAAGAAATGCATTGGAGAGCATCAACATCCTCACCTTTGTCCAGGGAGAGTGGCACACATCATGCTCAAGTTCTTCTCATTTAGGCTGGTCCCCAGAACACCTCTGCACATATTGTCTATTTTCCTTCTTCGCGTTGCCATCTCATTCCTTGGGAATGCCACAAAAGTTGTGTCTGAATTGCATTTCCCCAGAAACAAACGGCCATGTATCTTAGACTTCTGGGGCTATCATTCTTAGGGGGATAGTTATGGTTGCACCAAACCCTTTCCCAGAAGGGCAGTTCTTTGATGAAAAGAGTCCTGAGGGACCAGGGAGGAGACAGAATGAAAGAAGATTCTTGCTTTTCCCATTTTGATCTCCCCTGCCGCAACATCTTTCAGTCCAGCAGCACGAGGTGCCAGAAAAGATGATGTGTTCCTCCTGCAGCTGCTGCCAGAGAGCACTGCTGGACAACACACGCATGCTACCCTCCAACTGCTGCTGGCCTGCCTGCAAACCAGCCTTCCACAGCTGTTCTCAGCGCCATCGCTATCAAATCACCTCCGAACATTGCTGAATGCTGCTGTCCTACCAGAGTGACTCATCTGCCCGGGCTCCCAGCACACCCACACAAGTGTGAGTAAAGGTGGGATTCCTGCGCTGTAACCACCACTGTCAGCGCAGAGACTGCATCCACGCTAAGAGGCATCACCATCAGATGCTTTGCTGATCTCCATTTGCTGTTGCTGTGCTGCTGGAGCATGTGTACCGCTGGGTGTTCTCTTCCAGAGCTGAGCATCCTCGTTGGAGGTGCTGGCACTGCCAGCATGGGGCACACAGCTGCTGACACGGCTGTGCTGCTGGAGCGTGCCCACTTGGCACGTTGTTTGGAGCCGTGTGTCAGCTGTGACCTTGTGTGCTTGGTGCAGACAATGGAGGGCCTGGATTCTACCAAGATACTGCACGGTTTTCGCATGGCTGCATAAAAAGCAGTGGCAGCAAAACATGGCACACTTTTCTTTCTCTGCTGATGGGAATTTCATGTTTATCCAAATGAAAGCATCTTGATACATTTGCATTCTTGTGTGGTTTCTAGACTTTTTCATATGGAACTCTTTACTCTTTTGAAATAAACTGCACGTAGTTATTTAAAGGAGCTCTTGCCAGCTCAGTGGAAACAAACACTACACAAAGGCTTGACCGTATCAGCTGGCAATTGCTTGCTCCTTCAAGCTAAGAGTGAAGTACTAACCACAACTCATTTAGGCTTCTATAAAACCAGCACAAAACCTTCTCCAAGATTTCAGTTGCTTCCAGGCATGGCGTGGAATGTTTCCCAGCATGTTTGTCTGGATTACCCAAAGAACAAGACATTCACAACCTCTTCTGGTTTCTCCTTCACTGAGAACATTCAGATTCTTTGCAGAGGTGGCACCAGCACTCATCAGAAGGGTTCCTGTATTCCTCCAAGGGAAGCCATAGGCAAGTGCACTTGTCGTGCCTTGTTAAAGCTTTTGCTCCAGTGTACAAAATCTGTTTATGATTTCTGGTTTTGTATCTCAGACTAAGAGAAAACACCGTGCTCCCCATGGCTCTTCCCTGATGAAGAAGTGCACTGTTAGCCTGGCAAACCAGCAGCAGGAGCAGAGGAAACGCTGGATTAAAAACGCTCCAGTGTGCTGCAATTACCCAACGTGGCTTTTGCTTCTCAACAGCCCTAATTTTTCCCGTTGTTTTGCATTTCAAAGATGAATAAAGCATACATGTAGCCAACTGTCGGTGTCTCTGCTGAAATGATACAGTGGTATAGCCCTGACACAGCCCCAGACTCTCACACAGAAGACACACATTATTCATAAAGTGGTTCTCCCTAAAAATGGAGCACTCCTGCAATCTCTTCCACTTCCTAAATAAGCTAACAGCTTCTGTGTAGAGGTAGTGAATGACCACAAGAAGAATGCCAGGATGTCCTTCCTGTCTGGACACCAGTCTAGAGAAATAGCTGTGGGGAGAGGTTTACATCAAAGCAAACTACTCTGCATTTGTATTTGAAGCAAACTGATTACTCCAAAGCAAATCATTTTTTTTTATAGAAGAGTATCCGCACTGGAAACTGTTCTAATAAATTTCACTACACTGCCAAGCACTGACTGGAAAGAGTAATACTTTTATTTCAAACAACATCAAGCCGATGTGAACTCATTTTAAGGCCATTTCCATTGTAAGAGTAGTATCAGCAGTGCACATTTCTGTTCAGAGATTCTTATCTCAGCACTCCCAGGAGTTGTCTTCCAGGAGGTTACCAAAGTGACAGATACGTGGAAAGCTTTAATTTTCTCGCTAGAAGGAGAAATATTTCTCCTTCTCTTCCTTAGCATACCTTTCCCTTAAGGTCAGGCTTGTTCCCCAAGAGTCCCTTACATACTGTTGGGAAGTGCTTAAGGTCTGTCTTGCACAGTTCCCATGGCAAACACAGCTGGGCATGTATCCGTTTCCATCAGCGTTAGAGAACATGATCTTCTGCCTTGTAGCCTTTTGATGACAACTCCCATCAAATCTAGGAAGCTCAATTCTAAGAAGTCATTTTCCTTGAAAAGCGTTCCACAGCCTCCTAAGTTCAGCTTTTTCCATTTTTAACAATACTTCCATAACTCCTTTCCCAACCAGCAGACATCATTTCATTTCGCAACGGATTAATACTCTTTCAATTAAGGAAAGCAACATTAGAGTTGGGTTTTCATCACAGAGTGCAGTTCTTGCACATCCACTTCTCCTGGGAAAGATGGCACTGACATCTCATCGTTAGTGCAGGCACTGCACGGTCTGTGACAAAGCCTCGGACAAGGCAGCCTCTGTCACAAGGATTTTAATCCCCACTGCAGTGCAAGGAAGTGAGGAGGCAGACTGGAGGAAGAAGAAGAGACATACAAAGGCTAATTAAAAGAAGAGGCCTCAGCAACATTTAAACTCCAATTGTTTGAACAGTTGTACAGTAAGTGCTTTAGGAGAAGAGGTTAATACGTGGTAAATTAACTGGCAGTCACTTTCTTTTTTTCCAATGTATATTTTACTGCTAATAAGTTGTTGGGCTTCCAACAGCAGAGTGCACATGCTCTGCTTTTCTTTCAAACATACAGAAATTGGCAGGGCTGTCTCTTCCTGCTTACATCCCATTGTACTGCCTTGGAATTGCTCCTGTTTCCATCCAGCATCATCCAGTGGTTGAAAAGCAGTACAGTGAGCAACGGAGCGACATGGCGCTCTCTCCTGCAGCTCTGCCTGTGCATGGCTGTGGGTACAAAGCTTTCTTCCTCTTGACATGGGACAGTGAGGCAGGAGATTTTACTGCAGCAAACACTTCAAAATAGAATGAATTGCAGTGACAGAGGAGGAAGCAGGTAACTGGAGCTGTCTGTGCCAAGGAATCGAATCTAGGACAAGGTTCTGCATGGAGCAGCTGGCATGCAGCTTCTTCCCATTCCCTTTCCTGCTGACCTCAATGTGTGGTGCTCCTAATATTACAAAATGAAGATTGTTATTATTATTATTTCTGCACAGTCTATTTTTTTTTTCCCACAATAAGGGGTTTTTAAGCCAGCAGCTTTTTGTCATTTGGAAAACATTCTGACTTCTGTTTGTCAAGTCCACAGCTCCTCTGCTGCGCTGCGGGGAAGAGGCGTAACTGAAAGCTGATTCTGTGGACTGTGATTGTCTGCAGGTCTGCTTTGCCAGTCAATTTCTTTCCTTTCCCTTTTTTTTTTTTTTAATCCATTAAGCAGTATACTTCAAAATCCTGGTACTTTTCAGGTGGTTGACTTCGTCTGAAAGCTTTCAAAGAGCTGAATCGCACACATTTCCCATTTAACTGAGTATCTGTGAGCATACAATTGCTATGTAGCCAGCTTATTGTATAGCTTTCAGTTTACTGTCTTCATTCATAGCTTCTTAATTTGGGACTTAAAGGGGAAAGTGGTTAGTTACACTTGTGTGTGTCTCTTAGCTCCCCTGAACTTCAGCATCCCTCTGAGTCTGCTCACCAGTAACATCACCACAGCAGCACAGAAGGATGAATGACTGTTCCAATTAGCTGTCTCCCTGGAGGATCACACAGAGATCTCAGGTCAGAATCCTATAAGTATGTTTGTTTTGGAATTACTGTTCCCAAACTAAGCGGTCAGTTTTTGTATAAGGATCAAGGAATGGGTGGTACAGAACATTAAGAAACAGTGCATGTGTTCACGTGCCATTTATATGTGCACGTAAAAACTGCACACCAGCCAGTTTGGCCAAGAGCAAAACTCCAGGTCACTGCTGAAGGCTGCTGAGCCACCCAGGCTGAAATGATGCCAGCCCCATTTTCTGACTGCCTGGACACCTGTTCTGGATGCAGACAGGGTCGATATGCAGAAACTTTGCTGGCTGCACTGACTTCCTTCCAGGACGGGACCACCGTCCTCGTGTTTCCAGATATGTGACACTCATATCCCTCCCAGCAATCCAGAGGTTGTGTCCCATTTGAGCTTTGAGGGTTTTGCAGAGCAAAGCTGAAAGGCTGGCACTTGCTTGCTGCTAACAGGCATGTCACAGCGGACAGCTGCTGCGTCAGACAGAGGCTGAGGGATGTAAAATCTCGTTGAAACCAAGCTCCCCTTGCATTTATTTAATCCCCATATAGCAATGGGTAACAATGCTAATAATATGCCACCAACAAATAAGCCTGTCCTTTTCATCAATCCCAGACAGCATCGTCTGGCAGCTGTTGTGATGCAAGTAGGAAAAAAAAAGGAGTTTGAATAAGGAGCAGCTGACATCTTGTGCCTTCCCTGTGGGCCCACTACCCCTCCCTCAGGCAGGTTAATACCCTAGAAACTATAGATGCTTAGGCTGCGGTCCCAGCCTCCAACTTGTTGGCATTCCTGTACTTTGAGAGCTCAGCTAGGATCTTTCCCAGCATTTCAAGGTCATGACAGACGTTGCAGTTTACCATCTGCAGTTATGGTACAGCAGTCTGTACTCCCACTCTGTGCATGTGTGTATGGTTGGGAACAGCTACTGCAGCTGCTAACAGCAGTGGAGGTGCAAAATAAGTCTATAAGCTCCCGCTCTACACTTTGCTGTAGGTCTGAGCACTGATACGACAAGGCAACTGCTAAATCCTATGGCTCGTGACTCCTCAGTCTTTACTTGGTGTATGCTACAAGCTCCCATCCATACCACCAATGTGAATGAGAGCATGGCGTGCCCACTTGTCCTAATCAGCCAGAGCAACAGGGAAAAATCCACATTGGAATGAACACAGTAAGTGGTTTATTTCAACCTACTCAAGGGAACAGGGAGCTTATCCTTAGGAAACAAAGTAAATACACTTTTTTTTTTTTTTTTTATGCTCAGTAGTAGAACTTCTTTTTAGGTGCCTTTACTGAAGGATTTCTTAGGGTCTGCAAATGTTTAAAGAGGACTTTTTACTGCTTTAGTTAGCCAAGCTTTGCCAGCTCACAGTAAACCAGAGGAGTTTCTGTGTTGAGAAGCCTTTAGACTCCCCCTGCCTAATAAAGTGGGTATTTATTGACTGGGCTTTGAGAGAAGTACTGCACTGAGGTTTTGGTGGCAGAAGAGATGTGTGGTTTTCACATCTCTTACTGCTGTTTTGTCATGGGTGGTTTTCTGTAATAAGCTGCCTGCTCTCGCTCTGAGTTCATCCTCACTTCACTATTAACTCGGAGATTGCTCTTCTTTGAATTCCTAGCTGCAAATACATAAACCTTGAGGTATGTGTTAGTAATTTACACCTGGCAGCCCTGTCCCATCACCAGGTCTAAGTGCTAAGCCTGAATGCTGCTTGCTGTCAGTGCTGGTAGAGGTGTGATGCAGGCTAAGAGCTCGGAATGTTTACTCCTTGCATTTCACAATGACTTGGAAGGAGCGGGACAGGGACAGGCTGCTGTGCTGGGCACCAGCTGAGGACTTTGGGAGTTCCAGGTGAGCATACAGCACTGTAAGCAGCATGGCTTTGTGTCAGCACTTCTTACTCAAAGCCCAACCAAAGCAACTGCTCCCAGCTCCTCTGCAGGGAAAGCATATCTGTGGGACAGAAGGAAGCATGCTTTGTTAGATCTTTAGTTTAAGATATAGGCATGCAGCAGAGAGCAGCAAGCAGTGATAAAATATGTTTCAAGTGCACTTGCAAAATTTGTGTATATTTTGTGATGCTGTCTGTAAGAAGAGCTCTCATCTTTCTATCTCACTCCTAGCAAAGCCTTACCATGAAGAAATCATGAGAGGTGGCTTATCTGTCTGTGTTCCTTTTGACTAGGAAAGTGGCTGAATGTAAATCAGGTTTAAGTAACTTAACTAGCTTAAGACTGACATCAGCTCCATGAATTCAGAGTTAATGCCTTCACAAACATGAACTACTGTGAGGAAATGTACAAAACAGACCTTTCAAGTGTACCTGACGTGACTCAGGAATGTAAAAATCACTGCAAATCAGTGGAGTTTATAGTCCTAGATCAGCTGGATTCCTCTGAAATGTCAAGCACAGCTTTTGTATTTGCTTGTATTAGAATCACAGATTCTTTTGAGTAGGAAGGGACCTTAAAGGGCCATCTGGTCCAACTCCCCCGTGATGAACGGGGACACCCAGCTCTATCGGGTGCTCAGAGCCACATCCAGCCTGACCTTGAATATGTCCAGGACAGGGCCACCACAACATCTCTGGGCAACCTGTGCCAGTGCCTCAGCACTCCTATTGTAAAAAACTTCCTTCTTATATCCAATCTAAATCTCCCCTCTTTTATGAAACTATTTCCCCTTGTCCTCTCCTAACAGACCCTGCTAAAGAGACTGTTCTCTCCTTACAGCTCACCTTTAGATACTGACAGGCCGCTCTCAGCTCTCCCTGCAGCCCTCCCTTCTCCATGCTGCACAGCCCCAGCTCTCTCAGCCTGTCCTGTAGGAGAGGTGTTTCATCCTGGGATCATTTTTGTGGCCCTCCTCTGGACATGCTCTGAAAGCTCCATGTCTCTCCTGTACTGAAGGCTCCATGTCTGGATGCGGTGCTCCAGGTGAGGCCTCACAGTGCAGAGCAGAGGGGCAGGATCACCTCCCTGACTCCTCCTGTGAGGCAGGACCTGCCCTTGGGGAAGCTCTGCTGGTTATCCCACATCACCTCCCTCTTGTGGTTTAACCTGGCAGGTGGCTGAGCACTGCACAGTCAGTTGCCCAGTCCCCATCTTCCCAGTGGAATGAGGGGGAGAATCAGGAAAAAACACAAAGTACAACTCATGGATTGAGATAAAACTATTTACTGAGGTAATGAAAAAGATAATAATTATGACATATAGAATATCCCTTTGGCCAGTTTAAGTCAGCTGTCCTCACTCTGTTCCCTCCCAGCTCCTTGGGCCCTTTGCTGAGAACAGCCTTGGCTCTGTCCAACACTGCTTAGCAGCAGCTGTGAACATCGGTGTGTTACCAACGTTGTTTCTCTCCTAGAACCAAAACAGCATCATGGCGGCACTCTGAGGAAAACAGTTCCACCCCAGCTGAAATGAAGACCCCTCTCCTCCATGTTCCTTAGCATAGCTTTCAGGAGGATCTGCTCCATGATCTTCCCTAGCACAGAGGTGAGGCTGACAGGTCGGCAGTTCCCTTGGTTGTCCTTTCTATCCTTAAAAATGGGTGCGACATTGCCTTTTTTCCAGCCATCAGGAACTTCACCTGCCTGCCATTACTCTTCAAATATCATCAAGCCAATTCCCTCAGGACTCTGGGATGCATCTCATGGGGACCCATAGACTTACAGATGTTCAGGTTTCTCGGGTGTCAGAGAACCTGATCTTTGCTTACAGTGGGAGGGGCACTGCTCCCCCAGTTCTAACCTTCTGAACTGAACAAGCCTTTCTTGTTCTTTGCTAAAGTCCAGTTCCAGCTGGGTCTTGACCTGTCTGATCCCATCCCTACACAGCCCAGAAGCATCCCTATACTCCTCCCAGAACACCTGTTCCTGCTTCCACTCGGTGACATCCTGCTGTCTGACAAAGATTCACAGTGGTTAGTCACTGGATATCTCAGTGTGACATTAGTATAAACAAGCAATTGGAAACATTGCTAAAATCAGTCTTCAGTCTGGTATCAAGCACAGAATAAAGGAAACTGTATTGAAAATCAAAATAAAACATCAGGAGTCCATGTTGAGGTTTGATCTCCTCTAGCACCTAAGATATGGTTTACTTTTCCAACCACTCCAAAGCCCTAGTCTGCATCGATGCGGATAGGAATGGACAGTGACCTTCAGTCAGTTATGCCAGGGTTCCTGCAGGCTTCAGTGCAGCAGACGAGAGGTCAGTGAACTCTTTCAGTGGGCTAAGGGCAGGCTCCTGTTTGCATTTGCCTACAAGAATGCAGAGAGAGGAAACCTGAAATGCGTCTCTCCAGTTCACTGGCTAGAGATGAAAATACAAACTGTAAAATGCTTTTATTCTCCACAAGCACAGAGGTTTGGGGTGTCTCAGTGACTGCAGATTGTCACTGCTGGCCCCATGGGAAGCAGAGCTCTGCTCCTGGGGCTGCTCCGACACACCGTGATGAATCCCAGGAGACCTGGGGATGCCCGCTAGGGTCTGGCCTGCGGGAGGAAGATGCAGGGTTTGGAGGGGGGTGATGGTTGGGCGTGTGGTCTGGGTGAGCGCAGGGATAAGCAGCAGAGGGGACAGCCACAACATGGGGTTTTCTGAACTTCTCACCTTTTTGCACAGTGGTTTGCAGCAGAAGGGCCAAGGGAAGAGTAGATCTCACTCTTACCTCCACTCAGACCTTCCCGGCTCTAAGAAACACACTGCTCCAAACGAACGCTGCTGCAGTGCTCGGTGTTTAACTCCCCATGCAGCACAGAACTACTGTCATTGTCTTCAATGGGGCTTTGCCTGAGAAAAAAACAGGGATTGAATTAGTTATTTGCTTCAGAGATCATCTTAGGTGAGTCATACCTATAAGCAGCTTGGAAATGTGGCAATTCAGAGCAGTATATGGAATGAACTAGACTGTATCTAGACTGTATGTGAGTGTGTTCTTCCACAAACTAACAGGCGCTGTGCTTACCACCAATACCAACCAGTAACCAAACCCACTGGAATATCTCCATCCATGCAACTAAAGAAAAAGCCTTAAATAGTTTATAGTTCAGAGTTAAAACAATTCATTAACAATAAGTAACTCGTATAACTGGGATCAGTAGGTGATTTTTTCTGAGCTCTATCATTTCTAGGTATGTACGTTACAGCCACAGGCAAACACATTGCACTGCTCTGCTTTTTACACTGTGGTGTGCAGCCCAACCACGTATACAACCCTCACGTTTCTGCCTCTCTCTCTCAAATCATAGTATGAATCTCAGGCCTTTAAATTAAGTTTATGCCATGCTTCTGGATGCTGCCGAGCGTCGTGTGCAAGAATGACATCATTGTTTCTGGAGTTACGACCCAACATGAAAAGAGGAAAATCAGAAGCAGACTTTTTAAGAGGAAAATATCAAAAGAAATGAGCACCATGAATGCAGCATACGGTGCTTCTGGGTGCCGTAAACGTTTTCTCATTCCTTGCTCGGGAAGAGCTGCACGACACGCCAGCAGCGCGGCCATCCCCAGCGCAGCAGGCTGCTCGGCCGCCAGCCCGTTTCCTCCTCCGCCCCCATGCACTGCCCCAGTGCCGAACCGCCATCTGCACGCGTTGCCCCGCGCTCAGCGTGAAACAGCCGGGTGGGAACTGCGGGGGGCTCCTCAGCACCCGGGTGCGCTCAGCTGGTGCTGGGCGTCACGGTGACCTCCGCGAGGCCTCGCTGCGCTGCCCGAGCCAGCAGCCCGTCACAGCTGTGAGGGGGGCCTCACCTCTCTCACACCTGGCTCGGGAGAGCCTTGCGCCGCAGCCGATGCCTCGGCGGCACCGCTGTCGGACGGGAGGAAGCATCTGGCCGGGCTAGCGCCGCGCGGTGCCTCGGCACGAGGCCACCCATCTATCGCCGCTCTCGAACTGAGGCCGACGGCGTGTGCGTGCGTGGCCGTGGGTAGCGCTCCGCCGTGAGCCCGCAGCCGGAGGCGCGGAGGGGCCGCGGGCAGCGCTCGGTGTGTGCGGCCGTGCCCCGCCGCCACGCGCACGCCGACAGCGGGAGCCGCCGTTTCAAAGGGAGCAGCCCGCAGCCCAGCGGCTCCCGCCGCGGATTCACGTTAGAGCGGCGCGCCCCGGGAGCCTCCGTGCGGGAGCCGAAGCCGGAGCCGCGGCCGGGAGGGCGGGAGGACCGCGGGCGGAGCGCCGCGCCGAGCGCAGACCCTCGGCAGCGCTCCGCGCCCCGCGCCGGGCGGGCTTCGGCGCTGTGCATGCCGGGCAGGAAGCGCTCACCGCCGGCCGGGCCGGGCCGCGCGCAGCCGGCGACGGGGGCGGGTGCCGCCGTGCCGGGGCGCGGCGGAGGCGGCGGCGGGACGGGGGCGGCTTCCTGAGGCGGGGGGGCGGGCGGGAGGAGCCGGCGCCGCGGCCGCTCTCCGCCCCGTCCCGCCCCCTCGCCCAAGTTGGGCGCGCGGCGCGGCCCTGCGCAGCGGCTGGCTGCCGGCTGTCCTGCCCGGCCCGGCCCGGCCCGGTGCCCGCGGCGCGGTGCTGCGGGGCGGGCGGCGCGCGGAGCGAGGCGGGGAGCAGCGGCCCCGCAGCGGCGGGGGGAGGCGGCTGGCAGCGGGCGGGCGGGCAGGCAGGCAGGCAGCGTTGCCCGGCTCCGCCGCCCGCCCCCGGCCCCGCCGCCCGCCCAGCGCCGGCGGCCCCGGGAGATGGTGACACATGAAGCGCGCGGGGAGGACCATGGTTGAGAGGACCAGCAAGTTCCTGCTGATCGTGGCCGCGTCCGTGTGCTTCATGCTCATCCTGTACCAGTACGTGGGGCCGGGGCTGAGCCTGGGCGCGCCCAGCGGCCGCCCCTACGCCGAGGAGCCGGACCTGTTCCCCACGCCGGACCCGCACTACGTGAAGAAGTACTACTTCCCGGTGCGCGAGCTGGAGCGGGAGCTCGCCTTCGACATGAAGGGCGAGGACGTGATCGTGTTCCTGCACATCCAGAAGACGGGCGGCACCACCTTCGGCCGCCACCTGGTGCAGAACGTGCGCCTGGAGGTGCCCTGCGACTGCCGGCCCGGCCAGAAGAAGTGCACCTGCTACCGCCCCAACCGCCGCGAGACCTGGCTCTTCTCCCGCTTCTCCACCGGCTGGAGCTGCGGGCTGCACGCCGACTGGACCGAGCTCACCAACTGCGTGCCCGGCGTGCTGGGCCGCCGCGAGAGCGCGCCCAACCGGACGCCCAGGTACGGCGCGCTGCGGTGCGGCTCCGGGCGCTGCGCCCCGCGATCCCCCCGCGCCCCGCACGCCGCCCCCCGCACGCACCGCCCGCACCCCGCCCCGGCTCCCGTGCGTGGGGGGCTCTGTGTCGGGAGCGCTCCTAAAGGCGGTGGTTCCTATTAGAACCCCCTGAGGTGGCGGTCGCGTAACTCGGCGCACCTCCGTGCCGTTCGTGGCACGAGTTTTGGGGTTTTTTAACCGAGCTCCGTTCCTCCGCAACCTATCGATGCTTTGATCGCGGCTCCGTCTCCTCTTTGCCTTGAAGTTTCCTACGCTAACGTTTTCCCGTGCCATGTGCTCCGTGTCTACGTGCATCGTTAATGCCATACCTAATCTCATTACTGAAAAGTGACCTTTAAGAATGTGCCGTGGCATCGCTGCCGCTCTCTCCCCGCGTTCCCTAAAGCCGCTTGAAGCGTTTTCCTCGCCCCGCAGCCGCTGCCCGCTCCGGTGCAGCCGGCTGGGACGGAGGCGCTGAGCCGCTCCCGTGTGGCACCGACAGCCCGGGGGAAAGCAGCCCGACCCACCGGCTGTGCTCCGCCGAGGTCCGATGAAAAATGCGCGGTGTTCAAATCTCGTTTCAAAAAAGAAGTGAGAAAGTGCCGTCTGGTGAACCTTGGCACTTGGCTAGCAATCCATTAACCGTACAGAAAGACCTGTGCGGGTCGGCACATCCCCTCAGAGCCTTCGTGCATCCTTAGCGGTCGTGTGCATCCTTAGCAGACGCTGCGGCTGTGGGTCCCCGCGCCTGCAAGCTGGGAAGCGGCCGACAGCCCCTTCGTGCAGCACACGGCGTGCTGAGCTCCGGCAGCATCTCGCCTCGTTACAGCGCCTGTAAATGAGGTGCTCTGAGCTGCTTGGGTTTGGAGCGCCAGGAGCTGTTGGCTTCGTAGCTGCCTTCGTTCCGTGACCGTTCGCGCCCTGTTCCCTTCTCCCCCTGTGTGCCCAGAAGTAGTTCTGCTGAATGCGGTCTACCCGCTTCCCTTTAATCTAAACTAGAGCTCTGTGCCCAGCAGTGTGGGAGCTCCAGTGTGCACGCTCACATCACCGCGGTGGTGCGCTGGGCTGTTGGAGCAGCGGGCAGCTGCTGCCTGCTTCCATAGCACTGCTCCAGGACAGCACTGTGCCCCGTGGTGCAGTCAGCCTGTGCAAAAAGCTCTCCCATCTCTAGGACTGGGATCACGGCAGGCCGTGCTTGTTCCGTGTGGTGTGGCTGGTGGGTTTTCGTGCTAAGAAAACACCCGGTCTTGCATTATGTCTCTTATGCTATGAGCAATGTGACTTTATTTCTTCGTTGTGAACGCTGTATCTTGTATGGGGAATCAGAACTGATTTACTTTAGGCATGTTAGAGGCTTCTGCCTGCGATGGGACTGAACTGTGGAAACCTCTCTTTTTTCCTAAAAAAAGAACCCAAACGAGCAAACGCTCCTTCAGGCAGGGTGCGCCCGGATACTGCTATTGGCCACTCCATTCACCGGAGTGCGGGCTTCAAATTCACTTTTAAACCCGGAGTACCAATCTCTGGATTTGCTCCTCACTGCTAAGTTTAAAGCTTTGTTCCTCAAAGCCCCTGTTTGTCCCACGGAGCAAACCCGCTGACTTGTGCTGGCAGATAAATCTCCCTTCCTGTGGGTGCTGGAAAGCATGAAGGTCATTCGGTATTGCCCACATGTACAAATCATGAGCTTAGAGCTGTTAACTTTGCAAGGAATGCGGTTTTATCACTGCACAGTGCCCTATTGCACTACATTCCATAACCTGTGCACGGTACATAAATTTACAATGCAATTGCTCTTTTTATTGTTCTGCTGCTCTGTGTTAGACTTAATGACTGGGAGCCTTGGATTTCCAAAGCGGGCTTTTTTTTTCCCCCTTTTTTCTTTCTTTTGTGTTGATAAACAGCCAAAGATGGGTGTTTCAGCTCTAATGGGCCAGCACACTTCTTTAAATATATATAAATATATACTGTGCCATTTTCCTCCCCACCCCCCTGTGTATTTTCCTGTTTTGTATTCAGAGGACTCCTAGACAGGCACTTCTTGGAGCAAACGTTGTGCTTTGTGCTGTGGGTTTGTTTGGGGCTCGGAGCTCAGGGCTGGTCGTATCTGTCAGTTCCGCTGGCCACAGTGTTAGTAAAGGGCAAATTCCAGGCTTTGGGAATGGAGGTTGTTCATTCCTTGTGCTGCCGGGCCTAAATAACTGCTGGGAAAGACTTCTTAAAAAAGCAGATAGCGCTGGGACGCGTGCTTTGAGTCATCGTGGTGATATTTTTAAGAAAGCAGAGGCTAAGCACTTTCTGTGAGCTGCTCCCTCGAATTTGCCTCAACGCAGGCACCCAAACGCTGCTGTGAGAGATCCCATCTCCTCCACTGACTGACACAAAGCCAGACTGCTGTCAGCACCATTTGGGCACTGGGGGACACAGGATGGTGCCCTCCTGCCTGCACCCTCAAAGCCGGGTGCTCCCCTGTTATCCTTTCTGGTTATCGAAGCTGATGGGCTCAAGTTTTGGCATCTCTCTCAGATGAAGCTATGTACAGCTTATGTTTGGGTTTGTCACTCTGTGTGTTGGTTTTTCGTTGGCTTTTTTTTTTTTTGACAATTAATGGGGCTCAGCAGTTTGTTGGTGTGGTTTTCCCGAAGTGCGAACCTTCTCAGCTTCCAACCACAGATTGTCCCCTTGCTGGGCTCTGTGCTTGACGAGGTTTTTATTATATGTGTGTTTAGGAGCTGCCGAGACACGCTGTCAGGAGCCCAACTGTTTGCCAATGGAGGGCCCTACCAAATCGCTTCTGTAACAGTAGCGCTTCCACAGGCTTAGTCTTTGTGGAGCTGTGTGCTGGGCTGATGGACGCCCACCTGCAGAGAGCAGGTGCAGGGAGCAAGCCTTTACACACTATTTTCTCTATTTTCTCTTACAGATCGGTTGAAAGCGTTCATATAAACCTGTTTTCTGTGGTCTGGTTCTTTCCTTATGTCCCCAGCACATGGGGTGCTGTGCAACCCCAGGTCTGACACACAACCCCATCTCTTGCGTCCAGTTGTGCTGCCCAGAATGCAGCCCATCAGTTCTGCACAGAAGATCTTTACAGTGATGTTGTAACTAAAAGTAACTAAACTTTGGAGCTCTGCAAGCAGCTGCCTTAAACTTGAGGCATTTTGTTTGTCTGAGCCTAAGACTTTGGGCAAATATATTGCATTGGGTTTAATTACTTTTTTTTCTTCTGTTGGCAAAGCAAGAGGATGTGACCTTAGATACATCCCTGCTTGAGTGTAGACTTTCATTATCTTGATTTTGCATAACTGTATGCATTTGGCTGTGTTTCATTGCTTATTACATAAATGTTGTGTCATAATATAGTCATTTTGTCTCCCTGCCTCAGCAGTTTGCAGATACTTCTCAACCAGATGTGAGGTTTTGCCTTTTTACCTTTATCCTTTCCCACTTAGCCAATAAAAATCCATGCTGTTCTGGGTAACATTTTGATAGTCACTTTTTCTTTTTTCCAAACAGTACAGAAAACAATTACTTAAGAAGAGCTGACTTGAAATGTGATGACCCCGCTGGATGCTGTGTGCAGTGCTGGTTTATGTACCTCCACTGCCTTAGACAGACGGTCTGCTGCCAGCACACAGCTGATACACTCCACCACATTCCTTCACGTAACTTCTTGGAGTTCAATTGATTAAAGATTACAGTTTACAAAACTGAAGGATGGTGGTGGGAGTGGGGCTGGCTTCCCAGGCTGTGCTGCTGGCCCTGGTGCCAAGTAGGTGTCCGTCCCACTCTTTGCCACTCCTTGAGCACTTCTGGTTCTTGTGTGTCCCTTCCAAACTGGTGCGACCTTGAGCGTGCTGTCTTGGGATCTCTGCATTTGGAAACAAATACCTGTGCTTTAAGAAAATTGGAGTTAATGAAAACTGTAGGGGCGTTTAAGTAGAAAATAATGTGCTCTCCAGGTGATGGCACCGATAGAACAGCCGCAGGCTTACTGGTGTGACTGGGTAGGGCACGCCTGGGTATGTCTGGCTTCCCTGCAGGATGCTGGCAAAGGCCTTCAGGTGGATATTAGGATGTGAACTGGTGGAGGTCATCTTGCCTCTTAAGAAAACACGCTCAAAGAGATTACATTTTAGCTGGGAGATTACCACTGTGCTGCCTTCCTCCGGCCATCTGTTCCTCCCAGGAGGGAGGGGAGGCCAGCCTTCCCTCAGGCACCCTCCTCACCCCGCAGCAGGGCCAGGCTCCCCATGGTCAGCACCCAGCAGAACCTTCTGTCTGCCTGCTGTGGGAGCTGGAGGAGTGATCAGGGAGCTGTTCTCCAGGCACAAACAGGATTTGAAGGCCCAGAGTTGACTTCTTGGTGAGTTTGTTTCAGAGGTGAATTGGTGCTGTGCCCTGAATCAGATCTGTAAAAGCAGTACCCATGCTTCCTGCTCCTGCCAGCACTCTGTGGGACTCCGTGTCAGCACGTCCCTCACCGAGGTCAGTGCCCGCAGTGACGGGCAAAGCCAGCAGAGGGTTCACTGGACTCTACAGATTTGTAATAGTAATGCTTGGAATAATATTTTGTCAGAGAACACTTGGGCTTCTGCCTGTGTTAGAAAATGCAAAGCAGCACAGCTTATCTTTGTTTACGCTTGTATTTCCAGGAAGTTTTAGAACAGAGAAATTTTCTATTACCAACTGAAGTCGTATTTACCAAGCAAAGATACAGCGGGGTCTTTAATTCCTAATAATCACAACTGTGAGTGCTACTGATACAGTCTTGCTTGATTATGGTGGAAGGAAGCGATACTTCACTCTCAAAAGTTAGTATCTTCCTAAAGAAAGGCAGGGGTGGTGTGCATGGAGCACAGGAGGAGTGTGGGGCTGAAGGAGCCCGGTGCAGCTTCTCCTGTTTCTGAAATAGTGGTTGGCCTGAAGGCCAACAACAAAATTTTCTACTTTTTCAGATGGAATTAAAGTAGGGATGGATGAGGAAAGCTTAATCACTAGCATCGATTCAAGGTGACGCAGTCTGTGTAAGTGCCATTTGGTGTATTTCTGTTTACCCTCCTGCTATTTCCATAACAGAGTACTCTGCTGAAAATCCAATCTGAGAACCAGTCTTGAAAGAGTCCTTCGGAGATGACAACCATAAGAACACAAAGAGCCTCTAACACCTGTAGTGTAGCATGTCAAGTTTCAGACCTGAAGAGGATACTTCAGTGAGCCTGGTGTGCTGCTGCCCAAGGAGGAGCCTCTCAGCAGCGTGTGGCTCCTGGAGTGGGAGATGGCTCGTAAGCACTAAAACTGTTTTCAGGAGAGGCCTGTGCTGAGAGAGGCTGTCAAATGAAAAGCACATCCTTGATGCGACTTTGTTGTTTCTCCTTGTGTTCAATGATGTACACACATTCTCACTGCTGTGCTTCACCTCAGATATGTGATACGCTGGGCTGAATGCTGCCTCATCCCTACAACCTGCCACGTAGTGCCAATGATTATGAAACCTTCTGGGTTATCTCCATGTTGATGGTGCAACCAGAAAGGGCTGGAAAAACTTCTGTTGTCCTGAGGTTCTTAGTAGTGCTAATTACATAGTGCTTTCACCTATATACCTCTGTGTGCAGCTACTGCACAACTGTGCGCTGTGTAGTAAACAGCACCTGCTGCTATGTTCGTTCACAGCCTAAAACAGCTCTTAAATGGGCTGCCTTAAAGCTGGCTTTGCCCAGTCTCAGACTTGCAGTATAACGTATGGACCTGCCATGCCCGATGGCTTTCAGAGCCAGCTGGTTTCTCAACACACTACAGCTACCTCCTCACTGCTGCCTTCCCTCCCCCTCTGTTAAGGGTGAATTCTGCATAGCAGCTCACCTATGTTTTTATAGAGGAAACATTTTACAATCTCCTGCCACTTCAAACAAGAACACTGATTTGCAGTTAACTTCTTATGGTGTGACACTGTGTTTGCTGCTACACCTCACTGCAGATGGGAAGTTTATCTTTCCTCTTTCAGAGCATGGAAGACACGCCGTGGAGGAAGCTCTCTGAGTTCCTGATCTGCCTTTGTGTTTTCATTCTTCAAATTTGCCTGATTTTCTCTTAGGTTGGTGTTGGCCTTGAAGTACTAAGGAAGGTAAGGTTTTGGGGCCAAACAGCCTTGCTTAAAGTTTCCAAATGTCTGTTTCCATTCATTGTCTGATGTTGAAAGGAGCCTGGTTTCTGGAGAAGTGCTGAAGCGCTGAAGTAGCACCTTGTAAAAACTACTTCCACGTATTGGAGCTATTCCAAGTTTTAGCCTTAGTTGTTGTGTTAATTAGACATACACGTGCATGAGATAGCTGATCCCAGGGAGATGCTCAGAGTTTGGAAAGAGGACTTTGTGAAGAACACGCGTGATTCTTTCTTACTTTTATCTTAAACGTCTGAGAGAAAAAAAAGTCTTTGCATTTTTTTCCTCCTCTCAGGTCTCTCTGAAAAATAAAATGTCCAAACAAGTCCTGTAAAAATAGAATTGACTTTTTCTGTTTAAACTAACAGCGCTTACTGCCTGACCCGCTTGCTCTCAGTAAAGATTTTACTTAGGCTACCTGTGACCCTATATCAAAGCGTTGGGAAAAAATCAATGCTCATAGCTAAGACAAACAGCAGCAGCATGCTGACTCATCAGCTTCCTGGCAGCTTTTGCTTTCCAATTGGTTATGGGGAAAGAACGAGGAGCACAGGAATTGCAGAGTGTAATCATAATCAGTCAACCATCCCTTCTGTTAACATGCCTTAAATCAATCAAGACAAGATTACCTTCTGCTATTTTCTCCTTCTTCTCTTTTGCCCCTGTACCTCTTTTTGAGTCTTTGGAAAGAGGTGATGTGATGGCAGATGTGATGTGTGTAGTTCTGCAGAGGCTGGACAGTCTTTTCCTGGCTGATGAGCTACGTGCTTGGTGAAAGTTCATGTTAAGAGAGATACCTCATGCGTTGTGTACTGTACAAGAAAGGCAGTGCATGTGCTTAGAAGTCCAGTGCAAATCAGAGAATGCCTTGGCAGTTTTTCCTAGAGGGCCAAAACTGGAACTTGGCCTTTCTTCCAATTCTAAGTGTCTGAGTGGAGTTCCTATTTCTGAGTCTGCTGTTGTGGTTGATGATGATTTGCAGTGCATACAAGGTAAATAATCTCAAGCCTTTGCCTGGACGTTTTCTTTTCTTTTTTCACCAATCTCCATAAAGATTTAAAAATAAGAATCATCGTCCTAATGTGTATGTAGCCTGTCTCCAGTAGAGCCTTAGACCTTCTGGCCAAAGAATTCAGCATTAGTTTCACCTTCAATGTGGTGTTTTTAACAATCACCATGTATCAGGACTCCTACCATTGCCACCAGCGGGTTTCATCTCACTTTAGAGATCTCCTTCTATCTAACACTTCCCACTCACAAGTTACTAGAGATGGGGCTTGAACTCTGTGTCAGCCAGCAGTCTCTGCTTCCATCACGTCTTTAATTTTAATGTACATTCAGGCCCACCTTCTGATATGCCCAGTCTGCATATCACCTAAATTCAGCCCACCACTCTGTGAGCACCTTCCTCCTCCTTTCGTAAATTGTGATGTGAATGTAGTTCACATTTGCCATTCTGATGCATGTAAGCGTTTCTGAAGGCGAATAGATCAGCAGCTTGAGGCCTAACATGACAAGAAGTCACTACAGAATTGTCCCATGTTTTCTGTATTTAATTCACAGCCTGCTTGTGATGGAGAGAGTGGTCATACTCCAGCACTGTGAGCCACTCTTCTCCCACAAACAGAGAATCCATGCATCTATTTACAAATGCTTCTCGCGTCTTGGGACTTTTATGTTTTCTCTTGTTCTGCTTCTCAAAGAGCCTCCTTTTTAAGGCTTGCAAAACATAACTCTGCCAACATTAGAAACAACTGTTAATCTCAACAGTCAAATTTAATACAGTCAATACACTCAAATCTTTTGAGTGAGGTATTACCGTCTTAGGATGAGCCTCTTAGCAGTACTCAGAAAGGGTTGTTTTTGTGACTTTTACCAAATTGGATGAAGCTGACACCTGTTTTTGGAGCCAGTCATATCTAGCAAATGCATGTGTTGCAGATATTGAGAGTCAGCAAATGGCTGTTTTCAGCAGCCGCTGTGCGTTAGCCAGTTACCAGTTTTCAGTGTGGAACATTCAGAAGGCAGTCAGGCTCCAAGCAGGCAAGTGGTGAAAAAGTCCTGGGTTTGCCTACAGGTAGACTGAAAGCTTTGCATGCCATGATGTGCTGCTGAGAGCAGCTTCTGTGATGCAGCAGTGCACTGAAGGAGGGAATTGTCTTTCCTCTGCAGCCTAACTGAAGCTCAGGGGAGTTTGAGAAATCAGGCATACTAGTGAGAAAGGGGTCAGCTTGAAGTGGCCGTGGCACAGAAGTCTGGCATGGTCCTTTCAGTCTTCCCAATCTGAGAAACAGGTTCCTGCATGGTAAGCTGGTGAGGTGGTCAATGAGTAAAATGGGTAGATGTCTGCTGTCAGGAGTAGTGGAGCATAAGGAAAAAGAATCATATCTGTGCTGGCTGGGGTCGGTTTCTTGCGTCCCGGAGCATCCTGATTGCTCTGGAAGGGGCTGACTCCGCATGGCTGTCACAGCCGTTGGGTCGATATGTGTCAGCCTTCTGCTTTCTTTTCTCAGAACATCACTGAAGTCCTCTCTGAACTAAGCTCATAACTTCTTACGTAGGTGCTAACCTGCCGTGGCAGCAGTTCCTGTGAAGAAATACTGCTGCCACTGCCTGAAGTGTTTCCTCGGCACTCAGAACAGCGGCTGTCAGCAGGAGAAGCACACTTGCTTTGTCTGACCCTTTGGGACAGGATGGTGAAAACGGTGCTGTTTACTCAAGGAGGGGTTCACCCACTGGAAACTGGTAGGAAGCTGTCCCTCCCATCAGAAGGCCCAGCCCGGGGCGTGTGAGCTGTGTTACATAGACGGGATTGCTGCCCATTACTAGGTACTGCAGGGCACCTAGCAGAAATCCTTTCTAGCACACTGTCTGTCCTGGCTTGCTCAGACACGTTTGTAGGTTTGTTTGACAGTGCTGAGGCTGGGTTATGCATGCAATTTGCTCAGCTAGCATTCACGTTACTGAGCTGTAAGGTGATACATGAGTGCAGTGGGACGCTGTGTGCTGGAGCTGCTCAGCACAGGCTTTGCCCCTGCACAGCAGCTGAACGCCGTGCCCGGGAGCTGCTCACTCAGGGTACCAGGGGCAATATGGTGCTCCCTGCTCCTATCGTGGAAGCCCGTAAGCTTCTCCTTTGTGGCTGGCAACAGTGTGCAAAGGAAGCAGCACCAGCAGCAAATGCCTTTGGTGCATGAAAATGGAAGCTTCTTGCTTCCATGGGTGTCGGTATCGCGTTTGTGAACAGCCCAGCCATCCTGGTAAAGGGACAGAAGGGAATGTGGGGGCCTGCTTTTCACATTGAGTGAGAGGGCTGCTTGCCAGCTGACCTGAAGGATTTCAACAGCGGTACAATTTTATTGCATTTTCTAGTGGATGTATTGCCTTGGTAATAAGTTGCCTGCGGAAAAGTGCAGAAATTCTGGTATCCCATTAGTTTCACAGGCTTGAAGCCACAGATGAAGAAGCTGTTACCTAGCAAAGGTAAGGGCTGTTGCTCTTGAAGAACATAGGGATAGGAAGCCTATGTGCATGGATAGTCTTCTAATTCCTCTTCAGTACAGCTGCCCATCCCTATGCCATGCCGAACCAGGATACTATGTGTTCCTTTTATTAATGGAGGAAAGAGGCAAAGGTTAAACAGCTTGCCCTAATGCTGCAGCATCAAATCTGGGAGTAGTTTGCCACAGGGCGAGGTGGGTTAGGCAGGGTTGGGCACGGTGATCTTTGCTGTCAGAGGAGTGAACCTGTGCTGGGCAACATGGTACTATGGGAAGGCTTCCTATCCCTTGATCAGATGAGTAAAGATCTTCTGAATCGGTTTTGTGAATATCCTGGAACAAGCAGAGAAGTAAATCTTGCTGCAAATTGTCCTCTGCCTGACTACTTCTATTTGGAAATAACCTCCCCACAAGGCTTTCTGTTGAAAGGCCCTCTTGATGAGAGCTTTTTCTTCTTTGCGCTCTCGTGTTGACAGAGGAGGAATTGATACTTGAGGTGCATCCGGACAAAAGCGACAATATAAATCGTGACGGAAAGGGTGCAGCTGCAGTTTATGAAACCTTGTGGATGATCAGTGATTCCCCTGCACGCCTGGTGGATGCAGGTGGGGAGATGAACCGCTGGCTGTCAGCACAGCACAACACAGTTAGAAATCCTGCAGGAATTGGAGGACGGATTTCTTGGATGTTTGGGACGCGTGGGGTGCTGGGCCTGCCAAATGCTTCAGACAGGATGAATCCCTCCCTTTCCTAATTGGGGTATTTCCTGACTTATGAAGTTATTGGGGATTGTCATGAAAACTCTTGTTTTCTAGGTGGAAGCCTGGAAAACCCCAAATCTGGAAGTAACTACTTAGAGAACAAAAGAACAGCTGTATCTGTCAACTCTACTGTTGCAAGCAAGAGAGAGTTAGAGACTGCCTGGTGCAGCAGGGGCTGGAGAACAGCTTTCCCTTGTGGAAGTCAGTAGGCTTACATGCCCAAGAACTGAAATGCCTCTTTACTCCTTCTTTTCATGGGAATGTGTGTGTGTTGGGATGTTTATGGAAGTTAAAGCCAAACCAAGTTGAAGTAGGTAGGTTAAGTAAGCCTAAACAGGTTGCTGTCTTGGAATATTCTGAAAATAACATGAAATAATCTGCACAAAAAAATCTGGTACGGTTCAGACCCAGAGCTAGTCAATTCCAAAGGTGATGGATATGAAGTGTATTTTAGGATTGAACATGTATTGAATGATTGAACGATGCAGTGTATTCTGCTCCAGTACTCCTGTCTCCAAGAGCAAGAAAAATCCCTCTCTTTAACATGGAGTGGTCTCTCTGGGGTCAGTGAGGAGAGAATACGAGGGGGAAATGACTGGGCGTTAACAACTTCCCACAGGATAAAGGACAAACAGTCCTCCCTTTAAACAAATCCAGTTACTGGGTGTGAGTAGCAGCTCTGAACCTTGGTGGATTTTTGCAATTAAGAATACAGGCTTCGTGCTCCAGAAGACAATTAAACAAGTGTTTATAGTGGTACAGGAGCTCAGAGAAGGAGCTTGTTACACCAATTCATTCTGGTTATTGGCTTTTCTTCCCCCTCCCTATTTATAACCCATTTAAACGTGACTAATGGCTAAAGCTAGGACTTCACTACCTGTCACATAATCTTTTTTTTTCCACCTTGGTGGATGATGCAAGTTGAAACAAAGGCCTTGTTGTTTTAGCTTCCTTTAAACTCTATAAAAGCATACTGGCTTCCAAGCCACGCTTTTAAATCACACCTCTGAGCTTGTATGGGAAAACTGCAGGCAAGTTTTGAGAAATCCATTCGTTCTCTTCAGCACACAGCTGATGGTATGGCAGGAAAGGGAAGAGGAATGGGACGGTATTTGTAAGTGCTGCACTTGGTTAGAGATGTGAGTGGTGCCTGGAGGTTGTATGAGGAGATACGGGAGCTTCTTGCCCCCAGGTCACCAGATCAATGCAGGACACGCATAAAGTGCTAAAAGCTTGGATCCATCTGTTTGGTAGTTCCAGTGTGGTTCTTAGGTGACAGATGTCCTCCCTGCAAATGCAGCTCTCAATATGGCACTAAATAGACCCCTCATTCTTTTGCAGTCTTAGTTGAGCACCTAAGATTGAATTAGATGAACTGAGCTGTGTGAATGGCTGAGTCGTTCATGGTGTTGTAAAGCTCCCTCCGATGATTTCTGATTTGATTAGCAAGCCTCTCCTGTCATGCCAAAGTGCTTCTCTGTAAATAAAGCAGTAGTGGTAGAATGGGATGCAGGTACTGAGTATGTCACATTCGTTGGGTCGTGTCTGGAGCGGTGTTGAAACTGCAGTCCTGGCTCCTGTTAGCTGACTCACTCCAGTGCGGTAATATGAGGAGTACCCAAACTTGAAGTATCCAAAAATGTCTAACGTCATCTTACTTTAGAGGTACGGCCTCAACGACATGTGGGGTGAGAGCAGGGGCAACCCAGGAGTTGAAATGGGACTTCTCTATGTAATCACACCTGGAGTTGCTTCCATAGCTTGGGACAGTACCGAGCTCTTATTTTTCCTTTCCTTTTAATGGCAATATTGCAGAGCAACTGAAAGCTCTGAGGAAGTTTTAGTAAAGACTGAACTGTCAGCTCGCCTGGCAGGCAGGAGCAGCTTTCTGATTGCAGGAAGACGCAGACAGGCATGGTGTTAGCACCAGAATTAACAGTACATCTGGACTTTAAACATGAAGTTCAGGTTCTCAGAATTCCTGTGGTTGGAGTGTGAAGCCCAGGCTGCTGTTTATATCCAGTTAGTCCCTCTTGTTTAGCAGGAAGGAGGTGTCTGCAGGAGGAGCTGTGGAGGTGTGACTCCAGGAGCGCTGCGGTGTGAGGCAGGCGTGTGAGATGCTGGCAAGGCCCAGCTCTGCTGGCAGGCCTCATTCTGACTGCGGGACCAAAACATAGCCACTTTTTCTCAGTAGTAGTAGTATTTTTACACAAGTGGCATGCTGTAAATTCGTGTGATAGCATTCCTTGAAGTAATACTGTGTAAAATGCCCTGTGTTGGGGTGGAGGGGAGCTGCGTTACTGCAGCAAGCTGTCTGGATTCCAGGGGGAGGTCAGCGAGCATCTCAGTCTCAAGTTCTTTCTGTGTTTCTTTTGGTTCCAGCAGTGCTCTTTGCCAGTGGTGGGAACCGTGTGAGCGCTGCTAACGGGGGGCACATGGCTAACCTTGAGAAACGTGGAATTGGCTGATTCGGCTCGAAGCCGCAGAACTAAATGAACCTGTCATGGGACTCGCAGCCACTTAGGATGGAAGTCTGGGTTTAGTTTCACCAGTTTAGCGCTGAAATCCAAGTGTGGATAGCGCTTGCAGTTGGTGGTCCCAGAAGAGGCGCTCTGGGGGCCCCTCAGCAGTGCGGGAGCCGGGGCTGGGCTGGCCCGCCAGCTGTCCGAGCTCCAGTGTCACTGCTGGGCCGTACCGGTCCTGTCTGGAGTGGGCAGAAAGGGCTCCTCTGACAGAAAAGGGGCTCAGGCTCTCACAGCGCACAGCAGTTGGTCTCAGTGACTGCCAGACAGGCTCTGGTGTAATTAATCTTTTTCTGTCTGCGTGTGGTAAGGCTGTCCAGCACTGTGTGCTGCCTCAGTCTGTGTTTTGGAAGAAGGCGGAGGAAGCAGGAGGACACTGCAAGGCATCTTGGCTCTGTGGCCAAGAACCTCCATTTGCCTTCAGGCTTTTCCTGGCTGAGTTCTGCACATCCTCAGTGAGGTTGCGCTCTTACTCCATTGAGTTTGTTACGATGCTGTCTCACACAGGTTGTTTCCTGGGTTTGGCTGGTACCCATCCAGCTTTCTGCTTCCATGAACAGAGCTGTGGGAGGCTGAGGTTGTGGCAAGCTTGGATGGACACAGTGCACATGCCGGAGGTTCTGAAAAAGCAACTTGTGGAGCAGCGCCTTTGAGGAGAAAGCTTTCTGTCACTGGATGATCTCTATAAGAATTGCCATAGCTGTGCAGCCTGCTGCCCGGCTTCTGAGCTCTATAGCCCTGTCGCTTTGTGGGATACAGGCATAAAGTTCAGCGTGGCCATATTCAGCCCTCACACACACATTTCCTGGTGCAGCCAGTTCTCAGTCCTCAGCAAGAAGCAACAAAGCATCCCTCAGGGCTGTTGGAGTCTGGTTTCCTGTGTGGATTTTTTGTTTGGTTTTGTTTGGTTGGGTGTTTTTTGGGGTTTTGTTGTGTTTGTAAAGGATGATATAATGATGTTCTCAGTAGCAAGAGAGATTCTTGTTTTTTTCCCCTTCAATTGTGGAATGTGAAGGGGCGAGGTGAAAGAGCATGGTTCGTTCTTTGCTTTCATTTTCATCTCCTTCAGCAGATAAAGGAATGACATCTGTGTCACTCCAGTGCCAAACACTTGACTTAAGCAGCATTACTGAAAGAAAAAAAAAAAAAGTTTTGTGCCATCCCACAAAGCATGTTTGAATTGCTGCAGAACGTTGACTTGCATTTCTGAATTTTGGCAGGGTATGTGTTATTAGAAACCTCATCCAAAGACTCTGTAAAGGCCCAGATTACTTATACTGGCAAGGAGCTCTGGAGAGGTGGTCATGCTTCCATCAAACAGTGACAGCCTCTCTGTGTGTTTTGCCAGTTGTTGCCTCTTGCCCCTCACAATGACACTTCAAGAGAGCAGTCAGTGTGCCCTGAATGGGAGCATGGAGGTGGAAACAAAATAGAGCAGCGTTTTTAATTCCAGCACAGTCTATTTTGGCATGCAGCATGCTGCATTTTCCACAGGGATTTGTGTATTGTGTGGAGTGTAGTTGGGCTGGATTAAAACTAAGTATGTGCAACTTTATTTGTAGTGTCTGTGGTATGAGTCCTTTAACTGTGTGGATATGCATGCAGTGGATGAAACTGTTGTGAAGCTTTTCTGCATGGTCCTGTCTATGAGCAGCTCAGTCTATGTACAGAGGGCATTCCACTGGTGTTAGTGACAGCATTCACGTTCTCCTGCTGAACTGCATCCTGGTATCAGTTCTTCTGTCAGGACCCGGGGACTGAAACTGCTTCAGAAACACCTCCAGGTAAATTGACAGGAACCTTATACGTTTGAGTCTGCTACTGACTACGCCTTAGTTAGAGGCATTTATTTCTGTTGCTGCTAAGCTGTTAAAAAGAAATGCAGGTATGGAAATTAATTTACACACCGTTTGAACCTTACATATAAACACTACAAGTAAACCTACCATGCTAAGCAGAAATCAGATGTGTAATTCCTTTGGAGGTGTTCAGATGCCTTGAATATCTTTGAATATCTTTTCTGTAGGTGACGTGCCTGTTGAGAATTTAGAGTGTTTGTTCCCTGTCTTCTCTTGAAGGTTTTTTTTTTTTCCTCTCCCTATCTGTATTCCATGATTTCATTTTTCAGGAGTTACACTCCTGTTTTCAAATACCAGTTGTAACTCCAGCCTTGGAAAGGAGTTGTTCTACAGATCTCCTGCAGGACCTTACTGCAGAGCAGACCTGGTCCATCTGCGGCCTTTCCAGTTAGACTTGAATTAAAGTACTCAGAGCTGACCTAAACCAATCATGATCTGAATTAGGAGAATAGGTTAAAACCATTCAGGCTGAGTATCTAACAGTGCATTACAAGATCCCAGATAATTCTTCAGCAAATTGGCATGAAACAACACAAGTCTGTTAAGTAAAACTCTTGCCACCCTTCAGAACTGAACGAATGTGCAAACTGTCTGTTGGCAGTGGTCCTGGACCCTCACTAATTCCTGAGCTATGTCCAAAATTTGTTTGGGAGGACATTGACCAGCGTGGGCCAGAATCACACCAAGGACCAGTGGTGGAAACAATGCAATAGAGGAATATTTTTTAGGTGACATAATCCAAGAGTGTTGCTTAACACCATCCCTCCCCCTCCCCCTTGCTTTGTGGCATCCATTGTCTGCAGTACATATTTAAGGGATTTAGAAGGGAGCTGCCCTATTATCTTTTCTCTTCTCTGTATCCCACGCTGCTGTGTGGCTGGGAATCTGCAGAGAGACTAGTCAGTAAAGGAAAGAGCCATCTGTTGGAAACTGGAGACACGTAAAGGGAAGCTGGGATTAGTATTTCCTCTCACTTTCTGGCTCCACCTTTCCCCGGAAGGAAAATAAACAGATTGTAGTGATTCTAGAAAACATTTGAGAGTAGAGTTTGAGGTTTGATTGTAAAGGAAATTAATGCTGCACGAAGGGACAAAGTTAGCATTACCTTCTGCAGTCCACAACCATTTATTTTCCCCCAGAACTTTGAATGACTCTCTGCTGTTCTTCCTTATCCAAGTCCAGGAGGGACAGACCAGGCCTTCTCCATGTCTGTATGGCAGCGAGTTGGACAGCGTTGGTCTGTTTGGAAAACAGCACAGTGACACAGTCTTAAGTAAAATGACACTGGTGCAAGAGAACCCACGAAGTGCTGCTGTCACTGCTTCCTCCCTCTCAGCAGACGTGCCCACTTCTCCTATTGCTGAAATGTTTTCAGTTTTGGAACAGGGAAGGAGGAATAGGGAAGTTGTTTGCTGGTTCTCAAACTGCTTGCAACACTCAACACAGGGAGCTGGCCTGTGGTTTCCCTGGTTTTGTCTGTTTTCCCATTTCAAGGAGGAAGAAGATGGCTTTATGCCCTGCTCTGTGGACAGCATCTGTATGATGGGTACTCAGTGCACGGCACCATCAGAGGAGATCCCCTCAGGCATCTCGCGGCACCAAGATCTGTACCCTGTGCAGGGCTGCAGAGTGCCTCTTTCTGCCCCGTCCTCCAGCCTCCCAGGAGGCCCAGATATATTTCATGTTGTCAGCCTGGGGCAGGAACTCCAGCACCAGGAAGGATAATGTTACCTCTGCCATTTTCTCTGTATTTCAATACCTGCCCTTTGGTTTTGTTTTGGAAATAACTAGCAATGCTTTTTATTTTAAGCAAGTCTGCTCAAGCAGCACTGGTAAATTGGTAATTGCAGAGCTGCTTCTCTCAGAAGTGTTTTAATGAGATATGGTGTGGTATGTTGGTGTGCATTGCTTTTCCTTGGAAGATGGCATTTACATGGTTTAATTCAATTCATTTAACTAACCCAAAGTTGGGCACGAGTTAGCTGAAGTCAATGAAAACACCTTGCTGTAAAGAAGGAAGGTATAGGAGTTGATGCAAAAGGAGTTTAATGTCACTGAATCACGGAGTTCCATTTGTCCCAGTGCACATGTCATGGAGCTCAGTTCTGGATCCATCCTTTTGCGCCCATGTCCCAAGGAAGGCAGTGAGGAGTGGGCTGCCTGGCACCGTGTGGCTGCATAGCTGATACCTGCCGAGTTACTGATTTTCCAAAGCTGTGCCCAGCTCAGTCTTTTATGGCATTCAGTGATCAGCGCAAGTACACAGTAAAAATCCACTACATTTATTTTTATTTCTAAGTCATAAAAAGAAAAGTAGGCACATTATATGCCATGCATATATATAACATATATAAAGTTGTGTTTAAATGGAAAATGGGAGCAGCTTTCCCAGTCATCGCGGTTGTTTTATGGTTGTTCACTCCTCGCTTGCAGAAGACTGACAGTCCTGAAACAAGCAGGGAGGGAGCAGGAGGAGAAGTGTTCCTGACAGAAGCAGCAGCATGTTGCCTGCAGCCATGTCTTGTAAATGCAGTCTAGTCATTTGTTGTCAGTGGAACAACATTACCATATCACCCTCGGCTAATATTTTGATAACCAAATGAGTGAATATGTGCAGACTATGAAATGAGCGAAAACATCCACAGTTTCCCTCCTGGAGAGAGCAGAGGCAGGAGGACTCATCCATTGCCTCTAACAGAGCATCTGGGGTCTCACCCAGACCGCAAGCACTGTGCTGGGTTCATCTGGGGGTGCTCAGCTCCATCCACAAGATGGGATGAAGCCTTCTCCTCTGGGTGTTGTCACGTGGGCACCTGTCTGGCTGTGTCTCTGAGGACAAGTATTTCCCAGGCTCTGACAGAGCAACCTGCTGGGCTCCATTTTAAAGAGTGCCTTTGCCTTGGGCAGTTTGCTGCAATTGCCGTGCTTCGTTCTTCCATCTATCAAAAAAAAAGATGATAGTGGGCAAAAAATGAAAGTATTTCTTTATTTCCTCCTTCATTTTGAAACTCTGAGTTCAGAATGGCTCTCAGTGAGTACTGAGGCTGTATGCTGTGCCCCTGTCTGTAGCTGCACACCACGCAGCTCTGTTGTCTGCTCTCAGAAGTGGCAAAGCGGGGCTCCTGGAGGCCTGGGTATGCCTTTGTGGTAGGCAGAGCTGGGACGTTTTGTTCCTGAAGATGACAAAAGGCATGCTGCCTGTCTCAGATGTCTCAGAGACTTTATGATCATTTATAGATTATCTTTTTTAAGTGAGGTCAAAATAATCTTTGTGTTGCATGGCACAGCGCATTGCAGAGAATAGCAGTGACAGAGGTGCCAGCAGATTTTGCTGTTGGAGGCACTGAGTCTGGGCCTGTTGCACCTTTTCAAGCTTTACACGGAGTATTAAAAATGAATGTTTCGTCTTAGTTTCTTAGAGAGTTAAGTAAATGGAGTGTAGAAAATAATAAATTGTAGAGCTGAGGAACATCGCCTTGTAATGGTGATAATTCCTTGGAAAGAGCTCTAACAAGGGCCAGTTCTCAGTGTGCTCTTTTTTCAAGTTTGTATTGAGAAGCAATAGGTTAAAATTCTCCTCAGCATCTCCTACCTTTCTGTTTCTGTAGTTTTCTGGAGTATTTGCTGTTTGGAAACGAACACTAATAGTGAGTTGCAAGAAATATTTCAATTTGCATTTGAACTACATTTACTCACTTAAGAAACCCCAGTAAATTGTTATAAACCCTGAAACAATGGAGATCTGTTTCACTCACCGGAGCCTGTTTCAAAAGCAGAATGAAGCCAAGGTATGTAATTTTGGTGATGGAGTCCTTTTCTGTGCTGAAGTCATGCATAGAGGAAGAGGAAATGTGATGTTGGCTTTTTCTCACTTGGGCTGTTGTGTCAGCTTCCTTTCAGAGCAGTTGTTTGCACGGAAAGCTGTGTGATGGCCGCTGTTTGTGTGATCGTCTAAAAGGAATTCTAGCACAGGTTATTGCCATGCTGCTACGTGCTGCGTAATTAACATTCTTCATCAAGTACGCGTGACAAACCTGTTGGCCTTTTGTGATGGAGTTACAGCATCAGTGGGTAAAGGAAGAGCAGCTGATGTCACCTACCTGGACTTGTGCAAAACATTTGGCACTGTCCCATGTGATATCCCAGTCTCCAAAGTGGAGAAAAATGGATCTGATGGATGGAGCACTTGCTGGATAAGGAATTGGCTGGATGGTCGCATTCAGAGAGTGCTGTCAGCAGCTAAATGTCCAAGTGGAGACCAGGGATGAGTGGCAGTCCCCAGGGATCGGTGCTGGGAGCAGTGTTATTTAACATCCTTGTGGGCGATGTGAACAGTGGGATCAAGTGCACCCTCAGCAAGTTTGCACCAAGCTGCCACCAAGCTGAGTGGTGCAGCTGACATGCTAGAGGAAAGGGACGCTATCCCAAGGTACCTGGACAGGCTTGAGAGGTGGGCCCATGCCAAATTGATGAAGTTTAACAAGGTCCTGCACTTGGGTTGAGGCAATCTCAAGTACAGATGCAGGCTGGGCAGAGAATGGCTTGAGATCAGCCCTGAGGAGAAGGATTTGAGGGGGTCAGTTGATTCAGCATGAGCTGACAGTGTACACGTGCAGCCCAAAAAGCCAGCTGTATCCTGGGTTGCGTCAAAAGAAGTGTGCCCAGCGGGTTGAGGGGGGTGATTCTGCCCCTCTGCTCTTCTCTCATGGGACCCCAGCTGGAGTACTGTGTCCAGTTCTGGGGCCCCCAACACAAGAGGGACATGGAGCTGTTGGAGCAGGTCCAGAGGAGGACCATGAAGATGATCAGAGGGCTGGAGCACCTCCCCTTTGAGGACAGGCTGAGGGAGCTGGGGCTCTTCAGCCTGCAGAAGAGAAGGCTCCAAGGAGACCTTATAGTGGCCTTCCAGGACCTGAAGGGGACCTGTGGGAAAGCTGGGGAGGGACTTTTTAAAAGAGCGGATAGTGACAGGATAAGGGGAAATGGCTTTAAACTGGAAGAGGGTCGATTTAGACCAGATATTAGGAAGACATTCTTTCCTGTGCGGGTGGTGAGACATGGAACAGGTTGCCCAGTGAGGCTGTGGATGTCCCCTCGCTGGGAGCACTCCAGGCCGGGCTGGATGGGGCTGTGAGCAACCTGGGCTGGAGGGAGGTGTCCTTGCCTATAGCAGGGGGTTGGAACCAGGTGGTCTTAGAGGTCCCTTCCAACCCAAACCATGCTATGATTCTAGGTAATTTCTTGGGATGAGCTTTCCAATCACGAATGAGCAGCAGTAAGCAAGCAATGAGATGTCTGGGGGATAGAACCATTTGGGAGCAGCGCCTTGATTTGCTCCGTATGAGGTACGGATTCCTTAATGAACAAAGAAGTCCAAAATTAAATCGCATAACAAAAAATACATACTCGAAATTATTTAGTGTTGGCTGAAAAAACACTGTAATCTTCTCTTTCTGCAATGAAACAGATGAGATAGTGTGACTTAGTCACAGATGAATGCAAAGATAGCTCTGCAGACAGTGTTGATGCAGTTATCAGTACTTTTAGGGGTGTTGGTGTTGGGTGGCAGAAGCCCTGCTGGCAAAGGGCTGCTGTTTGGCTGTGGTGGTAGATGAGTTCTCGCACCACAGCACGTTTTCAGCTACTTTTGCAACAGCAGATATTCTGCAGGAAAGCTTCAGCACTGTAAATAAATAGGAGTTTTGCGATGGCAAGAGATGGCTGGTGCTGGGGCTTACCCAGCTCTTGCCTAGGGTGGTGTTTTTCTACTACTTGATGTGCCACCCAGTAAGAATCTAGTTGGGCAGGAGAGAAACAGTGGTCACAGGGGGAGGTGTGTCATTGTTTCGGTGTGCCATGGTGATAGTAAAGGGCTGTTGCCAATATTGAAGAAAAAGATGTGAAAGAAAGGGGAAATTCTTTGTAGCGTCTTTGTCACACTGGGTTCAAAATATCTGGGTGGGACCATAGGTTGATGGAGGACAGTAAAAATGTCTGAGACTTCTTACAGAGCAAATGCCTCTGTGGATCTCATTTTCCTGGAATTTCTGTCTCACAATGCCACCCCTGACCTCCTGGTACTGCAGCGTGCCTTTGGCTGCTTGGATGTGTCCCTTGATCAGTTCTTCAGTGAAGTGCTGAAAATGATTGAATTGGGTGTCATGTATCATAAAAGCATAAAACCCATAAGTGTGCTGCTCCGGGAAGGGCAGCCAGGCCCCAGCAGTAGGTGTGTGAGCCAGATCATGAGTCAGGCAGAACATTTTCTTCGATTTGCTCGGCAATTTGGGATGAGTAACACCTTTGATGTAGTGGGGATGACGATCGTTGCAAGGCTGTTAATAATGATTAGCCAGTGCTCAGAGAAAAAGGAGGGCTGCTATGGTTCCAGAGATGAGGAAAGAGGAGGTGACTTACAGTTTCAGCCAAACTACGTATTTCTCTCTGAAAGTAATGCCTCCTATTCATTTCCACGGAAACTACAACAGATCCAAGGAGCACAGTAAGACTTTTTGACAGAGCAAATTCTCAGCTACAAAACACTATTTTTCAACACAGTCACCACCATTAGCGTCGCATGCCTGCGACGAACAAGAGCTGCATGCTGCACTTGTACAAATGGTACCACTGGAGGTGACCACTGTCGTCATCACCACTGCCGGAGCACACCCCCACCCCTCACTGTGCCCCATCCACTGGTGGGTCTCCATCAGCGTTCAGCAAGTGCTGATGGTTGTCACTGGGTGCCATTTTTTCCCCGTGGAGGAATTCAATCCCACCCCTTTGCTCCATCTGCACTTCCACCATCAGCCACCATTTGTCAGACTGCCCCTCTGCTGCCATCTGTCATACAGCTACAACATGTAATGGGATACTGGTGGGAAGGCTCAGCCTCTGCTTCTGCCATCCTACCAACATCCACATCTGATGCTGGGGGCCAGCATCATAAAGTAGGAGACGTTACCTTTGGAGCAGCCCAGGGTGTTGTTTTTCTTATTACCCTCAGCAGATATTAGGCTGTTTTGTAGGCAGGAGCTGGTAGACATGTCTGAACAAGAACGTATGCATTTTTAACTGTTTTATTCAGCATTACAGAAGTTTACTAAGATTCAATCAGATTTATATTAATTTTTGACCCGTGGTAATCTCCTGACTGTCCAAAATGAGTGCATGTTGTACACAGAAGTTTCTTTATAATAACCTTGGGAATTTTTATAACAGATGCTGGCATTAAGAGTAGCTAACCCTCTCTCCTGCACCCACAAGCTGCCTCCTGGAGGACACACATTGCTTTGGGGGAGCTGCATCCATGAGCTTCCTGCCTGGGAACACAGCACTTCCAACGGGGCAGGAACAGATGTGAACTCCTGGAGCTACCGAGGGGATCAGAACAAATAGCAGCCAGCCCAGGAGCAAATTTACATGCAGCCTCTCAGGAAGCGTGGTTCATCTTTGATAAGCGCATAGTTTTAAAAGATCATGGGAGGTGGAAAACACACCAGTCTAAGCGCCCATATGGCTTAACATTTTCTGCGTGATAAGTGCTTTCCTATAAGTAATAAAAACTTGGAGCAGCTTCTGAGGGAACTGCAGCCTTCACTGCCCACAGAAAAGTGGAGTCCTGGCTCTGCTTTGATTTGCTTCGGAATGTTGCAGTGAAACGGAATAGGATGTGCCTATCTTTGTAACATAAAACAACAACAACAAAAAGAATTACCAGTTTACTTCTAACTTCAGAGACTTGCAAAATACTTCAGTTTTGAGGAAGGGGTTGGCAGGTTGGCCAGCGAAAGTTTAAAGGAAGTATGTGCACATGACCATAGGGGCAAGAACTGCCTTTTAACTTGGATTCTGCAACTGCTATAACCTAGTATAGCTTTAAAACTTGCTCCCATGAGTGTTTTTTGCTTGTTTATCAGCACCGGCAGCAGGCAGGAGACAAGAAGGATCTTGCAGGCATGGGTTGCAAAAGGCATTGTAGACTGATTGCAAACCACCATGGATACAAGCCTGGAGTCCACTGAGACTTTGCTTACGGAGAGGTAAAAGTTGCAAGCAGCACAGCTCAGCTGTCCCCTTTGACCAAAATTCCCTGCAGCTCTGCTGGACCCAGCAGGGAGCAGATGGCTGAGCATGGGCTGGCTTTTGCAGAGGAAAAGCCATGCTGCTGCCTATACCAAAAAGAGAGGGGAGAAATGCGTTCCGTCCAGGTGCTGGTTTTGCTCACAACATCCGGCTTTAATTTTGTGTTTCCACAGCAGTTAATTTGTTGTGTTACTTGCGGGGATGTGAACAAATTTCGTAGCTGTCATTCAGAAAATATAAATATTAGTCTTCGGGCTGGACCTGCTTGTAGTTATTGAGGGTATTCTTGTCTACAGGTACGATAGGGCCTTGTTAAACTCCAGTTTCTCGTGTTCTACAAGGGTGATTTAAGGCACTTTCTGAGCAGGGCATTACTTGGATGTCCTGTGCTGGTTGCCAGCATTATGAGCAGCCGTCTCCAAAGCAGCCTGCAGCTTGCCAGACTTAGCCTGCCCATGGCCGGCTTCATTTTGCAGGCCATCGGGGCCTGAATCTAACAGTCTCTTCTGATGTGGGTTTGCATCTAAATAGAGAAGGAATGGAGTCCAGGCTGCTTGTAGTCGGGGTGAAGATGCAGTGGCCAGCACTGCAGCTCCCAGCCAGCTGTGTGCTGCTCGTGCCCTCGGCCCATGGTGCTGTGGCAGTGCAGTGGGTGAGTCAGAGCTCTTGCTGCAGGGCAGCTTCCTGCTCATGGCACAGATCTTCGTCCAGTGAGTGCTGGCCCTTAGGCCTGTCTGCTACGGGGGTTCTCTGAAGCTGGAGGAAGGGCAGAAAACTAATCAGCCTGAGCAGGAATGCAAACAAACCATCATGCTTTGAATCATAGCGGCAGAGTGGGAATCATAAATCAGGGAGACGGTAATGGGGTGGTTGCAGGAAGCACAGCTGAGAAGGAAAGGTTGGGCTTTTCTTTTAGAGGTAGTTCAGCTGCTCACCGATCCTGCACATGCCAAAGCTTTGTGTAGTGTGACACATAGAAACCCAAGATGATGCAGAAAGAAATCAGAGTGGTGTAGATTTCCTTCTGCTCCCCTCTAACAGTGTCTCCTCAGAAACACATGATGTCTTTTAACCACACTACACTGGTGCACAAAGCACTGTGCCTGCCTGGTTGTGTGCTCTGAGGGTACTCTGAGGGATGCATGTGTTTCTTTCCTTGTGTTTCCTTCCCTTGCTGCATCTCCAGAACGAAAAAAGATCATCAGATGATTGAGTCCTTTCTCCAAAAAATAAATCAATGATTTTTCAAGAGAAAGAAGAAGGACATAACGTAGCCTTTTTGTTCATGTAGATACAGTTGAGATAACTCTTCATTTCTTCCTTGGGCAAGCAAGGGAAAAATTGGAAAGCTCATAGTTGTATTTCTAGACATACTGCCTTCAACACAGCTTTGTGCTTGGGAGTCACAGCCAGGAGAATTGACTGGTCAAGGACTGAATCACAAAAATGTTTGTTTTAAAGCATTTCTGTGCTCACAAGTATCCATTTTCCCATGATTTGTTGGTTATTTGAATCTTAAGTATTCTTCTCCATCTAAATCTGTTTTGTTTTTTTTTTTTTGATGACTCATTCTTAACTCTTACAATGAACTTTCCTTCTCGTTGAGTAATCCAAAATTGACCCATTGATGAAGTGGCACCTGGGGATTAAAGATTGTTATCACCTATTTTCTGTTCTATTCTAGTTTTGTGAAGCCTTGGGCTTCTGACACAAGCCTTATATCTTGCATTTCTAATATATCTGTAATCTAATGCCCAGCTTGAGATACCTTTGGCCTGATTTTGAGAAGCACTTGAGCTTCTGCTGCATGTATTATTAGCAGCTGGTGTCCAGAGATGGCAGGTTTTTTGTTTTATCATATGGAACTTCTTGGAAATCGTGGAAACAGGAAATTCATCCTGGAGACCAGTCAGTGCCTCTGAAGCCTTATCATAGAATCATAGAATGGCCTGGGTTGAAAAGGACCACAATGACCATCCAGTTCCAACCCCCTGCTATGTGCAGGGTTGCCAACCAGCAGACCAGGCTGCCCAGAGCCACATCCAGCCTGGCCTTGAATGCTTCCAGGGATGGGGCATCCACAGCCTCCTTGGGCAGCCTGTTCAGTGCATCACCACCCTCTGGGTGAAAAACTTCCTCTTAATATCCAACCTAAACCTCCCCTGTCTCAGTTTAAAACCATTCCCCCTTGTCTTATCAACCGTTCCCCCTTGTCCTATCAATGAGGAATTTCCTGTTTCCAGGATTTCCAAGAAGAGAAACATCCCTTAACCAAGAGACACCATAATTTCCACAATCCTACTGGGAGTTTCTCCGGCTCAGGCAATCTCATTTGTTGGCCCCTCATCTTGTACTGCCCTGAAGTTCAAGGCCCTTTCCAAAGGTTGAGAAGAACACACTGCGAAGCTCCCCAGCTCCTTGAGTAGGGAGAAGCTCTGGACTCAGGTTTACCTTTTGGGGAGCAAAGTAACCCTGTGGAAGTTTGTTACTTAGCATTGCAGCACATGCATTATACTCTGCTGAGAGCAGTGTTGCTGTTGCAAAATTCCTTCCGTCTTTTCTTCTCAGTACATTTGCTCTGTAAACAGTCTGTAAAGGGTTTGTGAAGGGTTGTTGGGTGTTTTTTTTATTGTTTTTATTTTTTATTATTTTCTTTAAAGCTCTTTGATTTGCCATCTTTGTAGTTCAAGGGCTTGGCCTTATTGCTGGGAGGTGACCTGTTAATATTCTGAGAACTGGAGTTTTTTGAAAAGGATTGATGCCTTCAACATGGAAAAAGAAAAAAAAAAAAGAAAAAAACCCTTTGCATTAGTCCATTTTAACAGCCAAGGCAATTTTCCACATGGTGGCTTTATGGAAATGGGTTGCAGCTCTTGCCGACCATGACCAGAACATTACAGGAAATGTATTTTCATGGAAGATTTGCTGCAATTGCCAACTGGAGGGGGGGGGGGGGGGGGACAGGCGGGGGACAGGGGTTTGTTCTGTTAATGGACAACTGTGTGCCGTGATGTGAATCCCTTCTGTTAAATTAAATTGGTATGCACTTTCCACCAGCGCTTGTTCCATGCTGAAAGCAATCATCACTGATACGCCGTTTCCCTCTGTAAGGACCCCCAAGCGTGCTGGCTTGGCATGGCACCTTCTGCTGGGATGGGATGAGCAATAGGCGCAGCCAGGCGTCAGGCTGGGCGATTCCAGCAGTGCAAATGGTCGGAACACTTCCACAGAGAGCCTCGGTCAGAACTGGAACTAATAGAAACTGGCTTTGCAGCCTCGGTCCTTATAGGTGGTAGTGTTTTACATGATTTACAGTAGTACTGAATGGGATTGAAGTGCTGCAGATATTATTGCACGTGCATGAGTTTGAGCATGCAATGCGTCTCTTTAAGTTAGAAGTCTAGCATGAAGGTCTGAAGGGCTGGGTGTTTTTGATGGATTGTCAGTGTGCGTTTGGATAGTTGTTGCAGCTCAAAGATTGATACTTCCCAAGTAGAAGCAGCAATGATACGTGTCCTTGCTCATACATGATAATGCTATCTATGCTGGGAACGTATGATTGCTGGCAGGAAAAGGCACCACATGACTGATTCCCCTGTGGTAAATACTTGAATTCCAGTAGGTCCGTTATCAGTTCCATGTGAGATATTTTCCAGCTCTTACAGCACACATAGGAAATGAAAGCAAAAGCAAAACAGAAAGGAATGGAGAGCAAGTGGAGTGCACAGGTACCCTGCCTTCAAGCAAACTTCTTGCTGCTCTTATCCCACAGGTTGTACAGGGGCAGGCATACCTCTTAAATACTCATGTAGGGCTTTATAGGCTTCCGTGCTCATTTGCTTGTTCTGCAACACTATTTCAGTCTTCTCTTGTAAGGAGTACTTATGTGTGAGCTCTGCACTGACCCCATCAGTGGATAGGCAACTCCATTTAAGCATAACGATTTTACTTTGAATCGACAGATCTTACTGTAAAAAGAAATGTATGAGTAGGATTTGCAATCTGAGAGTAGAGTTATGCCAGACTGGGGGAGGGGGTAAACCCATCGAGATGGTAAAAATAGTGTTCGTAATAATATTTTTGGAGAGGTTGAGGTTTTGACAGTGATGTGTGGAATTTTCAGTGGTTGGGTTGGTTTTGCTTTGAATTTACTCTAAAAGAAAGTTTTAATGTCTACCATGTGATGTTTGTAATTACACGAGCAGGGAAAGAGGAAATGGTGAAGTAAGGCTAATTTGATAAAATTACCCTGAACATACAATAGATGTATTCCTTGACAAGTTGCCAAGCTGTGCGTTAGAAAATTCCTTCATTATTAGCCCTCTAATTTCCATTGCCAACAGGGAGGAGTTGGTTAGCTGCATTCGCCCACTGAGCAGAAGAACTCAAACGGTCACTAGGAGCGAATGCTTTGAGGAGGTGCTGCATTATACCAAGAGCATGCACTGCACAAAGATGCACTTCAAACTTTGGTTTTAATTTTGATGTTGTCAGCACTGTTACAGCAGCGTTGCCCAGCACGGCTTATTCTCCTATACCCAGCGTGTCTTCGTGATGAGTTTGGCTACATGGGGAGAAGCACTGCAGGAAGCTGGAGGAAGTCAGGAGGAGGGAGTGTGGTGGAGAAGCAGGGCTGTGGGAGAGATGGGACCACCGTGCTTCCTCTTGGTGACAAAACTGACCAAGTGGAAGGTGCACTACATATATCGGTCTTGTAAAGCTACTGGCGATGCAACCGTGAGAATACGATGGGTCTCTGAATACTTCTGTAGCATCTTGATTGTGGAACCCTGAAAAATAGTCATGAAACTCATGAAAATGCACAAATAATTTGGTTCAGAGCTTAAATGTGGGGAGTGAACCTAAGGCTGGCACATCAGTGCCTTATCCTGCACGCCCTGTGTCCCAGAACCCATCACTGCTTACCTTCTGGACAGGGCAGGTGCAAGGAACAACCTCGCCAGAAGTGGCCCGTTGAAGCAGTGGATAAGAGGATGAAGAGAGGAAAGAAAGCAAAAATAAAACCTTCAGTCCTGTCTATACAGGAGATAGAAACAGGGACTGAAGCCTGGATGTGTGCTGTAGGATTCCTGTGCTTTGCCTTTCCTTATCTGTGCATAGCCATTCTTCTTTGTGTAGATAACTGAGTCCTGACTACTTAGTGGAAAACCCGGGGTTCGATAAAGCAGTCAAATGAGACACAGTGAAATAGTGCAATCATTTTACAAACCAACACTGCCATCAATGACTGTTTCCACCTGACTGGAGCGGTTTCTGTGGTAGATTGAATATGACATGCCATCTTGTATCCCAAAGACAGAGTTATTAAGCTAACGTACCGTGCATGAGTCCTTAACGCAGCAGCACCAGAGGACTGTTAAGTATTCCCCAGGACAGGAAGGAATGCAGGCATTCTAAAGAAAATCAAGTTCTCTTGTGCCAGCTGACTTAAAAACTCGATGAAAAATTGCATGTTGCAGTAGATCATTTGCTGCTGCTGCTCTGCAGTCCAGCATTCCTCACCGGACCGGGAATGGCTTTCTCTTGGAAGTGGAAAATAATGGGCTGGAGGCAGCTCTAGAAGTTGCTTCCTGTTTTTTATCAGTGTTTTACAATGTGAATTGAGTTTATAAAAGAGACATGCATTGATTCAGAAAAATCCCAGCTGGCTCCGTGCCACTTAAATTATAAGAAATTATTCAACACAAGGATGTTTTGGTTCTGAAGCAGCAGCCCTTCTGATCAGCAGCTCTGTGCTTTGAAGGGAACCACGGCCTCGAACACGCCTGACAAGGCTGCAAGGAGAGCTGTACTGGGGGTTGGACACGGGGTCTGCTTGTGGCGTGAGCAGGTGAGGCTGTGCTTTACCTGGAGCTCATCCTTTTGGACTTGTTAAGCAGTTGTGTATGCAACGTGCCCTCCTAGGACACGGACGCCTGTGGTGGTGGTCTGCGAAGTCATGATCCAGAAAAGCCCATCGTTCATATTACCTCCGTTCATTCTCTTGGAGGTTGCAGAATAATCTGGGAAAAGGCAAAGTTGACATCTTCCTGCAATCTAAACCACATCCATCCGTCGTGGATGCAGAGGAATGTCCTGCATTGCTGGAGGTTGTTACGGGGCAGTAATAGGAAAATGCCTCATCAGCCATTACCTAGCATGGAAGGCACAAGAGAATTTGTTCTCTTCCTTCCTTCTCATTCATTGCTTGTTCACAGATAATCCTGTATGCTGTTCATGTAAAAGAGAAGCCTGCTTTTCTGAAACTGCTGAGTGCCTGTGGAAGTTGGGTTTAAATGGGGCTGTTTCACAGATCGCTTGGTTCTCTGCCTTCTCTTAAGCTCCTTGCTTTGCTGGGTGTTTGTGCGTGCTGCTGAATAGCTGATGCTTCCAAAGAGAAAGAGAGAAAAAAGGATTAAAACCAGCTCTTGGTTGCCGTACGTAGCAGTGAGGTGCTCCTGGTGAGCCAGCATCACCTTTCTCCCTGCTGGGCTGGAGCCTGAGCCCACCAGCTGTCCTGCGGTGCACTGCTGGGAGTGAAAGCCATGGACCTCTTGTGCTCGTGCAGATAGGAATGCTGCGCCGTGTGGGGCCCTTGGCTGCTCACTGCCTTTTATTTAAGGAAAAGGAAAAATAAGCTTTTATTGGTGACTGTAACAAAATAGTGTGTAGCCTTTACTGGTTTTTGTTTTTTTTGACTGCTTTGTGCTATTAGAAATAAGATACTGAGAGATGGTGCTTCTTGCAGCTTCATTCCTTGTTTGAGACATGCAAACAATACGGGTCATCAGGCCAGTGTTGGTACTTGGTCAGGTATCCTGGTGCCAGGGTCTTACCCAAGGAGACAGTATCCCCACTTCTATTTCAGTGTGTTACTTACTAGTGCAGTTTGCCTCCTGCAGACATAAAGGCAGAGATCTGGTGCAGACAGAGCTGTGGAGGTACTGATGAAGGGAAAGATTAATCGACCAGGTTGAGCTATTTCCTTCGCCCATCAAACCACCATTAGGTTCTGGGCTGCTGACCAGAGGTACCTCTTCTGCCCAGGGCACTGCTGTGGCCCTTTGGATCAGAACTCAGCACTGAGATATGGTTTCTGGGGTTATAAATTAACCCTGCTTAGAAGCACTGTCAGTGTTACTGGAGCCCAGCAGAGTGCAGCCTGGAAAGCATGGAGGGAATCTGTATGATATGTTTAAGGTCCGGGGCAATCACATCCACAGCAAATAGAGGAATTTCCTGGGTGTTCTGCCAGCATCAGGCACCCTTCCTGAATGCAGTAGGAAGGCACAGATGGATCGTTCACCTTTACTGCAAACAGCAAATGAAATAGAAAGCTTCATTGAGTTTTGTTTTCCTTCCTTCAAGCAGCAGCTGAATTGCAATTATACTCAGGGTTTTGCTTTTTTTTTATATATTATTAGCAGGAGAAAAAAGTTATTTCTTCTTATTACAGCATTAGTGATTCAAACATGAAAATGAAAATGTTTGTTTATTCTCCTTGCAGAGGTTATGTGCTCGATCCCGCCTGCACTGCTGTTGGTGGCAGAGCTCCTGTTGCTTTCCATGAGACTGGGTTGTCTGCTTGAGGAGCAGGAGATGCTGTGATCTGCCTGCTTTGTGACAGCAAAGAGCACTCAGAGCCAACGGATTGAAAAGCAGCCCACAAAAATGTGGGAAAACATGATGAAAACATCTAGCTATCGTATCTGTGGGCCTGGTAATAATTTTAGGGGAAGTAAACAATGCCAGCGCAGCGCTCAGTAAACAAATACCAGTTAGAAACCTCTTCCTGGAGGGAAGAAGTTTCCCTTTTAGAAGTAATTACTTCATATAGAGGAAATATCTTAAAAATGTTCCTGAAGCATAAAGCAGGAGGTCTGCAGCTTTGGCACGGTGTCACGGAGTGTGGGTGTAGGTGAGCTCTGTGGGTATCCCAGTTGGACAAGTCCGTACGTGCTGCTGGGTTCGTGGGTGCAGATGTGGGGACCCTGGGTTGGACCCCGACCAGCCAGACCCAGCCATGCCTCCTTGTGCTCACAGCTTATTCATGTAAATAGGGCTGGTGAACTGAAGGCTGGCTCACACGGGGTGGGAAACAGGGAGTGGTGAGTGCGTTCTGAGTTGGTGCTTGCATCGTGCTGGCAGGCACAAGCAGAGCTAATTCTGTTCAAGTCTCAGCTGAGCCAAAATTGATGCAGTCCTCCTCTGTTTGGTGAATAATCACCAAAACAAAAGTAATCAGTCTGTCTTTTCTGATTAAAAACAACAACAGGAAGTCACCGTGAGCACCCTTGAAATAGAACACCAAGAATATGCACTTAGGAACAAACACGTACAGTAGGAGTCGGTGCTTCTTGGAGAGTTTGTTTTGGCAGGATTTTGTCCTGCAGCCTGTTCAGTTCTCCATTGGTTGAAAGCATGAGGAGAGGAGACGCAACTCCGGGGTCTTCACCTTCAGCTTGAAAAACAAATACTTGCATGATTTTAATCTGCTCTTCACTGGATTTTTCTCAAAGAAGAAAAAAAGCTCTAAAGATCTCTTGTGGTTTCGGCAACATCAGAAGGTATCTCCCAGGGCAGGCATCTTCAGATGAGCTGACAAAGCCACCGAGCTTTCAGATCATGCACTCCTCTGTTTAATCCTGTTGTAGTTTTTAGAAATCTGCATTGCCCGCTTTATTTCACCGATCTCTGGCACTGTTGCAGTCAGTTTCTTTCCTCATTCATGTACTTTTTCTGACTAATTGCATGTTTTCACGTTGATTTCAGTTGGTATGAGTTAACACCAGGGTGTTAGTCCTCAGCATGCCAACAACAAGCAATTTTTGCTGTGCTGAAGGTGAAACAGTGAAAGCTGGAGACTGCAGGTTCAGGACTGCCCCTCAGTGTTCATCCTCCTCTTCCTCTCCCTGTGCAGCTGCAGCCCTCCAGGAGGGCAGGGTGAGGTGCTGTGTCAGCTGGGCAGAGCCAGGCAGCGCCCGCTTTGCACTGCTATGCCTGGTGCACAGTGCCTGCATCTTACCTAGAAGTGCAGCAGGTTGTTGTACAGCTCACCCTGTGTTACCTCTCTGCTTTATGGTTTACAGTTTTCTTTAACTACATGGAAACTTCAAGGCACGCAACATGGATTCTTTTGCTGGCTTGTGCATGTTGTTGGCATTTGTTTTCATCCCTTACCATATTGCCACTATCTTGGATCAAGTATTTGGGCATCAGCTTTGGAACAATATTGCTGAAAGGAGCTGACTTTAAAAGAGCTCTGATAAACAAATGCACGCATTTCTCTAACCTACATCACTGATTTTTACACGAGGTCCTGCAGACATCTGCCTCAGCGCAGCTGGGAGAGACCACAGTGTGATGTTGAAGTGTGGAAGAAGTCTTGGTTGGTTTTTCTCCTCCTACACGAAGTGCTCTGTAAGCCACCCTGGTGATGGCAGGCAGTAGGGCAGTGGGTGCTGCCACCCCTTTCTACCACTTTCCTTTACCCGTGCTGTGTAAAATGTCCTCATGCTCTGGCTGTGCTGTTGTTCCTTGCACATTGCAGTACTGCTGGCACAGCAGGTAGAGCTGGAGGGCTCCTCCTAGCAGCATGGGACCGTCAAGGAGCTGATATAGATCATCCCAAACAATTTTTTCTGCTTACTCTGTGAACTTATTTCTCTTCTGTAGAGATTCCATAGCATTTAAGAGCTATTTATCTATAGTGCAGTATTTAAAATTCTGTGCATCTTGGCACGTAGAACTGTTTTTTGGTTCCTTTTCTTTCCCTTGGATTATCTTTGTTGGTAATCTATACATGAATGCTCTAACCAAGAAGGTGTTGTGTATTAAAGGAGATGGGGAAGGATCAATGATGCTGTAGAAGAATAATTAGCTTTTTTTTTTTCGTTGCCCTGAATTGAATTTTCATTCTGTGTAGTATTGGCTTTTAACAGTTTATTGAAAATGAGATTTGAGAAAGTCTGACTGTCCCCAACAGGCTAATCAGTCAGCTGCTAATTGCCCTGAGCTGCTCAGAGCCGCTCACTAATAGACTTCCTATTGTTGGTCCATCCCTGTTGATCAGATAGGTAATCTCTTCTGGTATTTGGGCTAAGGTATGCACTAATGGCACTTCTCGGGTGTGAAGACCCTGAGATATCCCTATACAAAGCTTCCATTCATTCCTGCCTTGGTGGTTTTGTGCTGGGGTCCCGCTCGTCCTTTCTGCTCACACACACTGCACACCATTTTCCCATACTGCAGCTTTACTCACTTCGGATGCATGTGATGTAGAGATACAGGTGGAGCTTTCACTGTATGGAGCTGAAGTGTAGAGAGCTCCCTAAAAGCCTATAATCGGCCGCGAAATATATGAATATAAAAATGGACCATCACAGATGGACATTATTAACAAATGAGTTAATGCCAGTGAAGCATGAAAGGGAAGGGAAAGTGGAGTGGGTGATATTGCTTCTGTGTAAGAATTAGTCTCTAAAAATAATTCTCTGAGCTCATCTTGCATGTGGCTGCACACTGCGGGCCCACAAGCAAGCCGTGCCCTCTGCTCTGCTGGGACTGCTCGTCACGTCACACTGGGCAGAGATGTGGCCAAAGTACTGATGTGAGCAGTGCTCTGAGCATAGCAAGCATCTCTGGGGTCTGTGGGTGCAGTCGGAGCAAGTGAGGGTGCCCGCAGTTCTGCTGTGAGCTCTGCAGTGGGCAGCCAGCTCATGGCTTCTTTCTGCTTGTGACCTGGAAGGGAAGGCAGCAGCGTTCCTGCTCCTCCTCTTTTGTATGTGAACTTCACAGACCACGAGATTATTGCCAGGGGATGGGAAATACGGGTTCTTTTTCAAAGTGTTAGGAGTAAAAGGGGAAAAAAAATGTCTATTGCTGTGAGTTCTACACATCTCTCCCACTCCTTGCATTGACAGTTTTCAGAACTTTTGGCTTACTGAATGGCAAGCTGCCTTTGGGGCAGCAAGGAAACATCCCCAGCCAGGGAATAAGGGCTTATGTTAGCAATGGGTCGGAGCTTCGGCATCACTTAGTCCTGACAGTGACACACAAGGAACTTGAGAGGAAATGTACCACCTTGATGGTCTGTTTCCACTTCCCTCCTGGAATTAGAGAAATCAGCTTTAAATATGTGTATGTATGTATATGTATACATATATATACATATATAGGAGGTGATAGCCGAGCCGCTTTCCATCATCTATCAGCGCTCCTTGTTGACGGGTGAGGTCCCAGAAGACTGGAGGCTTGCCAATGGGACTCCTATCTGCAAGAAGGGCTGCAGGGAGGATCCGGGGAACTACAGGCCTGTTAGCCTGACCTCGGTGCTGGGGAAGATTATGGAGCAGGTTGTCTTGAGGGAGATCACGCAGCACGTGCGGTACAACCGGGGGATCAGGCCTAGCCAGCATGGGTTCACACAGGCAGGTCCTGCTTGACCAACCTGATCTCCTTCTATGATCTAGTGACCCGTCTGGTGGATGAGGGAAAGGCTGTTGATGTGGTCTACCTAGACTTCAGCAATGCCTTTGACACTGTCTCCCACAGTATTCTCCTGCAGAAGCTGGCAGTCCGTGGCTTGGACAGATACGCTCTTGGCTGGGTAAGGAACTGGCTGGAGGGCCGGGCCCAGAGAGTGGTGGTGAATGGAGTTAAATCCAGCTGGCGACCGGTCACGAGTGGTGCTCCCCAGGGGTCGGTGCTGGGGCCTGTCCTGTTTAATATCTTTATTGATGACCTGGATGAGGGCATTGAGTGCACCCTCAGTAAGTTTGCAGATGACACCAAGCTGGCTGGAAGTGTTGATCTGCCTGAGGGTAGCGAGGCCCTACAGAGGGATCTGGATAGGCTGGATAGCTGGGCTGAAGCCAATGGGATGGGATTCAACAAGACCAAATGCCGGGTCCTGCACTTTGGCCACAATAACCCCAGGCAACGCTACAGGCTTGGGGCAGAGTGGCTGGAAGACTGTGTAGAGGAAATGGACCTGGGGGTGTTGATTGACGCTAGACTGAACATGAGCCAGCAGTGTGCCCAGGTGGCCAAGAAGGCCAATGGCATCCTGGCTTGTATCAGAAATAGTGTGGCCAGCAGGAACAGGGAAATAATTATCCCCCTGTACTCAGCACTGGTGAGGCTGCACCTCGAGTACTGTGTCCAGTTTTGGGCCCCTCACTGTAAGAAAGACGTCGAGGCCCTGGAGTGTGTCCAGAGGAGGGCAACACAGCTGGTGAGGGGTCTGGAGCACAGGCCTTGTGAGAAGCGGCTGAAGGAGCTGGGATTGTTCAGTCTGGAGAAGAGGAGGCTCGGGGGAGACCTTATTGCTCTCTATAACGACCCGAAGGGAGGTTGTAGTGAGCTGGGGGTCAGCCACTTCTCTCGTGTGACTAGGGATAGGACTAGAGGGAACGGCTTCAAGCTGCACCAGGAAAGGTTCAGGCTGGACGTTAGGAAATCCTACTTCTCTGAAAGGGTGGTCAGGCACTGTAATGGGCTGCCCAGGGAGGTGGTGGAGTCACCGAGCCTGGTGGTGTTCAAAGAGCGTTTGGATGTTGTGTTGGGGGACGTGGTTTAGTGAGAACCATTGGTGAAGGGCGAATGGTTGGACTGGATGATCCTGTGGGTCTTTTCCAACCTTAGCGATTCTATGATTCTATATGTATATGTATACATATGAATATATAAATAAATATATATTCCACATGGTAGATATGGGATTTCTGATATAACACATGCAATGTATAGTGTAAAAGTGATTGAAAGGCAGTTGTAGCCTGTTTTAGGAACTTGGCGGAGTGTAGATCTTGGCCAGGGGCGTGTTGATCTCAGAGACATTGGACAGTGGACAGTTGACATGAAGATCTCAGAGAGAGCTTAGCCTGATGAATCAGACAGGCCAGAGAATGAACTCGTCCCAGGAGGTTTATCTGGAGAAAGATGACTGGTAAGTGGAAAATAAGTATCAAAAGCTCCTAGGGCTGCTGGGGAAAAAAGTGTTCTGTGAAGGGATGTTTCAAGTAAGCACACACTTGCTTTTTTCCTTGAAGCTCCCTGTGTCTCTTGCCTTAGGCTCAACGTGCACAAGACAGAGATGGGTGGCTGATATTATCCTTCACTGGGTCTGTTAAGCAGCCAGCCAAAACATTTGAACAGTATTGAGAAGTGAAGGACTGGACAACAGAAACCGGAAACTGCCCTGAAGGAGTGGCCTTGTGTTTCCAATTCATTTTTTCTCACTTATTATCCTCCTTAAGATCACAGTTTTTGTGATCTGCGCCTTTAGAAGTACTCTTGGACCCAGCCTTTTCGTGAATTTGTCATTACTGTGGTGCTTTGCTGGAGCATTCAGCCCCTCACGAGCCTGCCCAGATGGACTCCACGGCTGTGAGATAAGGCCCCAGATTTCCTGAGCTGGCAGTGCCCGCTGCACTTAATGCTGTTACAGACCTTTGGGGAAAGTAAGGTGGTTGTGTTGGTGTTCTTCCTGAACACAGGTGCTGTAAACACATTGCACAAATGGGGAGGTGATCTAATTCCACTTGCGCTGGCTCTGATTTTGCAGTTTGAACAGCTCCAGGTTGTGGCTGTGTCCTTGCTGTAAGCAGGGGATGTGGTGACTCCTCCTCTAACGCTGGCAGTTGGCTGTCATCCCAAGTTGGGGCCCCAAGGAGTGGGACGAGCCCTGATGGTTGGTGTCAGCGTGCCCTGAGGGTATCAGTGCTGACCCAGGCTGTGCTGTAGCTGTAGGTCCTCACTGCACAGCTCTATTTGCACATTTAGTGCTGAAGTGATTTGAAGACAGGAGCACTGGGAATGCCTTCAGACCTCAGAGATATTAACTTGCAATATCTCTATTGCTGCACAAGCCAGTCAGCTTGCTGTACTCAGTCTTATATTCCCAAATTTCACATTACTGAACAAGCAGATATTTAGACTTGTGTGTGCAGGTTTATTTTGGTATATATGTATAAATAAAATAAATTGGTATGGAGGGAAAAACTCAAATAGCTTGCAATACAAAAGGTTTTTAAGCTGGAAAACAGTGCAGTTTATTACTTTTTTCTGTTCACAGCTCTTATGTTTTACATCATCCGTCTTCGTTTTCTCCAGAATTTTCTGCCTGCCAATTTTCTGAATTAATCTGGGCTTAGACCCAGTCTGTGCCATTTCAGGCTGCATGGGAGCCCAGGCAGCGATGAACGACTCCTTCAGAGGACTTGGGTAGGTAGGAATGAGTTTGCATCCTTGACAGCACGGTGCCTGCTGCTACCAGCAGGAGATACCATTGCTCTCGACCTCAGCTAGGAATTACTTGATTTTCAGATTTACATAGGAGGTATTTTTGCCTTAAGCACCCTCCTGCAGCCCTCGGCACAGGAAAGGAGCACAGTGACTGCTCTGCAGTCCATCTCACCCATCTTCCTCCTCTCTGAGGTCAGCTGGCCTCAATGCCACCAGTGAAAGGACGAAGAACACTTGCTGCCCTCCTGTCCCTGCTTCGTTATTCAGCGTTGGTTACTGGTGGGACAGAAGTGAGAATAAGCCTGCCTGATTTCAAACAGCAAAAAGAGGAGGCAGAGCAGTGGTCGGAGCGTGTGTGCCTCCAACCTTGTGCCTGGGGTGGAGGTGGCTCAGAGCAGCTGTGCACCCCGCAGCACTGCCCTCCTGCCGGGCGCAGGGAGCCAGGCCAGCCTCTGTATGTCTGCTTCTCTGAGCTCCAGCCCTGGTCTCTGGTGGGGATATAGAGGGAAATTAAAACCTAAACTGGATTTCGGTTGTCAGAACTGTACCCTCCCTGGAGAGAATGCCCATGTGAGCTATCAGGCTGAGTGATAATTCATTCTTAGTTCATTTTCAAAAGCAAATCAAAGTGTGCCTTGTAGAGTTTGTGCAGTTTGGACTCTGACACATCAAGTGCCCTTTCTAACAAAATACTGAAACCTAGAAAGAATGCCTGTTTTTGATTGAGGAGTTATCCAGTTTATAAACATGTCATATGAGTACTTCCCAAATTGCCAAGTTGCCTGTTCTTTCGTTTTTCCTGGCTGACATATTAGCACCCAATTGATTGTTTCTCTCTACAACTAGCTAGACATTGCGAGGCTGACTGAAATCCCTGGCCTGGGCTTTGGGAGCACAATGCTTAGGAAACCACCATGGATTTCTGAGGAATCCCCATTGACAAGATCTCTCTGTGGCAAGCTTCCATAAGAAACAGTATGATTGAGGTAATCTGCAGAGAGAACATTCTCTGGATCTCCTTGGAGATCTCCAAGTATACTTAAACCAGTGAGCTGGGAAAGATTTATATTGTCTAGACCTGGTATCAGCAGCTTCTGATGAAATCATCGCTGCCTGAGCAGCACGTGAAAGGAGAGAGGCCGGCCGGGCTGCTGGGGAGGGATGGCTCCGGGGAGCCCTGGGTTCAGGTTTCATCTGTGGCACTGGGAAACCAGGAAGCTATTATTTCATTAATCATCCATCTAAATATGCTTGCATATTATGTGGACTCCAGTGTTTACAAAAGGAAATTATCCGTTTAATGAGTAATAGAAACAGAAGAGTAGAGGGGAGAGAAAGCGACTCCTGTGTCCATTAAGACAAATTTCCTTGCGGAGAAGAGCCTTCCATTTCCCAGAAAGATTCCTCTGCAAATAAAAGCATATGCTTAGTGCTCCCGCTGTGTTAGAGAAGAAAGACAGCATATGTATGCTGTATGTATGTTAGAATAACTGCGCAGTAGATGTAGAATATGATCAGATGCAAGTTAGTTGTAAATATATAAACTTTGTAAAAATGAGGGACAATTTTAGTGCAGGCTAGAGTAGGTGGATTATCTTCATCTTTGTTCATTTGGCAAAAGGCCTCACAGTGCCTGACTGAGTCCCTTCATTCCATGGCATTCTTCCTCTTTTTCCCGCTGCCTATATCTTTAATGTGATTACTTCTGAAACCTCTTAATGCATACGTAGTTATGAGCGTGCCGGACCTTTAGCAGTGTAAGGTAGAAAGGTGTGAAAAAGCAAATCATTCTGGAGGCTTCTGTACTACCTTCTGGGGGGGAGGCAGAGCCAGGCTGTCTGCAGAAGTCGTGTTTGCTTGTAACAGGAGCTGTGCTGATTGCAGTAATAGGAAAGGGCAGCAGCACTAAGTAGACAGGAAAAAAGATATTTTAGACCAGAATAAAGCACTTTAGCCCTGATGGACGGATTAACCGTAGGGAAGTGGGACCACCTTTCTTAGGCACAAGGTCACTGATTCAAACAGTAGAATGGAGCCGCTGCGTTGACTCCTACACATGCCTGGGAAAATGTTGAGTCTAAGCAACCAATTAACACATCCAACTGTTGTTCATCAGGGAAGTACACCATTTGCTTGCTCTGCATCTGCTGCACTTCCCTTCAAAAGTCACTAACAGCAGGATCTGAAATCCTTGTTGAAAGGTAGAACAGGGGGATAAGAGAGGTGAGGGAAAAATGGGCAAGGTAGAACTGGTGTGAACCACAGTCACGTTCATATCTGCATAATTTCTCATCTTTCTAGAATTAATTGCTTCATTGCATTTGCCTCTTTGCAAGGTACAAACTGTTTTCTTCACAAGCCTCGGTGTGTAGAAGCCAAGAGTTGGCAGTAAGCTGTAGTGAAAATTGGTGGAGCTCACTGAGGATAGCTGGATGTACCTGTCTTATCCTTACTGTATGTTTGCCCCGGGGGTAAATAATACAGCTTTGGGAACAAAGAATGAATTGGCACCTGCTGGGGGTGATGTTACTTACCTTGCATCATCTTTACGTGCCATTTGAAGGCCCTATGAACTCCACAACTGCACTGGTATGAAAGTAAAAGACTTTGCCATGGTTGTGTACCCACGATTCCAAGTGATTTAATCTGATTTCCAGCTTTTGCACTCGAGTTCCTCCAATCATAGGTTACTGTTTCATTCGAGAGACTGCGAAATTTAATTTTCCAGAGGAGTTTGTCAGAGTTTCTGTTCCGAAGTTATTCTGGGGGGGGGGGGGGGGGTAGATGTAGTAATTCCAATTGGTGTATTTGAATTTGTGTTAAAATGTAGCACTCTGCTTTTTCCACATTAATTTTTAACAGCCGATTTGTTGTGCAAAATTTGCTGTAGCAATAGAGGGTAAAAAGAGTAGCTTTAGAGAAATGGGAGAGACATATGCTTCCACAGGCACTTAGTCACTTGTGATTTTTAGAATTGCCAAACAGCCCTAGTCCAGGGAGAGAACAACCTAATGAGCATAAGTTGGGCTGATAATTGCTTGTAGCCACGTGCTTGTAAGTCTGCTGCACTGCATACGGACTGAGGGGCACGAGTGGCTTCTGGCGAAAGCAAGGCGCCTACTGTGTTGGTAGGTGTTACAAACCAGTTACATTTGCAGACTTCTGAACTTGGTTAGGATTAAATGCATCTCAGATAACACACTTTACTTTTGTTATGCTAATTTTTTTCGTGCAATTTGTATGTCAGGGAAGTACAGATTTACTTAGGGGAGATATCAAAAGATAGTGATGATGACATTTACGCTGAAACTCAAAACAACTGTTTACCTTTTTTTATTTAATATGGTCTGGCAAAAGAAGAGATGATGTTATGAATACAAATAGCACAGTAAAAATGCCCTAACAAGCACTTTTCTGCCTGCTGTACTCTTTTCTAAGCAGTTCTTGCAGTTGCTTTCTTTGCACTTAGATCAGTATTTGCTGTCATTACCACACGTATGTTGGGACTTAACCTTGCACTTCATTACTGACCAAAAGCAATCATTGCAAGCGCATCCCAAACATTGTGTGCTTATAGACAGCATCGTATTTTTATCTTCTTTTCAAGCCAGTAAATATACTTTCTGAGCAGTAGTGTTGCATTTGCAAATCAATGTTCTCTTAAGTCAGAGGATTCTTTTGACCTCAATTTCCTCTTTTTTTTTTTTTTTTCCTGGGCAGTTAGAATAGCTCAGTTGGAAGGGACCTGCAGAGACCAACTGTCCAACCACATCAGGCGTAGCCAGAAGTTAAAGCATGTTTTTGAGGGCATAGAACACAACACAGAAGTACCCAAATGACTGTATGCCAACAAAACCTATTGCAGTCGATCTGTGACTTATATATAAGTACTTAAAAAGTAATACTGCATTATAGATCTATTCAGGGGAACTTTGCCTGCTGTGGCCTTCGTATCCCTCGTGGTGACCCTGGGACTTCAGTACAGGTTGTTAGAAATTACAGTGTGAGTTCATGCCACCAGGTTTGGTTTCATTGGGTGCTGGAGGTGCCTTGGGCCAGGAACAGCCTTTCTTCTCTGTCTCAGCACAGCAGAATCACAAATCTCGGCTGAAACCTGGGTTCTACTGTAAGAGCAATGGTAATTATAAATAGTAACCCCATAAGCACTTCTGAGTTTACCACTAAGGCCTTTTGGTCATAATATATACCGTTTTTCTTAAGTGAATTAAAATGTGAAGTAAAGATAAAAATCCCCGAGTACTCAGACACAATTAAAAAGTAAATTGGCTCTCAGGAGAAACACAGTGTGCTTTAAAGAAAAGGAAAGTGGGTAGAAATGCTGCATTGCTGTCTGCATGGAAAACATGTCAAATATGCATGAAACTCTCGGCCCAGGGGGTGGGGAGGTTGAGAAATGGAATGCCTTTTTTTATCAGCTAAAAGAGACCGTTTGCTTTCAGCCTCACCTCTAATCCCGATAAAAGAGTTTATTGAGCTCAGATGCCTTTCAGAGAGAACTGAAGGGCACGCTGTAATTTTATTTTTAGAGAAAGTTGAAATGACAAAGTTGTCTTCATGTTCACGGTGCCGCCTCGAAGCTGGAAATAAAGCAGGAACAAAGCAGAAAATCCCACCCTGCCTGCTCGCTGTGCCCGGCCCGGGGCAGGGCCTTTGGGTCAACTGGGTCTGTGCTCCCGTGCCCTCAGGGACAGCAGACAGGATGGCATGGGGTGCTGGGCCTCCTGCCGTGTGTGCTGAGAGCAGCCAGCCGTGTGGGGCAGGGACCGGCCTAGGGCTTCTGTGGGAGGGAGCCATGGCTGAGGGGGACAGCGCAGCTTCCCACTGTGTCTGGAGCGAGGAGTTTCTCTTACAAATGCCACAGCTGCTGCTTCACGTCCTGTTCGTCACTGCTCTTGCACAGAATCATAGAGCTGGAAGGGACCTTTAAAGGCCATGTAGTCCAACTTCCCTGCACTGCACGGGGACACCACAGCTGGATCAGGTTGCCCAGGGCCTGATCAGCCTGGCCTTGAAAGTCTCCGTGGATGAGGCATCAGCCACATCTCTGGGCAACCTGTGCCAGTGCCTCTCCACCCTCACTGTGAAAGACTTTTTCCTTGTATCCAACCTAAATCTCCCCTCTTTGAGCTTGAAGCCATTTCCCCTTGTTCCGTCACCACAGACCCTGCTATAGAGTCTGTCCCCTTCCTTTCCCACCCCTCCCCTTTAGATACTGACAGGCCGCTCTCAGCTCTCCCTGCAGCCCTCCCTTCTCCATGCTGCACAGCCCCAGCTCTCTCTGCCTGTCCTGTAGGAGAGGTGTTCCATCCCTGGGATCATTTTTGTGGCCCTGCTCTGGACGTGCTCTGAAAGCTCCATGTCTGTCCTGTACTGAGGACTTCACATCTGGATGCAGTGCTCCAGGTGAGGCCTCACAGTGCAGAGCAGAGGGGCAGGACCACCTCCCTGACCTGCTGGCCATGCTTCTTTTGATGCAGCCTGGAGTACAGTTGGCTTTCTGGGTATGAGGGCTCATTGCTGGCTCATGTCCCGCTGCCATCTACCAGTACCCCCAGGTCCTTTTTGTCAGGGCTGCACTCAATCCTGTCATCCCCCTGCTTGTATTGGTAGTGAGGGTTGCCTCAACCCAGGTGCGAGATCTTGCATTTGGATTTGTTGAACCTCATGAGGTTCACCTGGGCCCATAGAGCAGCCTGCTTCTGTAGAGGTCCATTTGAATACTGTAGGGAACCTTACTTACCTTTAAAATAATTTGTCCATCTGTCTGTGAGCAATTGTTTAAGGTTCCACGAGTCAGAAAAGGTGAAGTCCCATGGCTGTTGTTTTCTAGGAACTCCCTCATAACGTGTCCCTGCTGAATATACCTGGGAGGAGCTGTGTGCTGGCACAGCACGTGCTTTGAAGCAGCACTGAGAGGCATCATGCTGCATCCATGCAGCACAGGGTCTTGTGCACATCCTGTGTTAATCTGTATGGTTGCACAGGGGGATCAAGGGATGATGTGCAGAAATTGCTCTCCTTCCCCAGCAGTTGGTGGATCGGGACCTGTGGTACTGACCACTGAGGCAGGGAGCAACGCCTGTTGCTTGATTTCCCCTTAGTGTGCCATGCCAGAGAGTTGAAGGCTTTTCCATTGCATAAATTGCTTCTGATCATTAGTTTTTCCTAGTATACCTGTAATTAAGAGAGGATGGAACTTTTCAATCAGCGGAGAAGCGTTGATTTAATAAGCTTGATTATTTATCAGCTAATAAATTATAATAGGAAATGTCATTACTCTCTTACAGTGTACACAGGTTACCTATTCTGACTCTGTTTTTTGTTCAGTGTTAACAACTTTTGAACCATCTCTTTTGCTTCTAATGGGTTTTCAGCCTCTTCGTTCAGTTTGTCAGTGCGGTAAATTCGCCTTTTCATACAGCGAGTTCCACCCCTGTATTATGCATGAGTCTTTCTTCTTTTTCAAGGCCCCCAGGTCTCCGGGTCCATAAATATTCCATGAATAGAAAGCCCCTTATGTTTTCCCTCTGGATTGGAGGTGGTTGGGAAAGAGGAGAGGTTACAGACATAAGGGGAGGGGGCAAGTGCTCAGCAATTCTTCAGCTAATTCTTGTTTAAAAAATAATTATTATAAATAAATAAAATGTTTGTGACTCCTCTTCCTTTTCCCTCTACTTACTGCATGTTTGGGCTGCTGCTTACACTGGAGTGGGCAAGAAACTTACACAGTTCTTTTGTTGATATGCCTGTATATCCATAGGATGTTTCTTTTGTCTTCACGTAGTCCGGCTGTTGTTACCCAGCCTTTGTAACTCTTCACTTCCTATTGCCAGAGCAGCACCTGCTGGCTAGAACCGATAAAATTGCCATCTTTAGCAAATAAATTATTTCCCTAATTGCCCATTTATTTGGGGTATTGCCATAGCTGTTTCTGTCCTTTAGGTTGAAGCAGTTGTGCCGACTGCCAGTACAGAGAAACTGCCATCAGTACCTTGAAGGAGAGTCTTGTGTTTGTGCAGGAAGAATGGAGCAGACGGCAGAGACAGGGCTAGAAACACGGCCGTGCTCTCCTTCCCTGGGGCATAAGCTTTTGCTCCTAAACTTTCTACCTCAGTTCCCCTGCCAAAACTTCTCTGGCTTCTCTGTTGGGCTGGGACTGCTTGGGCCAGGAGCAGAACCTTGCTGAGCTCGCTCAGGATCTACGTTGTCTTAAGGTCTTTGTTGTAACGTGGTGATTCCTGTGTCGTGTTTTTGAGGAGTTTGATTTGTAGGCTGGTGGGGATGTGACAGCAGGATCACACTGGGTGCTGTGTAAGCGCACCCCATTTCCTGCTGGCTTTCCAAAGAAGAAGTTATGTAGCTTGAACAGTGCAACGGGAGAAGTGTGTGGCACAAAGGCTTGGGTTAAAGCTGCCTTTTTCTGCTTGCCTGTGTTGTCTGCATAAATCATGTGGGGACAAGATAAGGCTGCAATGACAACAAACAGATGATAATTAGACCTCGAAGGAGGAGCTGAATGTGAGCAAGTACCGGCCCGGACCTGGTCTTCATTGTGAGGGCTGCTGTCCAGCAAACTGACGTAGAGTTTGCTCTGAGGAGCGACTGTTGGTGTTCAGAAAGGCAAACTTGTGGCCGTGTGTCACCGCGTTCCTCAGGGCTCTGCTGGCTGGCAGTAACCACTTCCTGTTTTTCCCTTAGTTGGAAACCTCAGCTCTCAGCACCAGCCCTGCCTATGTCAGTGTGCACCTCCAACCCACCGCCTGCAGCGGAGTGTGCCGTTCCTTACAGTCAGGTGGATGGTACTTTGGTGGGTCACTCCGAAAGTAATGCCTCCAGTTTATTTCCGTGGAAACTACAACGGATACAAAGAGCAAAATAACACTGTTTGATAGAGGAGAATCTCAGCATACCCACCACCGTCACCCAATCTGTGCCAGGTGAACCTTTTTCTTCCCTGCTTTGCCTGGTGCTGCCCTGACCTCTGATAAACCCTAGGGAAGCTCAGGGCTGGGGGGAATTTGCTCCCAGCTGGAGGCGTGGTGTTTTGTGCCGGGGATAATTTCGAGAGCCACCTTCTGACTGCTGACGAGTGAGTGAGTTCATGACATCTGTGGGGGAAAGGGAGTTGTGGAGAGGATTGATGGGGGAGGAAGAGAGAATTTTAAAACAGTTCTGGTAGCTGTATTTACTTGGGAATCCCACAAGATCTGTGTCTGGCACCATCTCCACAGCTCAGTCCTGATGGAGTTCTGGGAGGAGAACCCCGCTGTGCAGCCCGGGGAGCTGAGCCTTCCATTGAGCTGTCAGAGCTGGAACATGAGTGGAAGCCCTGCTGTTCCCAAAATGGTTTTAATACCAACTTTAGCTGTTATCTGAGCAGTTGCCCAAACAGGTTTCACTCTTTGGAGAGCCCAGGCAGGTGAGATTCCATCTGTTTGAATATATACCAGTTTCCACACCCCTCTTGCCCTGTGCCCGTGGGTGCTCTTCAGATGCCAATCTCTGGCTGTTCTGGCAGCACCTCGTACTGCAGGTCCTAGTCACAATATGCATGGTCAGTTGGACGCAAAGGTTACATTCTTGTTTGTGAAGGAAGGGGTTACATTGCCATGCACTGTAACTGGGGTGAAAATGCTTTCCAGCAAAACCTGGAACAGAAAAAAACAGGCCCATACAGCCCAAGAGGCTCTTCATCAGCATTTTTGTTTTCAAGCACTTTATACTGTAATCTTTTATTCTTGTCTTCCCCAGATTTTATTGTTCATTCCAAAGGGACTGCTTGATTTTTATTTTTTTGTGCCTAAGTTCAAATCTTGTGGCATTATAAATACCAGTCTGCCTCTACTTCGGGTAAAGGTCAGTTGATTTCATAGACCTCTGCAATTCCTCATCTCGCATGGAGACCAAACACAGAAACTCCGTCACCAAGAGAACTTTCCAGCCAGGTACAGATGAGCAGAATCTGGAATTCATAGCTTTAAGTCAGGCCTTTCTGTGCCAGTCCGAGACAGCACAGGTGTTGTCGAGGCAGACAAGGAAGCTGTCAGGTCTCAGGTATGTTTTAGCACGGCTTTGCAGGGAGCCATGAGAGCCCAGCTCCCTGTGTGCGGGTTAGCAGGCTCCTCCTGTCACCCACAGTGCCTCTCCTGGTGGGGCTCTATCAGAAGCTGCCGGCTGTGCCAAAAGGTGCTGTGGTTTTGCAGCAGCCGAGGAGCAGGATGAGACTTGCCAACTACTTTCATGCTTGTGCCTGACTCCAGACATAAAACAAAGGCAGCTCTGGCTGCCTTCTTGAAAATGTTGCTTTGTCTTTCTTCCTCCTTTTTTGTCCTGCTTTCTAACCACGGTGGCAGTCTGTGGCTGTCCAAGGATCTGCAGGCTTTTTTTTGTTGTGTGGCTTGCAGCTGAGAAAAAGGAAATGTGTGCAGGAATTCAGTGCTTTTCCCCCTCCCCCTCTAGGCTCTTCCATTCCCTCTTTCAGGAAGGGAAAGCCAGGTAGGAGATTTTGGCAGTCGTATGATCTTTAATTTTATAATTGAAACCAAGGGGGTGGAGGTGGCAGGAATCTGACTAAATTAGCACACCGGCCTCTTCTTTCTTTGCACTCTCTCTCTTCTCAGTTTTCGTATGTCCTTTCCCCTTGGATTGCGGTCAGCCAGCACTGTTCCATTGCTTGCAGCCAGGGCCGTGGCTCCCAACCCAGGGCTGAGAGCAGCCATAAATCACACCCACCACTGTGGCTGGGAAGAAGGATGCTTTCAGAGAGCTTGGGGCTTGTAATGCAGATGAACGCTCCGCATCTCCCGGGAATGCCAGGGAGCAGGCAGGGAGGCAGAGTTGGCTGCATTCAGGGCCGGCTGTTTGTGGCTCTCTTTTGTTAGGTCCCAGCCAGGTCTCCCCTAGGTCACACATTTGCACTTGTTTTGAATAATGTAGAACCCCTCAGAGGCTGCATTGCCAGCGAGGGCCAGGGAAAGAGAGAATGCATTCTGGGCTTGGGAAGACAAAGGGAAGGAGCGCTAAAGCTGCTTGAGCGCTGCAGATGAAGGTCAGAGGTCTCCCGTGACCTTGCACTGCCTCCATGCCCTTTTGGAGGCAGCTGACTGTGATGATTTCCCTGCCAGAGGGATCGCTGCCATCTGCAGACGTTCCAGCAGCACTTAAACACCTGTGCATGTGCTGCTGACATTTCGTTACGACAAGTAATGAGGCTGCAGATTAAACGTCTACCTTTCTGCCTGGCTGGGAGAGAAAACAGCAGAGGGAAGGAAAGAGTGGCATGTCTCAGGGCTTGGAAACTCTTCACATGCAAAGTAAAGCGTGCTCCCATCAGCTCTGCTGGGAACGGACCCAGCAGCACCAAGTCCTTGCCCTGCTGCGCTGGCCATGGGCTGGAAGCTGGTTTCCAGGATTAGCAGTTTTTACAGCCATAGCACAACTCCCTTGCGTCACTCTCGGGTTCTTCCTAGAAGGATAAAAAATTCAATAAAGATTCCCTGGGATAAGTGCCCACGTCTGGGCAAAAACTTACTTTATAACCTCTTCCAGATAGATTCCTTTGTGTGATGAGATCCAGAGCTCAGCGTTGCCAGATTGCATCCCACTGTAGCACACAGAGGCTGGGAAGGAAAGCTTGCATCACTCTGGGCTCGGGAAAATGCTGCTCAGAGCTGGCTGTGGGCAGGGCTGCTCTTAGCCAGCAAGCCGAAGTGCTGGGAAGCGAGGTCAGAACGTGGGAGCTCCCTGCCTCCACATTCAGCACGTGAAATCTTAGGGAGTGAGAAGTGCAGCTCTGCTCATTTCGGAGAACCGCGTGTCCGAAAGTTTCTTGTGCAACATTACAGCCTTGTCTTGTCCCCACGTGATTCATGCCAGACTCTGTGCTGTAAAACAAACAAAACTCGTGATTGGTTTTAATAATGTAAATTCTTTGGAAAAAGGTGTCTTGCAACAGTCTGCACCTCCAAATCTAAATCCTTTAGGGTTGGTATAGGAGAGGGTGGGCTTATCTTGATGGGGTCTTAGGTGGGGTGGAAGGAGGCAGGTGTCCGTGTTCACCTCCAGCACACCTGAAAGCAGTGCACAGCCTTTGTCTGAGTGCTTTTGCACAACAAAGAAGGCAGCTGTCACTTTGCTGTTGCTTTGAGCTTTGCTGAAATATGAGCTGTGGAGTTGTACCGGTGTTCAGAAAAACGACGTCTCTTTGTTTGCACAGCAGCGTAAAGATGTGCTGCCCTTCCCAGGCAGGTGGCCCGCTTCTGTGCTAACAGCTTGAGATGTTAGAGAAGTGCTGGTGCAGACAGCTCCCAAAATTTTAGGAGGTGCTAAAATTATACTCCTCTTAAACAGCTAAAGTGAGCTTCCATAACCACTCCTGTCTTTGATCAAAAACTTCACCAAAATGAGTGGGATAGCAGTGCCCTTTTGAACTCTGTGATTTAGGCCTGGACCTTTGGCTATCCTAATTGGCACTGTTGATGAAGGACAAGTTCGATGTCCCTCAGGTTTGCGTCGAGTTTAAATGAAGACATGAGGAAGCACTGACCCTGTGCCGTGCTTCGCTCTGTCAAAGTGGAGTGCTCAACCTGAGTTTACCACGGTACAGGAAACAGTTGTGTGGCAGTGGTTTGTTTTGTTTTTATCTAGCCCTAGGGAAATGACTGCAAGATGGCTCTATTCCTTTTGTTGCTGATGCATAGGACAATATTTTCCTGAGCACTGTTCTCGTTTCTGACAGCAGCTGGCTATAAATCAGTTTGGCATAAAAGTATTGTTAGGCATCTAACAGTACGGGATGGATGTTTGCATGTGTCTCCCCTTCCACTGCAGCCGTACCATATCCCACTGGTACCCGCAGTGCTTTAACCTCTGTTTGGTGCCTCCATCCCTACGTGCTCACCTTCTCCATTACAGAGCTGATAGACACGTGTCAATGGCTCAGGGCTGCGCTCATCTGAACAGAAAACTTTTGAGGCCCTATTTGTTTTCACAGCCACTGTGGGCTATTAGGTACTCTTTTGGACAGAGCTGTCCTCCCTGCTTGTGTCGGCCGGTGATGAACATCGCCAGTCCTCAGCACTCCCATTTTGTCCTTGGTTCCACTTGCAGTGATTTCTCCTGCTTGTGAGGCAAGCGGTCTTCCAAGAGGGTTTTTTCTTTAACACTCTTCCTCTTCTCCTTTCTTGATATAAGAAGTGTCTCGAATGAAACAACCACACACATACCAGTCTTTCAGATAGGAGTACTGAGCTGCTTCGGCATGTTGCATCTCAGGGTGTATGTACAGTTGGCCACTAGACCTGTCTGCTCCATCATCAAGTGAACACAGTAATGCAGTCACGGCAGTCCTGTGCCATTTTGCCATGAAGCTGCGTGCTGCAGAGAAGCTTCCCACATGCCGTGGCTGGAGTAGTTTACGGAAATAATGGAGGTTGGTGGAGGCTGGCTTCTGGAGGTTGGTGGCCTGCCTGTGGCAAGGGAGTTGGAATTTGATGATCCTTTGTGTCCCTTCCAACCCAAGCCATTCTGTGCTTCTGTGATTGTATGGGGGATCCGTGTTAGTGGAAGGGGAGAAACGTTTTGATTTGCTTTTTGAGTGGATGTAGTAGAATTCATGGTTCTCACACTGGTAAGACGTCAGAAGTTTTGCAGCTCCCTTGTTTTTCCCTAATTCCTTAGCAAAAGCACGAATCAGACCTGGGGGGCCTGGGGAAGCCCAGTTTGGGCAGGGTGAGACTCCTCACTCACCCTCTGAGCAGTCTTTACCTAAGCTCGTGGCCTGTTTAGATTTTCGTACCTGTTGACCTCTACACCTTTAGTAAATAGATGTTTAGCTAAAGATCATCTGTCTGAGTGCAGCTTCATCACCAAAAGGCTTTGTAGACTGAGGGCAGAGCAGAGGGATGGAAAACTCAGGCAGACCTTGTGAAAGGCTTTGGAAAGCTTTTTGTAACCACAGAATCCACAGAGGAAGTGCTTTTCAGGAGCTGACATCCTTTTGTTAATAAGAACAACCTCTTATTCTTGAACTTGACAAACAACAGAAGAAAAGCTTAATTTGAATGGAGCTGATGAGGCTGGGGGAGAACCCAGGTTGGTGCTCCAGCTGCTCTGCTGAGGGAAATCATTGCAAAATCATTGTAATTTGGTGGTACAAAATGTCATAAATCGTTTTGCCTTTTTGCTTTTTTTGTTGTTGTTGTTGTTGGACATCATAGAAGCTTGTGGCAACAGACAATTCTGCTTGCAGATGCCTGCAATCAAAGGCAGGAGGAAAATGAGCATAGGAAAGGGAAACGCTGCTGCTGTAGCTGTGCAACAGGGCAAAGAGCTGCTACCCTGTGCTCCGCCAGCCAGCCTCGACCGCTTCCTTCTTGCTCAAAGCAAACCTTGTAGTCCTCCCATTCTTAGAACAAAACTATTTTCTCAGTCCAAAGATGTGCCTGAAAAGAAGAAACACGTTAGTGCTATTTTTACCAGCTTTTCCTGTAAATATTCCTGTTCTTTCTAAAGTAAGCAGCTCTGTAGTGCTCTCTGAGATGAGCCCTGCCCTCGGAACAAGCTGCGCTGAACCCGGGCTGAGGTTGCCGACCAGAGCCCCTGCTTTGCTGGCAGCAGGCTGATGGTCCTGTTTGCTTTGTGGGGGGACAACCATGGCAACTCCAGTCCGCTAAAGCACTTCATTGGTTTCCAATACATGCATCACAGGGGCATGGGGCACCCATAGGCTTTCTGAAGAGTACTTCTTGGTGTTTGGTGAAAGAAATATCCAGTATACTTGGATAAGCAATTCTGTTTTAAAATGAAGCATTGCCTTTATTGCCTATTAACATTTTGACATCTATTGATTATTTTTCATTTTGCTGAATCTGGGAACTCGAAGTGGAATACTGAATACATTTTAAGTGTGCAGAGGGGAGAAAACTGTAATTTCATCCATGCCCAATGAAAAATGAACTTGGTTCATAATGAAAAGTCTGTAGTGACAATTAAAAGGAATCGGTGTAGTTTCATTCCACACAAACCTTTTTATGATCGATCTGAAAAAAAACCCCTAGCATTTACCATATGGTTCTACTTCAATGAAGTGTTGGCTTATTTTAGGAGCAGCGAAAGTCGTCAAGGCGTTTGAGAAATGTTTGTGTTAGTGGAAGTGGTTCTCCTCCTCTTCGGATCACAGAAGGGCTGTTGGGGCGATGTCACGGGAGGTCCTGAGTGGTGATGCCGTTTGAGTCTGAGCTACAGAATAGCCATGCAGTTCTGCCACTCCGTGCCCAAGGCTTTGAAGCAGAACCTCATTTAACAGCTGAAGCGAGGAGCCCTGTTGTCTCACTGCACCCAGCCAAGCCCTGGGTGTGCAGGACGGGTTACCTACACCCAGGAGATTCCTCGGAGGGGAGGATGCTGGCAGAGTCTTGCTCCCTTGTAGCAGAGCTGGCTGCCTCACAGGTCTGGATGGGAGGGCTTGCGATGGGAATTCGGATTTGAGAAATGCAGGGAGGGTCCGACTCAGTATCGTGCTGTGGTGGGTTTTTTTGTTATGCTGTAATTATTAAGCTCAGAACCTAAGCTGGGAAGAAGTTCTCAGTGGAGATGTGTGATGTTTGTGTCATCTCTTTTACAGCTGCCTTCGTCTGCTTTTTGTTTCCTCACTGCTCCTGCTGCATCTGTCAGCCCGGGAGAGCTTACACCATCTCCTTGGCAATGCCACATGCCTCTAATCTTAAGGCCTATTACTGTCTGCCTCTGGGATCTCATATAGGTTTCTCTAATACGCTGCGGAAGGTGGCCAGCAACAATCTCTCTTCTTTATACCTCTGCAGCTCTAATCCCGCAGAAGTGCTCGCTTGTAAAGATAAAGGCACATTTATCCTCCTTAATGAGGCAGCAGGTCTGGAACTGCAGATCAGAGCTGAGTTATGTCAGCAGAACCGCACAGTGACTAAAATATTATTGCTGATAAAGACCGAGTGGCATCTGTGCTTCACCTACCTCTAGTCTGCCCCGAGTTGCTCGAGTTGTTTGCTTGTAAATGGAGTTTAGATTAACAAAGAAACCAAGAAAATATGTCTTTTGCTTGCAGTTTCTAAGAGTGCTATGTGGGCTGGTGGTGAGAGGAGGAGGTCTTCCCATCGAGGGGGAGAGGGTCATAGCTGGCCCCAGAGAGCGCAGTCTTAGTACAGCAAAAAGGCGTGTGTATATGGTTGGGGTAAACAGTTGGCGTTGTTTGGAGCAGAAATGTGGGTTATTGTGAGTTGCTGCAGCTGCCAGGGCTGAGGACTGACTGTTCCTCTACAAAATCATTAAGAATTAAGATTTTTGCCATGTAGTGGGGCAAAAAAGTCAGGCTAGGTTGTGTTAAGTAAATATCACAGGCTGCAAAAAGAGCCTCAGTAGGTAAAACAGAGGTGCAAAATAAAGGTGTTTTGAAGATTACTCGTTTTTCCTGTCTTTTTATCCCTCTCTCACTAAAGTGTTTTTTTCCCCTGGTGATTATCTGCTCTCGAAATTTGCTTCAGGCTTAGCACAGCTAAGAATTAAGGGGCTCAATAGGAATCAAGTTCCTAAAACTTCTTAGCCAAAGTCAATGAGATCTGAAGGCAGAGCCAGGCCTTTGTGGCCCTGAGCCACCGGTGCTGATCCACCTGTGCTGTGTGTGTGCAGAGCCAGCCCGAGGTGGGCAGCTCCTGCAAGCCTGGCAGGTGGAGCTTTATCCCATCTACAGTGCACTAAGGGCTTCTTCTTATTCCTGATTTTTATATGAACTCACCTGCACTTGCCATGTAGCTGCTAATGGTGAAAACCATCACACAGCAGAGGCTGCACTTGAGTAGTAGTATTCATTTAATAAGCTTTCCTCGCTAGAATGAAGATTGGGTCTGGTTTTGTTTGGAGTGCTTTTAGCTCCTGTTATCAAGGTAGCTGGAATTGCATATCTCTGAACTAATTTTACCCTCTCTTCTTTTTCATGTTTCCCCGATGCCTTCCAACTTGAACCTCTTCCACCCTTTGACGCATTTTAGGTAAGTGTATATACTCTAAGGGAGTATTGCTCCATTGTGTGTTTTTGTGCATTTTATGGTTTTATTTCTTTGTTTTACTCTCTCTTTCCCCTTTTGTACATCACGAAGCATTCTCTGACTGCTCCTCCAGCCACAGGAAAGTTGTGTTTGGAGTCCATCACATTGCAGTACTGCTGGCTGAGCTCTGACGCAGCACCCTCAGCCCCAGGTCTGCACAAGACGACTTCGTCTTACCTAGAATTCCAGTTTTGTCATTTGTTTTCCCCTTTTCTTTTTTTGGCATCTACAAATTGTGAAGGATGTATTGGCATCCATTGAGAGTGTTAGAAATACTGACATACTAAGGTGGTATTCTGTGTGATGTAATAGAATAGATGCTGGCTTTACTGGAGCTGCAGTGGATTTGCAATGATACAAATGAGGCACAATTTGCATTGAAGAATACGGTTGCATGAACTGTCTTTCCTTCATGAGTATTTGTGAAACATCGCTTTACATGCATCGAATGCCTGCAGGCATAATGTGGGATTCCATCTGCTTTACAAAAGTATAGAGGACAGCCTACTTGTGAAATTTGCTGTGTAGGTAGCAGATACCTTATGGAGCTAATCATAGAATGATGGAGTGGTTGGGTTGGAAGGAGCGTTAAAGGTCATCCACTTCCAGCCCCTGTTGTGAGCAGAGTTGTCCCCCACCAGCTCTGGCTGCCCAGGCCATGCAGCCTGGCCTTGAGCACCTTCAGGGACAGGGCACACACAGCTTATCTGGGCAGCTGTGCTGGTGCCCCACCACCCTTTGAGTAAAGAATTTCTTCCTAACATCTAATCTAAATCTCCCCTCCTTTGTTTAAAACCATTCCCCCTTGTCCTATCACTATAAGCCTATGTAAAAAGTCAGTCTCCCTCCTTGCTTATAAGCTCCCCTTGAGTACTGGAAGGCCACAGTGAGGTCTCCACAGCATTCTTTTCTTCACACTGAACAAGCCCATCTCCCTCAGCCTTTCTTCATAGGAGAGGTGCTCCAGCCCTCTTACCATCTTCATGGCCCTCCTCTGGACCCGCTCCATCAGCTCTGAATCCTTCTTGTGCTGGGTGCCCCAGTCCTGGACACAGTACTCCAGAGGGAGTCTCACAAGGGGCAGAGCAAAGGGGGACAGTTCCCTCCCTCATGCACTGGCTACCCCTTTTGATGCAGTCCAGGATACAAATGGCCTTCTGGGCTTCAAGCACATACTGTTAGCTCTCATCAAGTTTTTCGTCTACCAGAACCCCCAAGTCCTTCTCCTTAGGGTTGTTCTCAATGAGTTCTTCTCTCAGTCTGTACAGATATTCGGGATCGCCATGATCCAACTGCTGCACCTTGCACTTGGCCCTGTAAATCTCATTGGGTTCATTTGGACCTGCTTCTCAAGCTTGTGAGGTCCGCTCTGGATGGCATCTCTTCCTTCCAAAATGCACCACTGAGCTTGGTGTCATCTGCAAACTTGCTGAGAGTGCACTAAATCCCACTATTCAGGTGATTGATAAAGGTGTTGAAGAGCACCAGGCCCATGGTGGACCCGTTGGGGGACACCATTTGTCACTGGCCTCCACCCGGACACAGAGCCATTGACTACGGTCCTCTGGCTGCGATCCTCGAAACAATTCCTTTTCCACTGAACAGTCCATCCTTCAAATCCATATTTGTTTCACGTCAGAGATGACACTAAGATCTGTGCACAGTGAAGCTAGCTGCATACTGTGCTGATTGCATGAGGCCGTGCGGTGAGGAAAAGGCAAAAAGGAAAATATTCCCAAAGGGGCCAGATACCCAACCCCACATGCTGCCTTTATGAGCAAATGAGGACAGACCAGCTAAGAAATCCCATCCCAGAGAAGCAGATGGCGAGGCTGCCCCAGGCCTGGCTGCCATCTCCCCAGGGGGAGGCCAGGGCGGCGTGGGGAGCAGCACAGAACTCAGCTCCAGGGGACGTGCAGCTGGCCGTGTCCTCATGCAGGAGAAGTGGGGCACTCTGCCTCAGTGCAGCGTGTGCTGGGCAGCCAAACAGGAGCTGCCCACCAGCTGCCTGCTCAGAAACGAATCCTTGAGCGGCCCCGCGAGCACTGCTGCGGCTCTTCTCCAAGGTAGATTTTCAAGCAAAAAAAGAGCTTTCGGTAGAAGGCACAGCACTGAGCACATCCGTCTTGCTGTGCTGAGGGAAACACCAAAAGCAGAAGGGCTTTGTCTTCGCCACAGAGAGCTTGCCAACTGGGCCCCCAGCACATCACATGCATGGAAAATGTATCGCTAACCACGCACATTTACGCAGTGCTTCTGCAGGGACTGTCCTTGTCTCAGCAGAGCTGAACACGGTGTCGTTTGCCATCACTTCATTTGCTACCCGAGCAGCAGCGGCAGATTCTGCTCACTTGTCACAGCCATCCAAATCCCATAGTGCTGCGTTCCCCACCTGCAGCGGAGGTGGCATGCCTGGTTGAATGTTTGTCCCCACGTGTTCTCGTAGTGTTAAGCCACCAGTACTTCATTACCAGCCCTTCCTTGACAGCACCCATTTACTACCTGTCATTCTTTGCTCTTACAGAAGACCTCTTGGAGGCCTGTCTCAGAGGCTGCCCAGCAGGAAGACTGTTGGGTGACAACGTGTTGGCTGCTTGCGAGCATAGGGAGAGAAGGGAGGATCCAGCACTTGCACCTACTGTCACCCGGTGCACCCTGCTCTGTGGCAGCTGGTCTGAGTACTCACGGTGCCGGCTATGCTAGAAATCAGTGCCAGAGGGAAAGGAAAAAGAGCTATGGCTTCTACTAGTGGGGTGGTTAGGAAGAGCTCTACATTATTAAAGAGAAGGTATTTCCTTTTGAAAGAACAGGATCATCTGATTGCTGCCCGTTCCATGTGTGGAGCAGCTGTGAGGAGCCGAGTGCAGGACGGCGAGGGAGCGGACAAAGGGAACCAGCCGTGCCTGACCCCGTCCTGGCTGCCATAACCCTGCTAAGGGCTGTGCGTTGCAGACAGCAGGCAGAACATCTGGGCAGGAGACAGCTCTGAAGGGGGCTGTGCATCATTTATGCCGTAGTAGCGCTGAAAAGACTTGATTATGTTATCTCTGTGCTGTGCTAGGTTCAGAACAAACCCTATAATTAATGCCTGCCTCCACTTAAGCCTGTCATCTCATTCATGGGGGAGACAAACGGGCAGGGGCTGGGATGAAAAGAAGCAACATGCAGACAGCAGCAGTGGCTGCTTGCAGCTCAGTCCTTGCAGCTTTGCTGCATGCTCAAGTGCTTGGGGGAGCACGATCTGAGAATTAATGGGCTTACATTTCAGCCACAGAAGGCTGGTATTAGAAAAAATGGTGAGCTCAGTCAGTCAGACACTGGAGTGGGTTTCTTGAGTGTGTGCGGGGGAAATTTGCTCGAAGTTTAAGAACTGGCCAGGCAAACATTTACCAAAAAGGTCTCCGCAGTGAATCTCTTGGGAGCAGGGTCTCTTCAGGCCTTCAAGGACTCTCCAAGCTCTCCTCCTGACTTCTGTTGTAAATCTTTTTCCCCAGCCACTTCCATTTGTGCAGAAAGACAAAATGTACTCCTGAGAGACGACACGGCCTCTCTCTGTAGCCCAGTCTCTCCAGCTTTGAAGGCAGAGCGATGTCCCCTGTGAGCGTGGCTGCTCTGGTGACCACAATCCATCTCTTCTCTAATTTTGCAGGGCAGGAGGCAATGCCAAATGTTTGCTTTGAACAAAACATATTTCCACAGGCTCCAAGACTCCTGATTACCTGGTGGAGCAGAAGCAGGATTACATTATCAGGGTGTTACCTCATCTTTAAAACCCTGTCGTTGCATTTCCCCGCTGTGGCCTGGTTCCTTCTGTGGGTGACTGTGACACTTCACCAACCTGAAGGGGGGGCGGGGGGAAAGAAAACTGAGATTTGATGGCATCTATTTCCCTTTGAGTGCCACACTCTTAGTGAGATAAACATTTTGCTTTGCAATTAGGGAGTGTACTCTAATCTGCAGCAATTTTTGCTCTATTAATAACCCATTAGTTGCCTGTAGCACATTCTCTATACATCAGCACAAATCTGTGAACTTTCCCTCACTGTTTCACATGAACCAAAATAAATGATGCCAAGAAGGATGGGGATGGAAGCTTATTTAGAAAAGGTGAAATCTGTCCACTAGATCCCAAGAAGCAGCCCATTGAGTCGCAGCCTCACACAGCAGCGTTGTCATCCCCACTGCGCATTACCTCACCCGCTGCAGATCTCATGGCCCCTGAGCCCACAAGCTCTTAAATACCTTGCCTGGGCTTTTATAAATGGTGTGCAGAAAAGAGGCAGAGATATGACAGCTGTGCTGCTGATTGCATTGTCATTGTGGGTCATTAGTCTCTGCTTGGCTTGGAGCCTTCCAGGTGAGCACCCTGCCATTGCTCTGCACCTGCCGCAGCTGTAGCTGCATTGCTTCATCACAGGATCCAGGCCTGGGTTGTGCTCCTGGTGAGCAGGAGGAACGTGGGACTGCTGGTGAGCAGGGCAAGGACAGGGGCCATTGAAGTGTCTGTCCACCTGTGGACATTCAGTGGCCCACGATTGATCAAGATGAGCTATTGAGTTTTTCAGCTGGGGCAATCACACTGATTTTCCCTACTGTTTTTCCCTGTGTTTGCAGTGGCAGTCTGGGACTTGCACACTGAGGCCGTGTTTGGTCCAAGCACACAGGAAGATTACCTGAAGTTGTGTGGCAGCATCAGCTCTGCCCAGGCTGCTGATGGGCAGCAGCTGGCACCTGGCATCCAAGGGGCCTGCTGCTGAACACCACAGACTGGGCCGTGCTGTAACTGAGGAGGCGGCCCAGGGCATCTTGTAGTCCTTACACAGATTGTCTTATCTGATGACATTGCTTGCCGTCTGTCCATAGGCAGTCAATGAGAATGTTGGTGATGTTAGCGCACAGGTTTCTGCAGAACTTGTTATCTGATCGCTGATGGAATGCAGGCTTTCCCCACGGTCTCCATTTGGACAACAAACAGAGACAAGTCATGTGCTTCCCAGGACCCTGCCAGGCCTGCACAGCCTCTCCGGCTTTCCCACCAGATGTGCCTGTGCTGAGAAGTGCGGTAAAATGCACTGAGGATGGAATTCCTGCAGTGGCTGAGCTAGATATCCACATGTGGAACAGGCAGGTCAGGGCGGGGGGAAGCTGTCTGCAGCCTGGTGAGATTGACCAGGGTTCTTAGAGTTGGTCGGAGGGAGGTGGTAGTTGTTGGAGCAGATTCCAATGAAGATCTGAGCCAATAACATTTTTCGGTAGCCTTCTTTGTGTTTTGATATTTTTACTGTCTTATAGTTCTCCCTTATTTTCCTTCTTCGTTTTATTCTCTGGATTTTAGTGGAGCAGCTGATTTCTTTCTAAGAGTCGAAATAGTATTTCTTCCATTTCTGCCACTGTAATACCAGAATTGTCCTTCCTGCGCTCTCACATCATGTGGGTCTTTTTTCTCTAGACAGACAGCCTGAGTGTTTGAGCCAGGTCCAAACGTAAAATCAATGAAAGCTCATTGCTGTACATGTCACTGTGTTAGAGCTCAGCAAGAGAGAATCCAGTGGCCAGGAGCTTGCACCTAGCCTGTTATCAGGCAGCCAGCACGCTCCTTGGGTTTAGAGCAGTACCTCACAGCACAAAAGGCAAAGTGATGTTCTGCCAGTGCTAAGCTGCAGTGGAATTAGCTTTGCCTTAAAATGTCAGTGTTTTACCGTCAAGCCACAGTGCTATCCTTTCTTCTTTCCATCTGAAAATCAAACAGACCAGACTTTGGGAATCTCTTCTGTAGCGATTTGACTTGTTGAGACAGGATATCTAAACAGATCATTCGTTAATTATTATTCTTATGTGCGTGTGTGATGCCCCTTGACAGTTCCTTGGGGTTGTTGGGTTGTTGTTTTTCAGCTTCCCGGTTTCTTTTCAGAGAAGTAATGTAAAAGAGAGACTTGCCCATGTTTGGATTTATTTCCATTCCTTAATTCCACATACTTTATTTCTGAGTCATGTATCTCTCCTAAGAGATGAATTTTGAAGGTTGTGAACTTTGCAGCTTACTGGGAAATCCTCTTCCCTAGGCAGTGGAGCCAGGATTTATTGTCTTTCCCACAGTTTTTTCAAGAAAGAGAAAATATATTTGGTGGGGAAACTGGTTCTGGGGGCGAGAATAGGGAGCTTAAAAAACGAAAACAGCCATAGAAGGCACTGTAGGAGCAAGGCTGAATTTTAGATGAAGTGGTCTTCTGTTTCTCTTCTAAATCCCCAAATGCAAACGGAGGTGTTTATTCAAGGAGATCTCTGCTTTTTGGAGTCTGCTTTTTGGCATTTGGGGCGTTCTTCCCAAGAAACAGGGCAGGAACACCAGCTTCAGGCACACACACTGCCCGAGGCGTTCCCCATGACCAGCTCTCAGATCCCCGCTGCCCCGGCTTCAGCTCTGAGTGATGACATGGTGCCTAGAAAATGGAGCATGAAGGATGAATGTCAATCACACAGCAGAAGTTGAATAAGTAGGGTAGGGGGAGGTGGGTTTTTATGACACCATCTGCTTCCGTGATCTGGAGTCGCAAAGTAGGATCATGGCTCGAGCTCTCTGCTATAGGTTAACAAAAGCCTTTAAATAGGGTAGCTAATGGGTCAAATGTATCTTCGCTTGTAAGGTTAAGACCCACAAGTCATCGTTTGTAGGAAGGTGGGGGGTGGATTGGTCACTGGAGAGCAAAGACATTAAATTAAATGTGGTGAAGGAGCCACATGGGACCCCTTAATAGTTTCTGCGTATTATTTTTTCTTAATGAAATGCAAGTTAATGTAATCCCACCCTCCTGGCCTGCCAAACATCAACTCTGGCCTTTTGAAGGTTGTCATGTCGCTACTGCCTTATAAATGATTCTGTGCACCTTCCACTCTCCGCTGCCTTCTTGTCACTTCCAGCCCCTGGTTTTTGACGTAAACAAGGGATTATGGCAGTGGGAAGCTGGGACTGTCAGGCGCTTCAGTTTTGCTTCTCACCTCGTTGCTTTCTTACAACAAAAAAATAAGATATGTTTTTAAAAGGGGGTTGTACAGAGACCCAATGGTGCATTAAAAATCAGGCAACAAAAGTGGGGAGAAAACAAGTGTGGAATATGAAATATGGATGGGGATGTGGGCCTCTGGAGTTCGTGCTCAGATAGACAGTGTTGTGCAAGGTGGACCCAAGCGAGCCTAAGCCCCAGGTTCATTTGCTGGTCAGGGCTCAGAGCATTGCTTTCTGGGGAAAGTGAGTGGAACTGGGTCAGGTGCAGCACACCAGGTTCATTTTAAGAGCCGTTGTAGGAAGGCTGAAAGAACTTGAATCTGAAATAGTTTTTCTAGTAAAACCAGAAGCCAAAAGCCACCTCAGTTGTTACGCTGCTACTGCCCACTGCTCAGCAGCAGCAGCACCTGCTGGATGGAGTGCTGTGCGCTTTCTCCTGTAACAGCTCCCTGCTGGTGTCCCTTAGGATGGACTGTTTCTTTGACCTCCCCTAGGAGATGTTGTCCTTCTCTCCCTCCAGCTGTTCTGTGCAGACCTGCCATGTTTCCTGTTCTGACTTCAGTGCTCCTCAATCCTAGAAAAAAACTGAACCAGAGAGCCATGCACGGAGCTCATCCCCAGCCTGCTGACCATCGGGGCACACATATGTGCTTGGTTTGATGCTCCCAGCTCTCATCTCTTTTTAACTGTGCAAAAATGGTTTTCCTGCAAGTTGGCTTTTCCTGGAGCTAGCCTTCAGCTCAGGTTACCTCCATACTTGGGGACACTGTTCCTCCTTTTGCCTGAGCCAGTTCCTAAAAAATGCAAATACATACATCTCCCCATCTTTTCTTTCTTCGTACACCTCTGTGCTCAGCACAATTCCTGGCCTCAGAGGCACTGCTTGGCTCTGGGAGTCTGCATAGCTTGAGAGGAGCCAATGATTTCTTTGATGAAAAGCAGTCTCCTGAGTAGGGCTCAGGTGGGTGCCCTGTATAATGCAGGCGGGGAGTGGAAGTTGGGGTTTGTCACCACCATGGTTTGTTTTTGGGAAGGAGGCACAGAACTTGAATGGCTCATCAAATCTCTGCAGCGCTGAGGTGGATGGGTTTTTCCTTTCTCTATAATCAGCCTTTGATTTCACTAAATGATGATTATTTTGAAGTGAAATTGTTTTCATTCTGTTCGACAGTTTCTTAGGAATGAAAAGATTTTGGCTTCCTTTTCAAAGTATCTAATAGTGCTGCTGAAATAGGAGCTGTGCTCAGTAGGAGCATGAGGGCAGCTGGTTGGAAGTGATAAGCGACAGGAAAAGAAGAGTAAAGGTGACAACGCAGTCCAAAGGATTTTCCATTATCACATAAGTATGTGTAGAAGGAGGTCAAAGAATCTGTCAGTTCAAACTAAATGTGTCTGGAAATGAATGTAACTGATGTGTCCCACTACATCAGGATCCATCGTGCCCCGTGTTCTCCTGATTTACTTTGTTATGTTCGCAAAATGCATGCATTTACCTGGGTTGGTCTCCACTAATTACAAATTAATGGCTATTAACCGTGATAAGGATAGTCCAGCAAAGTCTGAAAAGATGAGCCCTGTAACAAGTGTACTTACAAACCCATGGAAGAGGGCTGGGAGGTTTGGGATGATTCCTACCCCATGCTTGGTTCAGATATTGCTCAGCTGTAATTCTTGAGAGAACTGCTCAAAGTTTTCCCTTCCTTCAGGGCAGTGCTAATCAACATAATCTGCTTTATGCGGTGGGACTGGTAGTCTAATTGATGTGTCCATGTAAAAGAAAACTCTGATAGTGGAACAGAATTTTATACCCTAGTTGGCATCTCAACAAAGAGGCATGAGACTGACTGGGCATGAAATCCGAATTACCTCGATGGCCAACCATGGTGGTTCTCCCAGGGCATGGCCATGCAGCGGTGGGCACGCTCACACTCATGAGCTTACTGCTTCTTGAGGCAGGAAAGCTGTCGAATCTGGCACTACTTCAAAACAAAAATGGTCTGTGGGGGTGCAGAGAATGCTGTAGTCCAGCAGAATTCCTTCAAATACTCATCAGAAAGTGAAATGTCACTTGTTGAAAGGACTCTACGTACACTGCTGTGAATAGACACATTTCGTTAAGCGAAGAGTTGCATGGTGCAGTGCAAGGTTTTTGTGTGTAGAACCCATGTGCAGAGAACCTCCTGGGAACCCTTCAGATGGATTTGGAGCTCTCTGTGAAGGTGGATCCCAGGAGGCAGTTCCCTCTCTAGGAGGGCTTTTGTCTCTTCTCCCACCTGCAAGAGTCCTTGGAGCAGCTGTGGAACACAGATTTCCGTATCCCAACAGCAGACTCAGCTGCATCCCAGCAAGATCCATCCCCATATTTCTCCTTAGGGGAAGTATCTTTGTTGACTGTGTGTGGAGCTACCAAGGGCTGCTCTTATCGGGATGATTAATGATGAAGAGATTTCTCCAGAGAGGCCTACAAAGCTGGGATCCCTCTGTTTGGTCCTGCTTTGGTAACATAAAGGTGAAAGGCCGAGGAATTCATCACTTTGAGCATCCTCCCTCAGGAAAGAGAATCTCATGTAATTAAATAACTGTGCCCACAAGGTTTTCAGGGGTAAAAAGCAGCAGTTAAAGACAGAAGCTTCAGTAAAAATCATGGATCTACCTGCAGCACTCCTGCCATAACCTTTTTGAGGCAGGTAAGTGTCCTCACAGTTGTGGTGGAGAGGGAGTGGTATTGCAATGCCAGGCATGCTTTTTTCTTAGCATAGGTGGAGCTTAGCAGCCCAAGGGTGCTCAGTGCCGGGATGCGCGCAAACCCCATCTTAAACCTATGAGCTTGTTTTAAGGCTAATCCATTTGTGCTTAATTTATGAACAGCTGGTCGATTTAAAGGGATTTTCGTCCTGGAGTAAACAAGAAGAACATTTACACAACCAGTAAACTATCCCGCTGTAAATTCTCTTTGCAATTGTTGCAGCTATCTGTTTGCATTAGATCTTAACTTCCTCAGTGCAAAGCTAATCCTTCTTGATCCCGTAGTGAAGTCATGATCCTGTGTTTGATGTCACCATCTGTTGCCATAGAAGCAACTGTGATGTTGCAAATTAAACATTATGACTTCATGGCAAGATAAAAGCACGTCTTCGGCTGCTCGCAGAATTAGGAATATTTCCATGAAGTGTGCAAAAAATATGCCAGTTTAGATTTTGTCTAAGTGCAGTTCTTGGCAAGTTTGTGAACGGGGAGAGGTTGAATAATGTGTTGCATAGAAGGGGCAGAACAAATCCCAGGGTTTGTCTCAAACGTGGGCTTTTAAAATAAAAACACTCTTGTACAAGTAATTGTACTTGGCAGGGGCTCTGCCTGTTAAAAGTCTGTATGGGTACAAACAAGATTGAAATAGCTTAAAACCAGAGCTGAGCGTTGTGTTCTGGTCAGCACAGCTATCTGCTGGCGGCACAGCAGAGCCATGATCTCACCTGGCAGTGTGCAACAGCTGTTGAGAATGATGAGTTTAGTCACATAAATATCCAGTCAGGGATTATGAATCTGGAACTAGAATATGTTTGTTGAGGTTTTTTTCCTGCAGCATTTAAATTGCTAAGGAAATTAAGCCTTGATCACAGTTTAGGTGTCTGACTCACTTAAGAAAAATGTTCCTTTTCATGAATTAGAGGAATGTTTTCTGCCTCCCAGAGGTCAGGATGTGGGCTTTTGACTCAGTGGTGGGGAAGCAAAGGCATCACATTAGTGGTGTGGGAAGAGAAGAGCAGTGGTATGGATGCACTGCACAAGCGTGCAGACAATGGCAGTGACCTGCTGGTACCCCTCATGCTCCTACCAGCAGCAAGAGCTTGCAGAGAATGCTAAGGAAAATGCAGGAGCTCTTGTTCTTCTTGTTACTGTACAGAAGAGAAGCAGATGAGAAGTATGACTTTTTGTGTACAAACAGGGAGAGATCCTCCCTGAGACCCAGTGCAACCTCGTGGGGGAGGCAAGGGTTTCTCAGTGAGAATCTGCCACGTGGGTTTGCTTGCCTTTCTGTTGAAGAATTCCACGCATCTTGGGGAGGAACTGGGTTGTATTGTCCAGCCTGGTCCGCTTTGGTGGCATTGTTTCCTCTGATGCGTTTGCAGTTACTTTGTTTTACCACTGATTTCACTCCTGTGTGATAAGCACGCCGTTCTGATAAGGGAGTCGGAGGCAGCTGGGTTTACTCAGCTCACTTCTTTAAGGGAAGGCACTAACTCAGAATTCTCTTGGCATGTCTCTCTCCATCTCTGAATATATCTCCAAGGGAAACAAAAGTCAAAAATAACATCTAGGGACCCCCAGCAGAATTAGGCTCACTTTAAGCATGACACACGCTCTATATCCCTGGGGCAGGCACTTCATTTTGTACTGTTTCAGATCTCTGTGACACAATGATTGATTTTGGAGAGGTGAAGTTGCCTCAGTCATTAGTTAAAAAGCCCGATAAAGCTGCACAAAGATATTAAGTTGTTATCAATCATCAGCATCTTTTTGTTCCCCCACAGCCTCTACCCCAGCTCTCAAAGGAAGAAGAGTGGCAGGCCGGAGGCTCGGGCTCCCTTTCAGCCTGTCAGGGCTTTATTAGATGCTGGCTCTCTCGCCACTGAAACCCTGGTTAGCAGCAGATGATTAATGGGAGCATGTACTGAGGCCATGCTGGGCTCCTGCTGGCCACCAGCATCCCACAGCCCGGCCTGGGCCTGCCCCGGGCCTCGGCCTTGCCCTTGCTCCCTGCCTGGCCTCTCCTGCTCGGCGCCGCCACTGCCTTGTCAGCCCTGCTTCTGCCTGCAGTGCAAACCCATGGTGGTTCCAGGGCATTCATTTCCTTTTCTCCCCTTTCCTGTTCCCATCCCTCCAGTTGGATCTAACCGGTTCGTGGAAGTCTCTTCAGTATGTGAATGGCAGCTCAAATCCTCCTGGGATCTGTGGAGCTGCCTGAAGCAGAGGCAATTGATTCCTGCCTTAAATGCATAGGGCTCTCCCAGTTTTTATTCATTTCCCTCAGCCACAGAGGTATTTCTCCAGACTTACAGTGCTCACTTCATCATTTGTGCTGTTCATGTCCAGGGAGCTGGCTTCACCGTTCTGAATTTCTTTTCTGTCGGTACTGCTGGCACTTGAAGGTGTGGAGAAGTCCTCAAGTAGAACCCTTTGGTTGGCTGTGGTTTGGAGTGGTGTTTGGGTTACTTTAGCAGGCAAAAGAGGATGTTTTGTGGATAGGTTTCTCTAGCTAGAATAAGCCTCCCTGTGGCATGGCTGACAAAGGGGTAATGCACAGTACGGGCGGGTAATGACCAACAGAAGGTGAGGTTCACGTCATGCAACTGAGGGCAGAGCTACACTTCATCACTTCATCTCCCCTTCATAACATGATATGATTCCTCTTTTTTCAGCTGTCTGTCCAAAGCCGCTCAGTGCTTCCAACAGCTTCCTGGGGTTGTGACTGTAGTTGCTGCTGTGATGGAGTTCCCTGTTTTGAGGTGGGGAAGGGTGTATTTTTATTTCCCTCTAGGCTTATGTTCTGTTTTGCCTTTCGTGATGCAAGTATTTTTCTCATGTTTTCAGCATGAGTACAGCATGCCTGTATCTGCATCCTGGTACACCAGAATTGATGTGTAGATGTGTTGAAAGGACCTGTGGTGTGTACGTTTTCCCCACTGGAGGCCTTTTGCTACAGGAGCTCTGCTGAAGGGTTCCTGAGTGGTACACGGATAACAAAGCACAAGCCAGTTTAGATCTGTTTTGACTAAGTTCTGTTGTTTAAAAAAAGCAAGAGGTGTATCTGAGACTAAAAATGTCCATCTACCTCCCTGTGTCCAACAGCTGCTAGAATGAAAGCCTGGTGGCAAATAGCACCCAAACAGGGACGAGGAAACAGAGGGAACTTTCTTAGTGGCATTCCAACCTGAAAGACTTCCCTGTGTCAGAGATGGCACCTTCAGATACTGTTCCCATTAATTTTTTTAACTGCCTTTTGAGCCTTTGTGCATCTTAGCTGTGAAGACAGGTTTTGTAGTTCAACTAGCTACAATGTGGAGAACCACTTCCTGAAATGCGTTGTCTTTCCTGCCTTGATATGTCATTATCAGCAGACCTGGTGTCATCGGTCACCTGTTCTTGTACGGCCTGGGCTGTACCCTCGGTCCTTGCGCTGCTTTCTGTGTGTCCTTGCGCTGCTGAGGAATGTGTCCGTTGCTGTAGTTGTTATCTGTGCTTCAAGCAGTTATCTGTCCTCCACCACACCCACCGAAGCTTCCTTTTTGAGGCAGATTTTTGTCTGAATCTGTAGTTTCCGCTGCGAAAGCACTGAGGTGCCCAGCGAAACAGGTGAGAGGTCGAGTCTGAGGATGTAGGCATGAGGTGCGGTTTCCCAGCATGAAGGCAGAGCAAGGATCATCTTTGGGCAACCTATTCCACTAAGGAGGCAGTATGAAAGAGAATCTCTTCAGGAGTTAAAATGCTGAAGCTTTTCTCACTTTTCTCAATGACTTTATAATCCTCGTACTTTCTCAGCAGTATTTAGGTGCATACCAGCCTGTTATCTGTAGCTGTTCGAAAGTGAGGCTGATCAGTGGTTTATTGCTAAAAATAATGGTTTTTTAAAGGGCACCATTGTTCGCTGTGGACTGATCTCCTTTTCAAGCCTGATTTAAGCAAACTTGACGCTAATTCACTGAGTAGTTTGGATAAACAGTTATTTAGAAATTGCTCATTTGAATTATTTTCTCTTTGGAACTGGTAGTGAGTGATTGGCCTTAGTAAGGAAAGTGATATTGTTGCTTTGTTCTGATTGCATAATTTACATTTCTAAGGGGAGGAAATGAACAACGAAGAATAATGAGCATCAAGGTAATAATGGGGATTCTGGTTCTTGTGGTGGCACCCTTTCAGCTCTGGAGAACGCAGCGCTATCCCTAACGTTTGTGGAAATAAACAAAAAGAACCCATTCATGCATAGTGATAAGGCGCAGCGTTGTCTGTAGCAGCTGTTTGGTTGAGAACCAGCACGGAAAGCTGTGCCTTGAAGGACTCAGCCCTTCGTGTGCATGTGACATTTCTGGGGAAACACAAACCATTGCAGTCATAAAGCACTAATCCCCAGCGACAGAGACAGAAACTCGGGGATGCCTGAAGGTGTTAATATTTACTTAAGTGCTGACTGCAGAAACGCACAGAGCACGTGTGCCTGCACACAGCACTGCTGGTCTCAGCAACGTGTAGATCTCAGTGCAAGCTCATTTGGGTGATGCTCCTAACGCAAGAAGGAGGCTTTGTAGAATAGGTGGTGTTTCTAGCTTGTGGGGTAATCGTCAAGTGCCAGCTCTGCATAACAGACCCACAGCTGCTTGTGCATGAGGAGAAGGAAGAACTGACGCAGCTCGTGGTGCTGGTGATGCCCGAGGGTCGAGATAGGTTTAGGCAGTCCAGGATGGGTTTTAAGGAATGACACAATTCTGAATAAGCAGCGGGATTTTCGTTATTGGAAACAGGTTTAGTTCTCATTGCAGCAAGTGAGCACCTTTTCAGCGCAGAACGAGCCTAAGAAATGGTGAGCAAATGTGACTTCGACATGCCAGTTTCATTTCAGAGCACTGTGAACGATGAAAGATGTGGGTGGATGTCGGTGTGGTTACATGCCCATCTGCCACCTTGACGTACCCTTCCCAGAGGGTGCTGCAGTGGGGCCCTCCGCAGCATCCTTCCTCTTCATCACAGCAGGTGTCAGAGTGTGGGGCTGGCAGGGAGTGCTGCTGGTGTCACACCACAGAGCTGCTTTGGCAGCAGCAGTGCACAGGTCGCACTGGTACTGTACATTTGAGAATTGGCACGTTGCTTATTTTCTGTTTGGCTGGGTGATAGAGCGTGTTTCTTTCAGCTGCCATCTTATTTTATACGTGTGCAGGGGAAACTTTCAGAAGTTTAGCCCATAGCACGTAGTTACAATAATGAGAGAGGCAGCTGCTGTCTTCCCCGAGCCCGGTTAGTTCTGCGGTGCGGCTCAAGCCTGTTACCTCCCCATGTAATCTGCTCATTTCCCTTGTCAGGAGGCGCACACAGCACTGTATTTACAGCCAGGGGATTAGGCTGGCAGTGCTCCAGCGCTGCTGGGACGGCCGCAGCCAGCCCGCTTCAGCTGAGCCTGTCAGCACTGATTGATTTTCATGGTTGACAGCATTTGAAATGCTTTCAGATTGTGATTTCTCACTGGGCTTGATCTGGGGGAGGTATTTTTATTATCATTATTAATAGTAGAAATAGTATTATCTGGATACTTACACAGATAGAGATTATGGGCACAGACTGGCATGAACAGTCGGTGTTGAGCTCCATGCGGGCAAGGAGTAATCCCATCAAGGCTTGCTTTGCAAAACGTAGCTGGGCTGCAGCACTTCCAAGGCAAATTAGAATTCACTGTTCAGAATTCGCCAGTCTTACTTTCTTTGTTATTGTCAATTACTGGTAATAATGTTGGAGTTTGTATTTTCTAGGATATGTTTTTAAGTTAACGAGTAGATGGAACAAAATGCACATCAGTCTAAAAGGTGAGGCTTCACAGAACTGGCTTTGAGCTACTTCTGCTGAACAAAGGATCTGCAGGCTAACAAGTTGCAGGGTGTCCTTGAAAGGCATAGCTCTGGGTTCTGCTCATGAGCATGAATTGTTGGCTTTGTCCCTACTTGTTTGCCTTGAGTTGGGAGGAGCTGTGAGTTCTGGTAGGGATGAGCTTTTTCCCATTACCATCCATGCCTGAGGATGAGATGGCACAAGATTTCTAGTACTGCCTTGTCCATCTTTGCTACTGTCTCTCCTTAATGTTTGATTAATTGCTCCATGGAGAAGCGGTGTCCTGGGTTTTGTGTGATGCCTAGGGATGGGTTTGGGAAGAAATGCCCTTAGAGTCTTTTCACAAGTTTACAGGCAACATCCCTTGCTGTGCTCCCAGCATTGCCTGCCATGGCGGGAGAGTGTGTTCCAGCTGCACGCCTGTTTGCACAGCTGGATTCAAGTCAGTTGTCCTCACCTGATCCTCAGCACCTCTACAGCTTTTAACCATCTGGTTCACAACTGTCAGCAAAGAACTGCCAGCTTCCTTCTCCTGCGAATGTGCTCTGTAAGCTTCAGGCAGTCCCAGCGGAGGAGCTTGCTGGCTTGTACCTTTGGTGTATGCCACCCTAGGAAATGCTGCACAGAGCAGGTGAGCTCCAGAAAGGTGTGGAGCTTATCCTGCAATCCCTTCAAACATTGCAACCCCATCTGCATCTACCATCAAAGTATTCAGGTGATGTCTGCGGGTTGGTGGGTTGCTCACCAGCAGCCCCTCCAGGTGCCAGAGAGGCAAAGCACAGCCTGGTCTCTTGCTTTGAGCATTGCTCATCATGGATCATCTCTTCAGACACACAGGTGCAGGGTTTTTAGTTGCCCATTTCTGCTGCTTCTTTGGAGGAACCAGGAATTTTTTTTTACTCTTCTGTCACTGCGGGATGTCACTTGATGTGACAGATGTCTGTCAAGCTTCTTTTGCAGGTACTGGCTGTTCTACTGCACTCTGAGCAGTCCCAACTGGAGAGCATACCCACATAAACCTTTTACATACTGCAGAAGGGAAGCAGCAGTTACCTGCTGAACCCTCCAACCTGCACCGTGTGCCAGCTCTTCCCCACATCTTGCTAAAAGAACTGCTTATGCCTGTTTAATTTCTCTCTAAGGTATGTGATTTTCGACAGCAACAAACAAAAGGTAAAAAACACTTTGGACAGCACAAGAATAGCACTAAGGTTTATTTTTTAACATGTGGAGAAACTGTCAGTTTTGATCTATGAAGGCAACATATCCTAATGCTTTGGAATTAGCTTTGTTGCTGTGAAAGATAACAATGAAAAACATACATGCAAAAAACCCAGAGGACGTCTGTTAATAGCATTGCTCTGAAAAACAGTCTGATCTTTGTGGGAAATACATTACTCACGGAAAGAGGAAATCACAGTGGCTAATAAGAGGAAATTTCAGAGTTGAATCAGTCTTCTCATCTTTGTTCGAAGGGATCCCCCCTCAGTCAGAGTAAAAGGTCTTTTTAAGTTCAAGGCTGAAGTATCCTGCTGTTCGTGCAACCATATTTTCTTTTTCCTACAGTACAAAACGTAAGGAAAAATGAGTCCGTATGAACATCTCAGACTAGGGCTACAGTCCTCAGGATTTACATGTAATCCGTGCCCTGTATCGCTCTGAGAGGCAAATTACTGATAAGTCTATGTCCTTACTCCACTTCGGTAGTCATCCCCCATAGTGCTTACTGACCAAGAACAAGAACCCATTCTGTAAGTCATTATATAAAGGCATAGGCAAAGGCCAGTTGCCCCTTCTCCAAGCTTTGTTAGGTGCTGAATGATCTTCCCTATGGCTCTGGTAGGTGGGGGTTCTGATGGAGCAACCTTTGAGAGGGCAGGGCAGGTAGAGGATGTGGGCAGCTACTGAGTCCTTTTAAAGTTTGGAGGAGATGAGCTGTGGTCTGGAATTATTTGTGGTGTGTGTGTCTGTCTGCTGTCATGAAGCATATTTAGGAATCCTTTGGCTACATTTGTGCAGTCACTGTTGCTGTTGGCATTGCAGTGCATCTACAGGAGTTGTCTTCTGTGGACTAGTGGACTGTGGACTGTGGACTGTGGAGAATCACATTTTGTCTGCAGGTGGTTTCCTAATATATAGACCTGCAAATCTGAGACAGGTCTATAAATGTTGACTGGAGTGTTCCATGTCAGTGCAAGTGGTGGTTTTGCCTGGCAGTCCAATGGCAGAGCAGGGTGCTTGCCTGTCAAGGACCAGAACAGCTATTATCTCAACATTATGTATTTTTCTTAAAAAGAGTAGTAGTTGTCTATGGTGTGCCATCTGGTTAGCATCTGGCCAGTGCCTCCAAGTGTCTGTGGTAACCTTTAGCCAGTTTGGGCAAAGAATTTCGTCTTGTGCAGATTTAGGACTGCTTATCTCTTTTAAACAGAACTGAGCTTTAAAAGGCTGCTGAGCCAATAGATGAGGTTAATAAATTGCCAGATTGAAAACATGCATTATTTGCTCTGTCTGAGAACCACAGGTGGTTGTTTATGGGCAGGTGTATGGGCACTCACCTCCTGGACATGGGAGGTAATATCACCAGGAGGTTCTGAGCAGCCTGTCCTGGCTCCTTCCACATCTCTGATGCAGATTTTCCTTTTTTGTTACGGCTCAATTGACGCCTCCTCTACTTTTTACCTTTTCAGATCAGTTGTTCATAACTCCACACATGGCATTTATCTGCTACCTCCATCTGTGTGATAGAGGAGAGGCAGGATTTTGGTGTGGTAAATGCTGCTAAGACATTTCATGCGGTTTCCCCTGTGCTGTAGGATTGCACGTGGGAATCCTAGAGAACTGTGCATGTAGCTGTAGGTTCTGCTCAAATCTGGAGTGGGTTAAGTAATCCTTTGTTGTATTATTGACCCCTGTTCTTTAATGCATGTTTCACAGCTTCCCTAAAGTCAGTTTAGTCTTTCTTATTGAGCTTGCCGAGCGCTGATTAAGTTTGATTTTTGACTGGTTGGTTGTTTTGGTTTTTCTTGCCTACAGGTGGTATCATCATACCAGATAGTGGTAATCATGTAGAGAGACTTTTTGGTTGGCTGCCCATACGGTACACAGCTGTATTCCCTGCAGTTCCAGCTCTTTCTTTAAATGCCAGCAAGAGCACTACTAAATTTGGAGGGACTTTCGTCACTTAGAACACAGGGTCTGAGCCCAGTAGCGTGTCTGTGCATTGGAAAGCTCATGTAAGAGTGTTTGTCTCCCATTTATGCTTCCCATTGCTCTGGTTTGTGACAGGCTGTTGGTTCTTTTTGTTCTGTGTTCCTTTAATGGTCTCCTTTAGAGGAGATTCCGTAAAATTTTCGCTGAAAATGTAGATAAATTGTATCCTCTTTGTGCTTATTTATCTGCCATTCAGATAATACTGTTCAGAGTAAAGTACTGTGGTATTAAACCCAAAGACTACGTATGAATTGCAGCTATAAAAGCAGATTACGATATACACGCTTATATCAGCTTACTATCTACAAGCTGTCACATAGGTTGGTTCTAAGACATAACCACAGAGTTGCTCTGTACTCACCACATCTTTGCATCACAGGACACAGCGCAGGAGACCAGAGAGAATTTTATCTTCAGGCTCTGCTCAAACTGGAAGTGCCAAGGTCAGCAGAACCAACACAAAGAATACTGCTGAAAATACCGGGCTCCCAGTGGGCACCAAAAGAAGTTGGGCCTGTCAGCCTTGTCCTTATCTGGGTGGCTAATAAAGCATGTACAAGCATTTCTCTACTTGAGATAAAGTCAGTTTTCTGGTTCCTTCAAAGAGTAGGTTTGGCAGCAGTTATGTCTACAAAGAAGCATTTACTTTTCCATGCTTGCTCATGGGATATACCTAAATGGACATGCAGATAAACAAGCACCTGTGGTCTCCTGTCAGAGCAAGCCATGTTACAGTGGCAGTGCCAGATTTTGTGCACGTCCATGACTTTATCATCTTATCCAGGGCCCACAAGTGGGGCTCCAGTGTCCATCAGCATGCCCTTGACTGGCCAGAGACCTTTGCACCAGAGTTGGTGTTCCATCAGCTTTTGTGGTACACCTGCTATCTACCTGCCTGCTGTGGGTCTTTATCCTGTAATATCTTCTACTCTTTTACTCAGCTCTGCCTTCTGCACAGAGCGCTCTCTCATAGCTTTGTCACGCTTTGATGGGTGTTGCAGGGCACGTTGTGATAACGGAGCTCAAATATTCTGTCAGGTGAGCAGTAATCTCTGTAGTGGGCTCAAATTCAACTGCTGTATTTAACAGCTAAGAGTATTGCACCAGCACGGGGAGGGAGGGTGTAGAAGGTTTGCTTTCTGCGTATTACTGAATCTCTGCAGGCTTTGGCTTCAGTTAGGCACCTGATGTGGGGGTGTATCACCGGGGTTTGGCTTGGCTCGAGGCGGCTGTAGGATGCTGCGTTGTGCTGGAGAAGCACAGAGACGTGAGCTGTGTGTGCTGCCAGTGCTTTGGTCCTAATGAGCAGCACAACCACAAGCAGCCAGCACGTGGGGTTTGTGCAGGGGGACTCTTGCCAGAGAAATCCCATTGTTTTGTTTGCTAATTTACAAAATTAGTGGCTGAGAGGAATGCAAGACAGGCATAGATGCGCAGGAAGGAGATTGATTTATAGAGACAGAAGAGGAAGTAGAGGAAGGAGGAAATGAGAGAATCTTGGGAGGAAGGAAGGAAGGGAGCCTAGCAATGAAATGAGACAGCTCTTGGGTAGTTCTCCCGATATGAAAGCTTAATATTTATTGTGCAACAATGAGCAGATCTCTAATGGGAGAGACACGAACAGTGCAAACTCATTTTCCTTGTTTTTGGAGTAGCTCTTGCTTTGCAAAGCTTCTCTTTTCCCCCACGTTTTTGCTAGCAAACTTCTAAATTGTGTCATGTTACTGACCTGAGAAATAGGAGATGTTTTTGTTGATCAGAACCTATTCCATCTGTCCTGCCAAAACAAGCACCAACTTCATGGGATGACAGTTTTCTCACTGCTCTGTTTACCGCGCGTGCAGAGTGAAGTGAAAGGCTCAGGGCGGGCTGTGTCAGGGCGTTGTTAGCCCGAGATGACGTTTCAGTCATGACCAGAGCAGATATTTGTCTTGAAGACGTTACAGTAAAACTCACCCAAGGAACAAAAGGCAGCAGCTGCCTGGCCTAACTTTGAACTTAGCAAGCCCAAACCTTGCCTTCCTGCAGAACTGCAGCCAGGTGCATTGCTAACGTGCCTCCGGGTGCTCTCTGTTACAACACGAGAACATGACTGCAAGGGCTGCAATGAAAAGTGAGTCTGGCTTTCTTTCATCCTGTGGCATGCCCTTGGAGTTAGGCAATATGGATATTTTCCTAATCACCTGTACTATTTAACTCACTGAACACCTGGCCCTGAAGGTACTGCTGAAGTTGTGCTTTAAAATTCACGGTGAAACATTTTAATATGCCTCACTTCTGAAAATGAGGTCTCCAGTTTTGAGTTAGATAGGTGTGCTACAATGCACTGCTTCACTTCCATGCCTCTTTGAATCGGGAGTGGGTTTTTTTGCTGCTTATCACAGAATCATAGAATCGCAGAATGGCCTGGGTTGAAAAGGACCACAATGATCATCTAGGTTCAACCCCCTGCTATGTGCAGGGTCACCAACCACCAGACCAGTTCATCTTAGCTGTAGAAGCTTTTCAAAAATGCAACCTTTGTTAGATTAGCTTTTGTTACCTCTTTTCCTCGGTGCACAAGATATGGTCAGGCTGCAGGCTTTGTTCTTCGACTGCTGAGCTAAAGTTGCAGTGAGTTTTTATTGCAGCTGAGGAGTAGAGCAGATGACACGTTAGAATAGCCTGCATTTGTTCACATGTCTTTTTTTAGGCAACTAGGAGACTATTGAAATAGCAGCAGTGCTGTAGTGATCTAAGTCTATGGGTGTATGAGTTTCAAAGCCAGAGATGGTATCTTGTGTTACCCTGATACGCGTGGGGAAGCAGGACGGGCTTTTGATGGCAGCTATTTAATTAGCTGAAACATCAGAGCACATTCCTTATCTGTATGGTGTGGAGATCCTGTTTGCTGCCATTTTCATGATGATTCAGTAGGTCTTTAAATACTCCTGTTAAAGATTATTTAAATCACGTAGCAAGAAGGTGAGTGTGAAGAACAGGCTCCTGACGTGCACTTGGGAGATATCTGCAAGCTTTCTTCACGTCGGCATGTATGCTTGGAGTATTATCAGATAAACTAGTTGGAATTCAGCAGTCTTTAGTATGCTGGGGTGCTGCTGCAGTGAGCTCATTGCAGGCTGATGGGTGGACCTGGTGAGAACCGCGTAGCATGCAGGGAAAAGAAGTTGCTCACTCCAGGGAGCCCTGGGCTGGATGCGTGCCCGTGCTTTGGGTTGGATGCTGGCTGGGTCAGCTGCCGGTGTGGCAGAGATGCGTAGCACATTCCTACCTTGGAAATTCACTTTGGCTGTATTTCCTTGTTATTATGAGGACCCTCAGGGACAGATCGATGGCAGCAAAGAGACGATGTCTCATAAAACGACGGCCCCATCAGCAGCAGTTTGTAATGAGAGTGCTGTGCCTTTTCTTTTCAAATTCAGTCACTCTTAGAAACAGCACTGAATGGAGGAGAACTTCAAAGTGTGGGATTTGGGGATTTCTGTGTTTTGTTTTTTTTTCTTTGTTTGTTTTAAATAATATTGAAGCAGTCTTATATTTCACTGCATACATTCATTTTGCGCCTGGTTTCTATATTTGGATGGCATATAAATACTGGATCCCAGAAGGTCCTGTTTCAGCTAGGAAATTGAGTTGATTTGCTCTCTTTGAGATGAGCATTACAGCAAGAAAAATATATATATATTAGTTAAGACAGTCTAAACTGAGTGAAATCCCCAAGCACCTCATTCTTCTCACCATGTTTTAATGCAACACCAACCATTTGAAACCAGTCCATCCCTAGAAGCAAGGTTTTCAAGGAAGCCTTGTACAGAGGTTCTCTGTGTTAGCCTTTCTGGGCTTGCACTTGTCTTTCCATCCTAAAACCTTTTTTTTTTCCTGCTGTGTAAACTATCAGTACCAACAGCAAAACTGGCAGACTGTAAAAACCAGCAGCTGTTGAGTGCACCATACCCAGAATTAACAGGTGTGTAATGAGCTCTGTATAAGCTCCTGTCACAGTCTCTAGCTGGCACTGCAGTAGGGCATCACAGCACGGTTGGTCTTCTGTTGGGTCTCTACACTTTTTTTTACGTTGGTCAAAATTCAGCAAATGGGAAGAATGTGTAGGCTTTGTCCCAGGTCTTTCATTTATAGTGATCCGAGGGAGTTCACGTATTAAGACTGACTTTAAAAAAAAAAAACAATTTGGGTAGTGTCATTGGGGTCCTATGTATCATGTCTTATGGTATCCCTTTGTCCTTTCTTGTCACTCTCCCTGCTCGTTTGCTTACAGCAGAAGCAGAATGAAGGGAGAAAGACTTCTGCCAGCCTGAGCCTGTGAAACCAGCCTTCATGAAAAGTAGAAGTTGGTGAGAATTGCTGACCTCTTCCCAGTCTGTGTTAGCAGTGATAGTAGAAGATAAAGTCCATCTTACTCCTATCAAACAAAAAGGAAAATGCTCTAGTGAACTCTTTCCTTTAATCTGTTTCACACAAAAGTCACTTTGGTCTGGTGAAATGGATTTCTGCCAAAGGGTCTTTTTCAAGACCTTTCCCTCATGTTTCTGTCAGTCAAGGCCTTGGAGGGGATTTCATTGAAAGCCCTTGGCTTTGAGATTGGGTGGTAAGGCACAAGATCTCTTCTAGCATCTCTGTGCTCATCAGACAGCTTCAAAACCAGCATTAAGGGATGACAGGCAAAATGTCTGCAAATCTCAGCTAGACAAAGTTGCTTTTGCTAAATCAAACCAGCATACATCAAATGGAAATCATCAAATAGAAGTCCTTCATTTAGGATGCCTGCTCCAGACTTAGCATTACTTGATGTGGCATGATTTCCTGAGTAGACTAAGTTGTGTCCTGCCTGGTGTTGCTGCAGTTCCTGCTCTCCTTCCTCAGTTCCCTTAAGTCTTACAGAAGGAGGTTTTGGCTGTCTCCAAGTAGGATCTTTCAGTTGTGGCCTCATTTGATTGTTGGTGTGCTTCTCAGGAAGCATTCTGTAAGTAGCAGTCATTTGCTGGTCTTCCAACTTGGAGTTCAGAAGGCTGAGAAAAATGTGATGCATGATGATGAAAAGCACGTGTAGCAGAAGTGCTCAGTCATGGCCTGAATCAGTGATGGAGCACCTGGTGGAAGGCAGGGCCAACCCAGGGGAGCTCAGGTGTATGCAACGTACTGAGTGACCAGAGGGGTGGAGCCAGGATTGACCCCTTCCCAGCCCTCATTTAAGGGCTGGCAGTGGAGGTGAGGGGGTCTTGCTGGAGGTCTCTGTCTACCTGAGGTCTTCCAAAGGTAAGCAGATTTTTCCTTTTTTCTGTGCTTACAACTGCTGTATTTGAGCTTATCCTCGCTTATTGCAGCCTAGGACTTGGCCGTCCTGCTATTATTGCTGTGCTTTCTATCACATTTCAGCAAGCAAATAAAATATTCCTTGTGTCTATTAGTGCCTTTCTAATAATCTAGGTCTTTCTAATATTGTGACATTAGACATCAAGAATGCATGTATTCCAGTTTCTATCGCATACTAGTGATAGGAAAGTAATTCACAATACAGCCTCTGGAGTGTTTTGGTGCTGCCCAGAAATGACTCTTTGTGGTCACCCTTATGGTCCCATACAGCATCTATAGTGTGTCTGATGCAGTCAGATCAGTACAGGTCCATCCTAGCTTAGTGGAGGCATTTCTCTTGATAAGAGCTATTTGCTATCTGTTGTGTGTAGTCCGCAGAAACAGAAGGATGCCTCATAGAGGTTTTCTTCAGGCTTTAGTCATAAAGCAAGTTTCTAAGGTAAGCATGTTGTGAAAATGTCTTAGAACTGGGTGAGGCCATTCTGGGCTCTCTTCTCTCTCTGTATGAGAAATGTTCTTCATTTTTTGTTTTCATTCACTCACACAGAAGTGATATCACATACTTGTCTTCCTTTCAGTTAAAAAAAAAAAAAAACTAGAGATAGTATTAGGAAGGCATCGTTTGAAAACAGTATTTTTAGACCGTGAAGCTGTCCCAGGCTCCTCTCTATTTTCTAAGAGCAGAGATTAAGAATTCACTGAAGAACAACTCCCTCGTCTGCCTTCCCCATCCCCTGCTTCTTCATTGCTGTTTTTGAAATTGCTTAGTGCTGTTTTTGAACAAGAGTAATAATCCTGATGTCAGCAACAATTATGCTGTATTTCCCTTTTATGTACTCTGTGACCGTCTTTCACACTCACAGTTTCCGCTGAGGCGGACACAGAGTTGGAACCAGTTTGGGTTATAGGTTGGAGAGGGGGATTTTTCCCTTGGGTAGCTTCCATGCTTTTTCTGAATTAAATTTAATCTTATCAAATTAATTAAGGACAGTTTCCCTTAAACCTGATCTGATCCAGCTGCTCAGTAGAAAGAGAGGTTTGGTTTTTTTTAGACCGAAGGAAAGCAAACTGTTCCTTTCCTATCTCTTCCTGGCTCTCTGCCACGAAATGGTCACAGATATTGACCTGGGCTGTAGAAACAGGAGAAGAGTGACATCAGTCCTTCTGCAATACAGCGCTCCGAGGTGAAATCTGTGAGATTTAATCGCTCCTATGAAACCTCTGAACAGTGTAGGCCAGCTTGTTGTATGTTGCTATCTATTTCCAGGTTTACATGACAGAAGGGGACTGTAACTGAGGTGTGCTGTCTGATAGCTCTGTGGTAAGCAGTTTTGTGGGAGAGGAGTGCTCACAGTCCGTTAGTAAAAGAAGGATCTCTACAGAATCACAGAATCCATCACTGCACCTGGGACAAGTAGGTGTCCTCAAGCATTAAATGTAGCCAGGTTTCAGAAGTGCTTTGTTGAACCATTGGGGCCCGCTGTTGTAAAATGGAAGCCTTGATTTAGAGCACTGCGATTCAGTGTGTATATTTTGATGCTTATGTGTTGTGATGATGGCAGCATTGTTATCAGGAGTATCTGAAACTTGTTTGTAGTCCCAGTTACCTGAACAGAGTCCTCATCATCCTGAGTTGGAAACTGAACAGCACTGGGGAAAACATTTACAAGCAAACACACGGTTCATGTGGGCATGCTGTGTTCCTGTGGATTCCCCCAGCAAACTGTCCGGAGTAAATGTCTGACAAATTTCAGCCAAAGAGGAAGAGACACCTCAGGGAGAGGTCTAGAAAGTTTAATGAAGGCAGGAGGTAATGACAGAGGAGGGAGATGCAATCATCTCCCAGAGCAGAGGCTGGAGCTTCCTGCTATACATCAGAGAATTAACACCAGCTTCTGAAAATGAGACTCAGATGTGTTGGAAACCAGGCATAGGTAGGCCTGAAGACTCGCAAGCAGAGATTGCATGTAACTTAATGTTAATGTCTGGGAAGTAGGTACTGTCTCACTAGTGTCTACAGTAGCTAGCCATGCCGGAGTCCTGCTGTCGTGCTGCTGTTCACCCAGTACAGGCAGAGGTTCAGGCGATAGTTCATTCTCAGCATGTCTGCCAGCTAACTTGAAGTAAACACAGAGATGGAGTTCAAGATTGCCACTAAGAAACATGAACAGATACCTGGAAAACATGATTGCACTTCATGGGAGTTATCACACAGTTGAACAAAGATGTCTTCAGGGTTACCTGCTTGACGCTTTTTCACTAATGCATTGCATTTAGGGCATGAAAGGTTCATTTCTTCAGGAATTTTTGAGTTAGGTGGACAGTCACTATTTTGAGCCGAACTTTACTGTCCACCAGAAGAAACCCCCTTTGCCCAATTTCACTGGCTCCTCTCAGTGCAAGTGAAGGATCTCACTAGGTTGGTTGGCTGGGGCCCTGTGTGGATGGAGATGATGTTCTAAATTTGTGCATTACTTCAGCTGTGTTAAGTCCCTTTATGAACAGGAGATGCATCCTCTGGCCTAGGCTTGTTCACTGGCACCTGGCTCCTGGGCTATCAAGAAAGATTGCATCATGTTCATTAGCCTAATCACAATAATTACTGCCTGAAGACAAGACTGCGCAAGAAAGGAAAAGAGGTAATTGAATGTGTTTTTTTGGTGAGAAATCCACCTAGAATTTGAAAACGTCCACAAAAAAACCTCTTTGTTTAATTTTCAACTTTCTACGCTCTTGCATATGCTTTCAATCAAGTTAAAATATTCTTCCAAAGTCTGCACTTAGCACTGACGGTTATCTGAAATGACATGGATTAACTTCCTAACAGCACAGAATGGCTGTAGAAAAGTCTGAAATACAGCTGGAATATTTTTAATTGGAATTTTACTGTTTTCCAGCAAGAATAATAACTGATTGCTGTTTGCATTTTATGTTGAGGAAGGCAATGCAGGAAACTTGAAATGACTGAATTCTGTCAGTGGGAAAAATTAACTACCATTTTATCACACTTACCATTCCCTATCAGCCCCATCACTGGACGTGCTGGTAAATCGTACAGGCTACCATGGTTGGCACTGTTACTTAATTTACCACTCTGCTTAGTATTCAATATTTAGTAGCTGTTCTGTAGTATGGAGAAGATGGGAGACTACTGCAGACTCTCTCAGTGCTGAAAACATACATGGGATTTCATTCACTTATTTTAAGAATTGTTCTCTTTCCAGCCCAAGAAGTGGTGTCTGAATTAGCCATCTCTTTTAAATCATCGTCAATTACTTTAAAACAGGGATAGGGTGCTTGCTGGAGAGGGGAGAAAGGAAGACACTGGCATCTGCTGCCTGTTAAGTCCATTAATTGAAAAGAAAATCCTGCTGGTGCCAGAATGTACAGCCCCACTCCTAATTAAGCCTAGAGAAGCAATGGGCTGGTTTTAATTGAGAACAGCATCTCTCTTAATGGTGCCAGCAGCTGAAAAATGCAAATAAATACAAAGCGTGAAGCACTTGCAGGACAGTGGTGACTGTTTATAGGGTCAGCCGTTGTGCCGTGCATGGAAACCTGCATCCCTTCACATAGTATGGAGGAATAATTGGGTCCCCACTGTGGGCAGAGTCATCTGTGCTTTTCTAGCTCTGAGAGCTAAATGTTTACAAGACAAATTAGCAGCAGTCATTAGGAATGTGTCTTTTCCAAAATAGCTAAGGAAAAAAGTATTTCCTGGTGACTTTGGTGGCAGGAGCAAGAGCTCCTGTGCTTTACCCATGGCAGTGTGGTTCCAATTAGCGTGGCCTTCATATTTGAAATGCTTTCTGACCAGGTCAGCTGTGAGCACAGGCTTCTCCTATGCACCACACTTTAATCCCAGATCCATTAATTATCACATTTACCTTATTAGTTACAAAATAATAATAGTAATAATTCTGAAAAGATCAGCCATTAGGAGCTTGGTGCTGAGAAAGGTCCAAAGCCATCATTAGCCTGGTTTCTGGAGGGACTGGGGCTTATGTGATTGTATCATCTGTTCTCATGCTAAAAGCTTTTGAACCCACTGGACAATTCCAGCCTCAAATTTCAGTGAAAATAAGTGCCTGGGCAAAGCAAAGAGGAACAAATTAATACCCCCTAACCCTCCCCTCAAGGGGAGAATGCTCAGCTACATAATTAGGCGTTAATGAGTCCACGCAGGACATGTGGCTCTGCTTCAGGAGCAGCTCTGAGCAGAGCTCCCAGTTATTCACCATGGGATGATCAAACCCCACACAGGAGATGCTTTCCTTGGTGAGTCCCGCTTCCCCTTGCTCTGATAGAAGCAGTTCTGCCGTGCCTGGGGAAACCTCCATGCTGCTCCGTGCCCCCATGCTTCGCCTCGCCATCTGTTTCTCCACCAGTGAGGCACTGAGGCCCGGCCGCCATTTTGAGGCAGGTGCGTTGCCTTTCTGCACAGACACCAGCATCCCGTGCCATGGATGAAGTGACCCTTCAGTGTTCCTTCCAGGGGAAGGGTCTTTTTACACAGCCTAGCTCTTTGTCTCCAGCTATAGACAGAAATAAAGGGCTCTCAGCTTCAGGAGCAGCCGCTTCAGTCCATTTTATCTGCTGAAATACCCACCATCCCACCAAACTGCAGACAATTTACCAAAGCCAAGTTCTGGGACACAGGAATATCTCAGCTCCATCTGTTGTCTTGCGGTTGCTGAGTTGTGTAGCATATTGAGTAGCGCTTTAGTGTCTGAGGTGCTTCTGAAACCACACGTTCAATGAGGATGTATGTATCTGTAGTGACAGGTGGCACTTGCTCTGTGTGAAGGGAAAGCAGTGTGGCCTTCCAGCCCTGCCTGTGGCATGTGGTGGCTCAGGGTGCTAACTGCTCACGCCTGAGTGCCTGAAACATGTCTGTTCATTAAGCAATTAGCCAAGAGCAAAGAAAATTGCAGGAGGAACTCCCTTGCAGTAGTATCAGAAATGCAGTTTGGGAGGAGACTGATTGTATTTACCTCATCTGGAAGGCAAGGACATGCCGTAAGTGAATCTGCTGTCAGTTCTGAGATTTTTGTCTGCAGTTCCTTCAGGAGTCGAGGTGGTTTTGGTCTGGCTGTAGTCCAGATCATTTAGGAGCCTGGCTACTCTGGCTTGGGCTATAATGACCTGGCCACGTTGTTAAGCTGCTGCTGTGAGCCTCATGGTGGATTTAGATGTGGCTTGCGTTCATGGCAGTTCAGCAAGTCCTTTCTGTGTATTTTAAACCTTTTTTGCTGTATCTACTGTAGAAATGTAGAAGTACAGGCTGTGATTTATTTCGAGGTGTGTTTTCTCACTTCGGTGTCTTCAGTGTGGCTAGTTGCTGCTTTCAAGTTGTTCATATGCAGATGACTGCAGAATATCCCGTGAACACTCAGTTGGCCAAGAAGTATGACTGGGGACTGGTGCAATCAGTGTTATCTTTGAACTCTGGTTATATTTGGCAGTTTCATTCAAGTGTTTGTTTTTCTGTGTATGTGGAGCAAAGGACTAAGGTTCAGAAAATGAAACTTTTACTGTATGAACAAAAATGAAACTTCTAAATAGATTTGGTCAGTGGTTTTAAAAATATGTTTTGTGTAGCTCAAGAGTTTTCCTGCGTTCAACCTAAGCTCTACTAACAAAAGATGCTCCAGAGCTGAGACCTGGGATGCCTTGAGGTTTCTCTATGCCTTTTTCAAGGCCCAAGTTGCAATGCTCGCCTTTGACTTTTCCAGCTACGTCTCTTGAGATTGTGGTTTATGTGGTCATGCTGTTGCAATACCGGTTTGGGCGATGACCTCTAAGCACAGTTTCAGCTCTTGAAGCAATGTCTTTGACCTTGCAGGCAGAGCAGCAGTTGGACTGTATAAACAGACCCTTGTTTGTGACTCAGTAATTCTTAATTCTTCTGGGACCATGTTCTGGGAGTCTGGTATGTAGTACAGGAGCCACTGACCTGCAGCACTCTTTCTGAAGGCAATAAGGAGGCAAGTGGTTTGGCATCAAAGAAGCTTTGTTGACATGTGCTGGAGAATATGGCTCCCAAACCTGACCTCCTCCTGAGCTTCCCAAGATGCCGTCCAACCTAGGGTACGCAGAAGGCAGATGCCCATCCCATGCTCTATGGGAAGCAACTAGGTAGGAGCACGAAGCAAGAGGCTCCTGCTGCCTTTCTCAGAAAGAAATGCTGCCAGCAGTCCTTGCTGCATCCTCTTCTAAATGGGGGAAACCCCAAATGCTGTTGTGTGGGAGGCTGCAAAGTTGGGAGTGCTTGCGGAAGCAAGATGAGAAACATGAAACCAGTGTACTTTGACTTTTTCCATCACAAGATGGGAACCGGCGCATGTGAAGCTGGATGGCTGCTGACCTCTGAGCTAGTGCTTGTTTCCTGAACCTGAGGTCAAGTAATCTAGGGGGTTTTGCAAGATTTGCCCTTGGCATGCTTTTCAGTCCTTGAGCAGCCTTCCTTACCCCATGGGTATTTCCTGTTCATCCTTTGTCTCTGATATGTAGATTGGAAACTCTTTAAGACTTTGCTTTTCCCACTGTGCAACTCTATGGTGCCAACTTCAATTAGCTGAGCAGTTGCTGTTTGTCATACATGGAACAACAGCCTGGAATTGCTGAGTGCCTGTTCTGCCTTGACTTTAGGCAGCTTTGGTCCAAGATCATTTGCCTGAGCCCCCCCTCGCTCTTGTTCCTTGTTGTACACTGTTACAGTGTGTGGGAAAGACCAGAAAAGTACTTCTCTGGGTGGAACTTTGGATTGGTGCATCATTCTTACGATAAAATTTTGGGTCAGTGAATGAGAAGTTCAGACTTCTTCTTTGGGAATGAGTTTCTTGAGTTGAATTGCACTGGGATTGCCTGCAGACAGGTTCCATTGGAAGCAGGAGCACTGATTAAATAGTTAAGGATATCAAAATTAAAAGCATGCCTCCGGTAATAGTGGCTCTTCATTTTCAGTGAAGCACACGCTTAAGATAGTCATCAAAGGAAGAAAACAAATGTGGCCACCAGCTGGTAGATGAAATGTCCGTGGTGCTATGTGTGTATGTGTAAAAGATGGGAATGGAAGGGACAGGCAGATGGGCAGCATGGAGGTGTCTGCTGCTTTCCAGGGTAACTGCCAGGTGGATCTGAACAAGTTGATGCTTTCTCCCATCCTGCCAAGTTTTCCTTGTCTTTTGGGGACCGTGCTTTTGCCACCCAGTGCTGGGAGGCGGTATGATGGTTTATGGGCTGTTGGCTGCAGCTTCAAGCAGTTCGAGAGAAACCCTTTAAAACCATAGCTCACACTTTGTGAGGCTGTGAGGGGCAATCTGGAAATCAAATGGAAATCTCCTGCCTCCTTGAGTTCAGTTGGGCAGCATCAGTCCTTTCAGTTGCTATATTTTTTTTCTGGCTGACCTCAGGCAGTGCTCTCTCAAGACAGGCTGTGATGCTGAATTGAAAATCTGCTGCTGATGATCGCTTGGTGTGCTGCAGGAAGGGCAAAGCAGCACCTTGGCCATGGGTCCCCATTTCTCTTGCCCTGGGCAGAAGCACAGCTCTCTTCTCCTTTCTGCAGTGAGCCCACCTGAGCCATTTGTTTGTGCTGAGACCTCTGGTAGCCCATTAGCACAAATGCCAGCTCTCCCAGCCCTTCAGTGTGGTTTTTAATGGAGCCCTCAGCAAGTGAGTGCTTTATTTTGGAGGCTTCAGTAGACAATAGGCTTTCTGGATTCTCCTCCGGGGGACAAGCTTGTCAATCATATTGTCACAGACAATAATTACCCCCTGCTTTATTCGCTCTGTCTGTCTTCAGAACAGTCAATTAGGGCTATTGATACAGACAAGCTATTCTCACCAAGTTAGTTTTCAGCCTAATTAAAAGGAACCTGTCAGCGCCTTTCCCGTAACCTTGGGCTTCTAATGGCTTCTCTTTGTGTACTGTGCAGGAACTAAAGCTCAGCCCCAGTTCCTGGAGACAGAGGGCTTAGTTAGAGGGAATTCTTTCCTATGGGCGTTTTCCCCAGTGATGCTGAGAGGGCAGGATGGGGAGAGGGAGAGCAGGATTCTTGAACAGATGCAGCCAGGAAGGCAGGACTCTGTCTGGGGTTGGTAAAATTCATCAGAAGACCTCTGAGCTTTGGGCTCCTTGAAAGCAGTCTGATGGTAAATAAGCATTAATTGAAAAGACAAATAAGGGCTGGGCCCAATCCAGGGATAAAACCAATGCTTTTTCCTGCCTAAATGTTTTGTTCTGCTGTCCTTTTCTTTAAAATTACTAGAATGTGCGAAAACATAACTCAAGATGAGACTTTCCGGTGTTACTGCAGATCTAAATTGTATTCAGCAAAGTAAATACTTTGGCCAAATTCTAATGCGATGAAAGAAGGAAACACTGCGTTCTACGACTTCAGCTTATTTCAGCAGATGGTGTCCTCAGGCATGAAACAAGCTCCCCATCAGGCTTCGGGGACATGCTTCTGCTGTGATGTTTTTCCTCATGGGATCCAGTGGATGGGGTCTAGCTTCTGAAGAGACGGTGGGCAAGGTGTTCAAGCTTCTGCTTCTACAAGACTGAGCTGTATGCATTACGTAAACGTGCTGCTATAACTGATCACTTATTTTCTGAATTAATAGTACGTTTTTTTTGTTTCCTTTTCCATGTTTCTGCTGCTGTTGGATCTTCTTCTCCAACTTGAACTGAAACATAGGTAAGTGTAAGATCTGTTTTGCTAATATCAATTATATTATTAATCATAGGATGGCTTGGGTTGGAAGGGACCCCAAGGATCATCAAGTTCCAACCCCCCTGCCACAGGCAGGCTGCCAACCACTAGATAAGCACTAAATCTTGTTGCTAAGGGCCCCATCCAGCCTGGCCTTGAGCACCTCCATGGACAGGGCAGCCACAGTTTCTCTGGGCAGCCCGTGCCAATGCCTCATCACTCTCTCAGTAATGAACTTCCCCCTGACATCTAATCTGTGTCTCCCCTCCTTTAGTTTCAAACTATTCTCCTTGTCCTATCACTATCTAACCCTGTAAAAAAAAAAAAAATTGGTTTCCTTTGAAATACTGAAGGGCTGCAATGAGGTCACCCCTCAGCCTTCTCTTTTGCAGGCTGAGCAAGCCCAGCACTCTCAGCCTGTCTTCGTAATTGAGGTGCTTCAGCCCTTAGATCATGTTCATGGCCCTCCTGTGGACCCTCTCCAAAAGATCCACATCCTTCCTATGTTGAGGGCCACAGTCAATTTTTTTCTATCCCCCCCTCCCTTTTCCTCATACTCTCTGCTATATTGCAAGTGACTTCTCAGGAGCGTGTTGCATGGAGAGAGAAATAATAAGGAAGATACAATCCCCAGTACTCTATAAATACATGTTCCCAAACTATGAGCCATTTCACAAAAAGAGAAGAAAATCCAAAAAGCAAGTTTCCCATTTACCCCAGAAACAGAAAAGTGGGGTGATGCCATTCTCTTGCCAGTGAAATTCCTAACCAACTCTTTGTGCCAGTGCTGTAACTGAAAGCACTGCGAATCAGAACTCTATATGAAGAGACTCTTTCCTTTCCTTCCATGAGGTGGACCTCTGTAGGAAGTCACAAATGTATTTCCAATTCAAAAATGTGACTGGGATTTTTAAATGTAAGAAAGCATACCTGTCCTTTTCATTAGAAGAACCTTGTGCTCAAGACTCTTAGCATGCTTCCAGAAAGGCTTTGCTGACAAGCTTATTGTAATGCTTAATCCTATTGTTATTCAGAATCTGTCCCAAATCTTGCCCCCTGCCCTCCCCTATTTAACAAGTACACAGAAAGGGAATAAGGGGCGTTTAATTTCTGGAGTCTCAGAAGACTTTCTGCTGCCTTTGGAGATGTGTGGAGAGCGGAAAAGGTCTGTGAGGTCTCAAACTGGAGCCTTCAGTTTGAGCCTGGGTGGTTGCACCTGAGCTCAGCAGTGCAGGATGTGTTCTGGGCTTCTCTGTCTTCAGTGTGACCTGAGCTGCTGCATCCCCCAAACTGCTGCTTCGTTGCTCTGGAGCTCCCTGCAGTCACTGCATCATTCAAAGGACACTTCAGCTGTCTCCCATGATTTTCATGGTTATCTGTAGGCAGCTGCTGAAAATTCAGTTTTGTTCTTGACCTTAGGTTTTCTGCATCTGTCCCCAAGCTGTGTGGCTGCACTGATGTTACAAAGGCAGCGCGTGGCTGTCTTTGTGCCACTGCTGTCACCAGTCATAATTTTGCCCAAGTTGAATCTTGTTGTAAACACAGTTACTCTCGCACATTTTGCAGGACTGCATTAGCCAAATGACAAAACAGCCAAAAAAATAGAAAATTCCCTTTTTTAAAAGAACTGTTTTGCTACTTAAGTAACCAAGCAAGCAAATGGTGATTGCAAGTATGAGGGCTTCGTGTAAGTTGCATTCTTTAAAAGCTGTGTGCTTGTTATAGCCCTAATATTTGAAATACAACAGAATACCATCAGGATTGCATGTGCTATAGGTGGAGCATACAAATGTCTGAACTGTGCCATGGAGCTTGAAGTGATCCAGCTATGTAAGTTCATGTGCATGCATATGTAATCTGAATACACTTGCACCGGTAGATGTTGCCCTTAAGTTGTGTTAATGTGGGGTGTTATCTCTGAAGGAAAGTGAGTGAGTGGTTTTTATGCACTGTTTTCCAGTCTTGCCATTAATGAATACTCTTTCTGGTTTAGCTTTATGTGGAACAATTGTTGTCCATGTCTACACCGAGGTCTTGGTGTCTGTGTGTGGCTTATGTAGCATTAGAGGTAAATCTCTCTGGAGTAACTCCCAGCTGTTCCAGTGTCCAAGGGATATCGTCAGCCTGAGTATAATCCCCACTGTCAGTATGCTATTGAATCCATCACCAGCATGATTAGCTGGTCTTCTCATTCTATGTAGAACAGCAAGAGTGGGTGTCATTGTGAAATAACTTACTGCAGAAGTAGTTTGTCATCCACTACAGATGATGTTCAGTTTGGTTACAACATGTGCGTTTTGAAATACAACATGCACGTGTTGGGGATGAGGGGTTGGATGTGCTTGGTAGTTCTATGTGGTAGATTATTTCATTGGATATATTCAGATTCTTCTTGAAAAGGAAAGAGCAGGCTTTCCAATGTAGTACTTGAGTTCTGTGTCCTTCAGCAGATGATGCTCAGGAAGGGCTTCTTGAGAGTTGCAGTAAAGGTAAGAGTTATTTGCATGCAGGAAAGAGCAAGTAGCAATAGCACTAGCAGTACCATTATTTGTCTTACTAAAGGTTCATTTATATTTATATGCACAGACATCTGAAAAGGTAATTTGTTTGAAAAGGAGAGGTCTCTGGTTTACTTTAGCAGGGTGCTGGAATAAGAACTCAGTGCTGGGGCTTAACTGAGCTGTAAGCTCTGAACTGACCAGCTGTAGCACATGGAAGATGTTCAGCAATCTTGTCCGCTACTTTTGGCAAACGATGCCTTTGGAGTGTTGTCAGCTGTGACTGGGAGGCTTAGGAACATAAAAGTTCTGTTTAGAAAAAAGTCCTTATTTACTATCAGTATGTCCATTAAAAAAAGAAAAAAAAAAAATGAAGCAGGTTCTGTTTTTGCCCTGCTGGATGTCCTCTGGCTATCATACAGTTTAATGACCTTGGAGTTCTCCATCTTCCTTCTCTTCAGCTCCTCAGCACTCTCCAGTCTCTCGTCTCTTAATGCACTGTATGTGAAAACAAATCAAACTGAAGCAATTTTTTCCTGACTTAGCAATTAGTAAAGAAATGCAGTTTCTGAGAAAAACAGGAATCTCAAGGTAGAAGAAATCAAGTCAAACTGTAGCAGGATGAGCACAAAGCACATGAATCTTAATGGAAAAAACCTATCATAAAAAAAGATGAAATGCATCAGAAATGTTTTCCATCTCTTGTATTTATTTCACTTCTAATTTCTGTTGTTGTGTGCAGTTAGCTTTCTCAGCCTACTGTCTAACACCGCGGAGTTTCAGCGTGCATGAAGTGCAGTAGCACAATGCCATCCATCTTGGTTTAAAACCATATCAAAGGTACTGACATCTCTTTGAAGTGATATATTAGGCTTGCTGGTTTAGACACTAAACTTTGATATATGTATGTAATTGTGGGTGAGGGGCTCCCATAAACATTAAATACTGTTACATATCCACTACTCAGCCTTTAATAGGAAAATTCAGCCAGGCTTTGCAGTTTACTAACCCTGAGTATCAGTGAAAGCTCAGCTGAACATCGATCGTATTCTCAAGTGAATTTAGTGTGGTTGGCTGAAGTTCCTGGATTTGATACAAGGAACCAAGAGAGAGCACACATCAGTTACAGAAGACACTGCATTTTCTTCTGCTTTATTTACTTTCAAGCTGCATGAATTGCTGCTGGCCTTGCTGCTACGATAGAGCTGTATTAAGATCAAGTCCTCATGTTAAAAGCTGCTTAACAGCTCTGGTATTTTCTTTATTTCTGTTGCTCATGGCATTGTGGATCCAGGCTGTGGCCGAGGCGTTGCTGCCCACGGCTGTGCAGCAGGCAGGGCTGCAGCAGTTCAGTGGTTCGGTTGCCCAGCTGTGATGGAAGGCAGCTGGCATTCTGCTCAGAAACTCCTGCAGCTTTGTTCAGTGTGTTGTGGTGCTGTTCAGACAAAACGCTTGCATCGCGTCCAACAGAAGATAGGTTGCAATAGGTATCTGAGAAATGATAAGCAAGCGTGTAATTAAATATTGCACCATAACACGCACTCAAGAGGGAATGCAGTTAACGTCACTCCGTAGCATAAATATTTTTCTTCTTTGGTTCATTAGTTATACAGCAGTAATGCTTTCTTACTTTGTTTTCATTTATAGCCTTAGAATTAGAATGCAAACATTACTGAAAAGAATTTGCTTATGTAAATCCAATTGCCTTGTCTTTTACCTGAAACTTCAGTGAGTTTGCTGGGAGAGTTCCTTCGCTCTTTCTTCAGGTTTTCTTTGTGTCATTCTTGTGAGCAGATAGAGAGGTAAACTGGCTTTACGCTGCTGTATCGCTTCTGTATTTTCTGTTTCCTGTTCTTATTCAGGCCTTTAACTTGGCTGCAAGCTGAAGGAGTAAGAGAACATTCGGGAGCAAGAAGCACGGGGGTTTTTACAGCTTGAGATGATGTAGGCTAAAGGGAAGAAGAAATTGCATGTTGAAAAGATGCCTGGAAGACAGAGTGGGCTTTCTGCCTTGGCTCGTTTCCCTGCGGGCCCAAGCAGCCCGGTGGGAGCACTGAGATGTTGGTGAGCGGCCTTGCCATGCTGCTGCTGAGCCTTGACCCTCCTCTCTGGGGGGGAGGAGAGGGAAGGCTCCAAGCACTCCTCAGTCTGAGCACTTGAGTTTACATGGGGATGATAACACGGTGGACAAATGGCCTGTGTTGTGGGATGATTATATTTTTCCTGTGCAGCTATGTGATACAAGTGCTAACAATTATGTTAAAGAAGAAATTCAGGATGCTTGAGAAAAGTATACTGTTATGGTTGTAGCAGCTGTTGCAGTTTTAGAGCCTGCTGTACTTCAGGGACTGGGGCCACTGCAGGAAGCCAGCATTTTAACTCTCTCTTGCTGGGAGGTGGAGAGCATCCACCCATGCAGGGGGGAATGTTGCCCTTCTAAAGAAGGACTGCTAACCCAAACCTCATTGTAGAAAGCCTTGAGCCTTAGGAAGCAGAGAACTGCTGCCAGGCAGCAGACCAGCAGCACTGGTTGCTCACCGGCTCTCTCTGCCTTCACCTTGCTGGCTCCCATTGCCACTTTAACAAGGCAGAAACCTCACGCAGCCTGGGAATTTCAACCACTGCACACTTACACCCTGAGGAGCCAACTGAAGGCAAATGGATGCCCAGCTGTCACAGGTGTTTCATTTATAGGTACTCACTGTGTCACCTGCAAACTGGGGTCTCTGTGCAGTTGAATGGTGAAGAGTGACAATTTTGCCATTGTCATACATTGCTTCTCTACTCCGAGAATCATAGAATAGAATCAAGGAATCATTAGGGTTGAGAAATGATGATCTCTAAGATCATGTAGTCCTGCCATGAGCTCATCACCACCCTCCTCGCTAAACCATGTCCCTCGGTGCCACACTTTCACGTTTGCTGGAAACCTTCAGGGATGATGACTCCACCACTGCCCTGGGCAAACACTGCCGAATTAAAAGCAGGTAGAAAGATGGCTTTGCTTTTTTTTTTTCTTGTTATGTCTGCCTGGACACGCCAGCATGAATGTTTTAATCAATTTTTGGAGATGCTTGAGCTTGACTTGGATCTGGTGAGACAGATTTTTTTAAGAGGAAAGAAAACTCTTCAGCCTTGCATGGGTGAATGGCCACATCCCTTGGTTCTCATTTGTCTTTCATAGAATGTGCAGTGCACTTATTTCCTCGTCCTCTGGGTTTTGTGGTCCTGAAGATGGTGGCTGAGATTGGGAACTGCCTGCCAGCACACAAGTTAAAGCAAGGCATTCACAGCTGGCATTGCTTAAACCTCCTACAGGCCTCCAGTATTTCCCAGGCAAATCTGTGGCAATCATTCTTATTTCATGAAACAGATTCAGAGCATCAATGGCTGGCAGCATCGCACTGAAAATAGGCTAAACTGCTGCAGCTAGGTTCCCAAGCAGAATTAGTACACAGAGCTGTGCAGTTAATTAATACCAACACATTCTCCTGGAATATCAGCAGATGGTCCACTGAGACGAGCAAAGTGCTCCATCTCTTTTCTGTGTGCATCAGTTCTTCCTGTTCAGAAGAAAGGGCAGGGAAAAACAAAAATGAGTTTGCTATTAGACGTGTTGGGAGTTCAGCTGCCTGGAGACCACAGATGAGCAATGCAAAGCCATCTGAGCAAAGCAGTGTGCTCAGCATCAGACCTTTTTGCACCACTGTAGCTCCCCTGACGTCAGCTGAGATAAACTGTACCAGCTCGTAGAAAATCAGCCCCATTACTTATAATTCTCAAAGGTTTAAATTATTCTGATAGTGTATCTCTCTCTAGCCCATGTATTTTTCCTCTGGGAAGCATGTTTCTGTGAAAATGCCAAACAAGCCAGGAGACAAAAGACCATTCTGCCCTTGGTATGTTATTAGAAGGACATAGGGCTATCAGTGTTGGAGAATCGCCATGCCAGGCACTGACCCACTCTGCTTTGTGCACAGATCCCATTTTACCAACACGTACCTTATTATCATTTTATTTTCAGTCCCTGTAAAACCTCTTTTCCTATTGCTGCTGTGTTTATCAATGCAATAATACAGAGCTGCTGTGCTGCAGTGTTCCCAGGTTCTTACAGCCAGCTGCTTTGTCTTGCTCCAGCCCCAAGTTTTTTTCCTGTTTTCCTCCAATTCTCTTGCTCCTACTCTTTAGTCAATTATGAGTATTCTTGTGCCTTGGGGTGTTGTTTAGTCTTTCTAACCCCTGGTATAAAGAAGTGATTTAGTGTAAAGAAGGACTTGATTAGCAAATACGAACCAGCAACTAATTGTGTGTTTGAGGATGGTGAAAGTGACCTCAGTGGGGTTCTTAGAAGCAAAGGTGGCTGGCAGTGCAATGGGGATGTCAGTATTGGGCTTAGCTGTATTTCACGATGTTTGGATCTATAGACCAAAACTTAGAAAATGGGTTAAACTGTCCGATGAGTGACCTTGTTGTGTTTTACTCTTTTGCTCTGTGGAGGTTGATAATTATAGGTTTCTCAAGAAAAGATAAATTAAAGATAATCAGGAAGCTGTGGAAGTTTGCTCTGTTCCTGTAACGATTTGCTCGTACAGCTGACCGATTACCACTTTTCCCCTTTTCATATTCATTTGCTTATGAAGAGCAGCACTTAAGTATTAAAAAAGGTATTTCGTGGGTGGCTTTGTAGGTTTCATTTGTTTTGCTGTTGTTTGCTTGCTTTTTAAGTCTTTAGGAATGGTGAGATTTGTCCACACTGCTGGTTGTTCCTGTTTTGCAAGGAATTTTTGTGCGTCGAATGTGACACAGGTGTGAACGTGGGTGCAGAAGCTGTGCCTGACCTCTTACACCTGGGGCTGCCTCTGATCCTTCACCAGGTCCGGTAGGTCGCGGAGCTGCTGGTGCACAGCCAGCCCAGTGCCGCAGGCAGCTCCGGGCCTCAGCCTGTTCTGGGAATGCTGGTACCAGGTGCCAGGCTCTGCCCATCTCAGCAGCTGCCTGCTGGGGAGGAGTGGCAGAGGCAGCTCACCCAACTTTCACTTGGGATTTTGTTGCAAAGGTTAAGTAAAATTACCTCCGTTAAGTATCTGCAAGAGAAGTGTGGATAATTCAAATCACTTTTAGGAAGATAGCGACATGCCTGCTGACAGCAGGAGAAAATCCCCTCTAAAGCTCTAAATTGGTGGTGTCCAAAAACGTCTCCAAAAACACAAAGGAGGAAGCGTGTGTTACAAAATCAAATCCCGATCACAAGTGGTGCGAGGCGGCTGCCTTTGTTGGTAGCATCAGGTTGCTGCACAGCTCAGGCTGTAGCTTGTAAAACCAAGCATAAAGCCACAGTTTAGTTTCAGATTACGTTGCGTGCTCTGGAATTTTAAGTAGTAGTCATGATACATCAGTGCTTCAAAGTGTTTATTGCTGCTAGCAGGAGACAAAGCAAGTCTCCTTATATTCCTGTGAATGTACAGAATATATACTATGCATATACGTGTATTATATGTATATCCTGTGAATATAAGGACGTTGAAGTTCCAGGTCACAGTTTCAGCCTGCAGGTTCCAAAGCTCAGGCAGGAGTGAGAGCCCTGGGGAGCGGGCGTTGTGCTGGGGCTCAGGCATGCTTGGCTTTGTGCTGCCTGGGGCTGTAACCCACTGCCCGCTGCCAGCACCGCTCTTGCACTGTACCCTGGCATCTCTGGTTTTTAAAAACGTGCTCCCAGGCAGGGAAAAGGCCATGGAATTCCTGTTTTTAAATCATACTGGCTCTATAGCCCTTATCTCTGCAACCATTTCTGAGAGGGGCTTCTGCCAGTTCTGCAGCTCTGTCAGCTGCATCAGTCATGCAGCTCATCTCAGGTCACAGCAGTCAGCAGCTCAGCCAGCAGTAAAATCAAGTACTTTCCGTGGCTGGCACATTCACCTTCTCCAGGAGCAGATGGCAGGACTCATCCAGCACACGCATGTGGCAGTGAATGTGCCGTCACCTGTGTGGTTTGTGCAGCTCTGGCATCTTGGCTCAGTGTCCCCTGCCCTGCCACAGCACAACCATAGCCACCTCATCCTGCTGAGCCCATGCCATCTCATGGGCAGGGAGTGCTGCTTGCCAGGGGAGGACAGCAATGGGCTTGGAGGCACAGAACAAACGAATGAGTGGTTCTCATCAAGTGAACTCTCAAGCTTTTCCCCTCTTTTCCCTGTCTCTGTGACATGTCACTAGAGCCAAATGGCATATTAGAGGCAATGGATAAGTGGTGTGATGCTCTGGTGGGAGGGAAAAGAAGATATCAATCTGCTTATAAACTATGCAATGGAGTGTGGTTTCAATGTTAATAATAGTAATAGCATGTAGCAGCAGCCAAAGATAATATGAAAAGTCCCATCACAGAGCTACAGCTTTAGGTGTCTTGGAGGGGCATAGCTCAGAACTGTTTTGTGTCCAGCACTGACTGCAGTGGGCTCAGGGCGTGTACAGACCTTAGAAAGTAAACCATCCTGGGCCTGTCCAATAGAGACTGCTTGGTGATCTCAAATATTGTAGGCAAAAAAAACACAGGACTCCAGCCTGAAGAGCCATTGTATCCTAAGCACCAGGAATCAAGCAAACTTTAGTTAATTCACCCCACTCAGCACCGTTATGCTGCAAATTGTGAAGATATCTCCAAAGTGCTCTGTCTCGCTGCTTCAAGATTTTTTGGAATAACTTCCCATTTGTCAACTGGTACTTAAATTGCTACCTGAGAAAGGTGATTGCGTTCCTTCCAGACATCCGTGCTCAATAATCCTAGACTTTCTGTTCCCAGTGTTATGCTAATGGTTACTGACCACAGAGCGGAGATCCTGATGGTTGCACTGGGAGAGTATCTGCACAGACAGCCTCTGGTGCAAATCAGTATGTGTGTATATACCAGAGGCAGGAGGAGAAATTAGGAGCTGTAAGGTCTAAGGGACTGTGTGTTGTCACCCAGCAGGACAGTGAAGGCTTTGGGAATACCAGCTCTTCTGATTGCAACTTCACGAGAGGTAATAAACCATTGCAGCCTGCTGTTACTGCTCCTGACTGGCTGTTAGGACTTTAATTGTACGTCTTCATTTCAAGTTCAGCAGGCAGATAGCTGGCTTTAATACAGCATTTGAAGCAGAGGAGACTGCTGGCATGTGCATTTATTTGCTTCAGGTGGCAGACTTGCCTTGCTCCTGGAGGACAGTGGTGTTTGCAAATTGACAACACGGACCTGTTCCTGTTAACCAGAGGCATCTGCCTGGGGCAGTGACACCAGGAAAAAGTGTGAGAGTTTGGAGCGATGCCTGTCCCCTCTGCCAGCCCATCTCCACCATGCTGCTGCTGTGGCATCCTGTGGCTGTTCAGATGGGACCGCTCTCCGGTTGTCCTGAAGAATTGGCTCCATGTGCAGGTGGAGGCAGATGTGTAATGTGGTCTTCACTCTCTCTAACAGTTTAAAAAAAAGTGTGGGATAGGATTGCTGATTTTTTACCCACATCCACTGGGTAGTTTTGCCCACATCTGCTGAGGCAGAAGTTCAGTGCGTCTCTAGTTCTCTGTGGCTAGTGATGTGTTTTCTCTCCAGTTTACAAATAGTGAAGTATAAAATCTGCAGCAGGAACACAGGGCATACCCTCTATCAGGGAAACGGCTGCACTTACAGCAACCTCGCAGTCCAGTTTCAGTCCTCAGTTCACCTTTAGCCGGGGTCTGACTCCAGTACGAGAAGTAGTCTGGCATTTCCCAGAAGTTTCATGCAACTCTACCAGCTAAACCATCTGACCATTTCCTTTTGTGAGGTGTCAGTTATTAGCAAGTGCTGCTGCCTTTTTCCTTTATCCATTTCTGCTTCTCATTTCTGTTTTTTCCTTTTGCCACTCTTTGAAATGACATAAAAGCTGTTTAAAATCTGACAAGTAACTTTTTTTTAAATAAGGGAAGGCCAAGCATGTTTCCCCTCCTCCCTCTTTTTCAGTGCTTCCCCCATTGTTTAGTCCTTTCCTTTTTGATTGTCACATAGTAAATTCACCATGAAGAGCGTCTGGGAAGGACAGAATAGGTCCCTCATCACACAGCAGTGATCTCTGCCAGGGAGGGGAGGTGAGGACTTGGCCTCTGCTTCGGCCTCAGCCCAGCTGCCTTCAGCCCCGTCAGTCACTGCAAGCACTGAGTTAATTGTGCTTGCTGGGACCCCAGCACCCTGCTCCTGTGGAAGTTGGGTTCCTTGGTGGGTTTAGGGACACTATGCATGCTCTGTCAGGACCACAAGCAAAACATTCACCTCGGTGGTTGTTACAGAGATGCTTATTTCTAAGTTTATGCTGTAGTCTGCTTTCTCCTGTTCTGTACATTGTGCCGTGGTGCTGGATCCTAAAGTGAATGCAGGTAGGGGAGGTGGTCTTGGAATTAAATAACAGTGATACAGGGCAGGATCTGTACGGTCTATTCAGACCTGTACTGAATAGTTCCAGACACTGTTGTTACTACCATTTAGTGGAAATGCAAAGAAAAATAGGCAGAAATGTGCGTGTGGTTTGGATTGCAAAGGGTTTGGCTATAACTCTTAAGCCCTTAAAACAGTCTGCTAGAACAAGATTAAGGAGCTACTAGAGGTTTATGTCGTCTTGCATTCTGCGTTGCTGCTTTTAAATGCTGCCTGCCACTGTCTTGGTGGTTACAGCCACAAAATGGGGCCGTGCAGACGCTCTGAGATCACACGTGTGTTTTAGTCATGTATTTAGGATACTCTACAGTATTTCTATTTATGTTCATGTCTCCTGAATTTATTGAATGGTGAGCAGCTGTCAGTTCTGCATTTAAACTGCCACAAAGCATTTAAATTCATTAATTGACAGTTACCTTACAAGCAACAGGAGTACATCTCTTGCTGGCTGTAGCCTGAAAAGCCTGTTTGAACCTTTAAAAACATTAGCACCCTTAATGAGCTGACAGTGAATCTGAGTTTCTGCATGTTCAGTGGGAGCTCTTCCTAACTGATGGCCAATTGCATTTCTCTCCTCTATCCAGGAGCGATAATGAGACCAGGACAGCATTTGGAGTAGGCCGTAGAGCCCCTTCAGAGCTGTTCCTTCTCTCTGTCATGAAGCTGGACGGAAGAGTGTATCCCATTCCAGAGGGTTAGCATCTGATAAACATTATTTAGAGTTCCTGTAGTTTTGTTTGCAAGGAAATTGAGGGTTCAGACAGCAAAACAGTGCACTGCAGTATTGACTTGAATCTATTCTCTGGCGTAAAGCCCCCCAAAAAGTGTTTCCTGCCAGCGTGGGGACTGGAAGATTGATTATAATTGGCATTGGGCAAGGCAGTACAGCAGCCCAATGCAGCGCTTACTGGACATTTTCATCTGTTTAATCTGTCCTGTTTAATATCTTTATTGATGACCTGGATGAGGGCATTGAGTGCACCCTCAGAAAGTTTGCAGATGACACCAAGCTGGCTGGAAGTGTTGATCTGCCTGAGGGTAGCGAGGCCCAACGGAGGGATCTGGATAGGTTGGATAGCTGGGCTGAAGCCAATGGGATGGGGTTCAACAAGACCAAACGCCGGGTCCTGCACTTTGGCCACAATAACTCCAGGCAACGCTACAGGCTTGGGGCAGCGTGGCTGGAAGACTGTTCAAAGGAAATGGACCTGGGGGTGTTGATTGACGCTAGACTGAACATGAGCCAGCAGTGTGCCCAGGTGGCCAAGAAGGCCAATGGCATCCTGGCTTGCATCAGAAACAGTGCTGCCAGCAGGAGCAGGGAAGTAATTATCCCCCTGTACTCAGCACTGGTGAGGCTGCACCTCGAGTACTGCATCCAGTTTTGGGCCCCTCACTGTACGAAAGACATTGAAGCCCTGGAGTGTGTCCAGAGGAGGGCAACAAAGCTGGTGAGGGGTCTGGAGCACAGGCCTTATGAAGAGCGACTGAAGGAGCTGGGATTGTTCAGTCTGGAGAAGAGGAGGCTCAGGGGAGACCTTATTGCTCTCTTTAACGACCTGAAGGGAGGTTGTAGTGAGCTGGGGGTCAGCCTCTTCTCTTGTGTGACTAGGGACAGGACTAGAGGGAACGGCTTCAAGCTGCGCCAGGGAAGGTTCAGGCTGGACGTTAGGAAATCCTACTTCTCTGAAAGGGTGGTCAGGCACTGTAATGGGCTGCCCAGAGAGGTGGTGGAGTCACCGAGCCTGGTGGTGTTCAAAGAGCGTTTGGATGTTGTGTTGAGGGACATGGTTTAGTGAGAACCATTGGTGAAGGGCGAATGGTTGGACTGGATGATCCTGTGGGTCTTTTCCAACCTTAGCGGTTCTGTGATTCTATGATTCTATGATCTGGAAGGTAGGCTTGATGCCTTGACAGCGCCCTTCCCTGGCCACAGTGAAGTCTCATTTACATTTGGTGCTTCCGTGATACAGATACTCAACATTTTACCTTTTTGGTTTGTCTCTGAGTGCACCTGAGCATCGAGCACTAATTACGTCCCACAGCTGCTGAAGATTAGCCAGCAATGTATCACCTCAGAGACACAGAGCTCTACCCGAGGGTGAAATCATTTGAGGTCTTTTATTTTAAAAGAGCTTTTTCTAACTTTCCAAATTCAACTTCTGAGTTCTGGGTGAAAGCTGGAGTCAATACTAAGCTTAACCTAAGAACTGATAAGAAAGCTACACTGGAAGTGCTTTTTCAGGGGGGAAAAAAAAAGCACCATGCTGACAAATTGCTCTTGCAACAGCATCAGCTTTACTGGCAGAGCTGCTACGTGCTGTTTGAGTAGCACCTCTCTGTGGAGTGAGCACACATGAAGGGAGCCTTCCAGCCCTGAGCCGGTTCTGCCAGCACAGGCAGTGCTGCACAGAGGGCTCCTGCTGGCACCATCCCACCTAGGCCACCCCTCCTCACCCCCTGTGGGCCGGGCTGTCAGCAGCCCACAGTGTGCACACAGCCTTAGTGTAGCGTGTATATCCATCTGGTTTGTAGAAGGCCTTGTGGTGGTGTGCAGCATGGCACTGCTGCTCATGAGTCCCAGCCTCTCAGTGTCAGTCTGTCTATTAATCCTTTCTAAACCTATTAAACCCTGCCTCTTAATACCCTTCCCACCTGCTTCACTTTGCAGTACATGTTGGTAGGGACAATGTGGGAGTGTACAGCTCAGTAAATGAAATTCTCAGAGGTGTCTGAGTGATGTAGGCTCTTGGAAGTGTTACCATACATAGCTCTTAGCATCGCTGGAGGAGTCCTGCAGTCCTGCATTAACACTGGCTGCTCACTTATAGTCCCTTCTCATCGTTCGCAGACGGTCAGCCGAAGCCTCTGCTGATACAAGTCAACAGCACCCCATACATTTCAGTGCTAATTTACAGCTCTTTGTGGATTCGGTGCTTGATGGCTGGGCTTATCAGGGAGAGCATCTGTATGGAGCATGTGAACCCCTATGCTGTGCTGTCACTGCATCCACAGGTGGCTTCCCCTCCAGTAACTCACATCTGTGGCACACGGCGTGTGCAGCACATAGCATGCCTGGATGGCCAGCAGCAGCTCCATTCCATGTTTGTTCCAGGCAGCCACGGCACTGCTTGTAATTCAATGTTGGGAGTTATCTGCTTTTCAATCAACCCCGAAATTGGGGACAGAAAACAGATCACTGTTATTGCGTTCCTGACAGGGAGAGTGGAGGCTATCACACACTTTCTCTCTTCCACCTCAATAGCAGCGCAAAATAAATTTTCTCAGTTCTTTCAAACCAGTTATGGATCTTTCCTCTTTTTGTCAGTCTTGTTCTGTGTGCAAGAAATGTTATAAATGGCTTTATTTTCAGAATAATATCCTTTCGCTCATATCTGTCCTGAATACAAAGAGGTCTGAAGACTCAAGTGTCGGGTCTGTGAGCAAATCCACTGCATTTTCAGCAGGGTTTCTCCATGCACGAACAGCAGTGTCAGCCCACCAGAGGAAGCTGTACAACTCTGTGCCAATACCGAGCAGTTCTTTCTCATCTGAGCGTTACATTTTTCTTTTGTGTAGAGAAATATGCTGTGCCGGGGGTTCTGCGAGGGCCGTGTCTCACTGGGTGTCACGGGAAGTTTGTCAAGCCGTAGTGCTGAGGAAGTAGAGAAATCCAATCTGGATTTCTGTCGGTGGCTTTCTGTCGGTGTCAGGCAGCGGGAGGGAGGGACATGAGTGGTCTGTCAAGTCAATCCTACGTCTGGGTTTTGAGCACTGCTTCTGCTTCAGCTTCAGGATGGGCTTTGTGATGTGTGGTTAGAACGGCTCTTGCTGTCTTTAATTGCAAGGCAGGTTCAGCTCAAGGCTCCTGCCACCGGGATGTGGGAATGGGGGTCTGCCTCGGCGGGAGGGAGGGCTGGAGGATTGCTGGTGGTGGTCAGGTCAGCACCGGCTCAGGTCAGTCTCCAACTTTCAGAACTGCTGCCTGTGAAACAATTCAAAGGACTTCTGTGCCTCAGAGGGAGCCCTTTTCCTTCTCAGCTTTATATTGCTTCAAGGAATAAGGCATTGTCACAGTTAGTGGAACTTTTGCTCTTGGAGGACCCTGGCCCTTTATGCTCAAGCGCTCCCAGCGTCCCTCCATCAAAACTGCAGCAATCCTCATTGGAGGGAAAATCTTCAAAACCAGAGCTGGGGCTTTAATTCCCTGCCCTACCAGTGATGTGCCAGGTCTTTTAGCGAGTCGCTTCACATCACCAAGTGGCTCTTTTCTTTCCCAGCTTCTTGCCGCTGTATCTGTTCAGGAATTTAAGACTGCAGATGACCCCTTCAGCTGCGGGATCTTTCCTCTGTGGGCACAAGCAGTCATACATTAAGTATTGAGCACGGGAGAGTCTGTGGAACACCATCTTCAGGTGTACTCATCCCTGTGGGCTACCAAATACCTTCTAGTTTCCTGCACCCTCCGGCACGGCTATTGAGTGTTCCCATTGGTGTGGTTCTTGGGGCTGTCCTGACCCGTCAGTGTGTGTAGGTGGAGCATCGGGTGAATAGTCCTCAAGCAATGCACCTTCTTCGTCTTTCTTCCCTGCCCCTCATCCTTCCTTATGGTGTGCATGGGGGGGAACAAGGGCAGGAGAATTGCATTTCAGAGATGTTAATGCACTGAAGGTGTAAACGCGATGCTGTGGTGTGCATGGTGTTCCAAGGCAGCCTGGCATGCAGTGTGAGGGGCATTTCTTACATAACTGACAGCAAAAAGCATGGCTCTGGCAGCTCTCATTCGGGAATATGAATGTATGGCAGAGGGGGAGGGCCCGTTTCTGAGCTGAGCACGTGAAAACGCTTGTTCAGCTGGGAAGGATTTGCGGAGGGGGGGAGGGAGGGAGTGATGGAGTGGCAATTCTTCAGGATGCATTAAACCACAGGGAGCCTAAAGGAGGCTTAGAGATGAGCCTGAGGAACTGGGGCAAAGTCTGTGCAGCAGCTGCAGATGGGTCTTGGCTTTCAGTGTGGCCATGGTGGGGAGGGCCGGCTGGAGGCATCGAGAGTGCACCCAGCGGGCCGGCCTGGTGTGAGGCAGCAGCAGGCCGGGCCCCAGTGCTGTGGGAGCGGGTGAGGGCAGCCTGCAGGCCGGGCTCCTCAGCGCTCAGCAGGGCATCCTAGCAGGCCTGGGCTGCTGTCAGCGGCACTTGTCTCAGTTAGGCAGAAATTTATTGGTGTTATATTTCCCCCCCCCCCCCTTTTTTTTTTTTCCTGTTAGAGCAGCAGGGAGAAAGTGACAGCTGTATTAGGGCTGAAATGCCTCCAAAGGGGATCAGGAGACATGTGCGTAGAGGGCTTGTGACAGCCCCCTTTCAGTGTGCCTCAGCAGCAGCTTCCAAAGACACCGCGGAAAAGAAAAGAAGGGAAGGTTTATGCTTGTGGAGGGCCCAGGCTCCTGCCTCGTTATTTCTGTTTGCATATAGAACCTTTATTCTCTTCAGCCTTTCCCAACGCAAACATCCGTCAGCGCCCGAGCGGAGGAAGGCTGCACTGCTCCCTTTGCTGGTGTGCTTTGCTCTCAAATAGCTGGGGCAGGCTGCGAGGGAAGGGCTCTGCACCGGGCAGGAGAGAGTCCTCCCTCCCACATGGCAGTGCACAGCAGTGCTATCGGCCTCACCAGAAATGTTCTAAGCAGTCAGAAAGGCTTTGTACTTCTTAATCTCTGTCCCTAACCATCCTTTCCTGCACACATCCCGTTGGGTTCAGCTGTGGAGCTTGAGAGGGAAAAGAAAAAAAAAAAAAAAAAGAAAGAAAACCAAGTAATCGCTTTTATCATTGCTTTTATCATTAACCCATTCAGCTGCAAATCCCCCTCCCGAAAGAAAATGCACACGCAGATTTGCATATGCAATCAGCTGTATTCTTCATTTCTATAGGGCCTCTCCTATTAACCACCTCTCTCAAAGGAACTCTTCAGGAAATAAAATCGGTTAGAGATGAAATAGAAGAAGTCAGCCTTCCATGTCAAGGTGCTGCCTGTTTGTGAGGGGGTGACATGAGCTGGCCTTCCCCCGACCACTCTGCTTCACGCCTGGGATGGGGCATTCAGCTCTGCCTGCAGGTCCTGTGCCAAGGAGACATGGGCAGCCGCCATCTACTGCTGATCTTAATCCTTCATTATCTTAAGGGGTTTTCTGTCTAAGTTGCAGATCTTATTTCTTCTTCCCAGGCTTTGAAGCACCATAGAAACAAAAACGCAGCCCTTCCTTTTGTCAGTGTTTCAGAAGGCTAAGGATGTTCACACTTGCCCGAGTTCTGCTTATTCCATACAAGCTGTGGCCAGGTGAGGGGACACTGCACCACCAGCCCTGGCACCGCCTCTGGCACTCATATTGCCCAGCTTGGCTCCAGCCACTGCGTGCCCCCAAATGGGACTTTTTTATACTGTTTTCAGTGAAAAAAATCAACCTCCGGGGATCCAAGATCTGAAATGGAAGGAATAGCATTTGAAATGAATGACTGAAGTTTAGTGTAGCACTTCTGTATGTTTAAAAACAGAGATGTAATATATAAAGGTGGAACATCATAGATAGCACCTATCTTAATGGTTGCAGTTAATGTGCAGTTATATATATTAAGTGCGTATATATATATATACGCACTTAATATGCAGTTGTTGATCATTGGAAGAAATTGAGCAGAAGAACGTTTTGGTGTTCACTGATCCCATACATGGGATCGTTCTGGGTGCATTTCTTAATTTTCTGAGATTCTGTTTAAAATTCGTGACTGTTAAGGTTTGCATTTGAAGTGAGAATGGGCAATGCAGGAGCTCCCAGCTGGAGGCTCATGTGTCAGTTACAGTTGGACTGACGCTGCGTGCTTTAGTCAGGGCAAGCACAAAAGACCACTTTTCCCATAAAGAGTCGGGAAAGTGGAAGAAATTACTTTTCAGGTTCTGTCATCTGTAAGCATAGTACCAAACATTGTCATTTGGTGGGAAAAAGAATAGAAGAGGGGAGGTAATTTTGAGTAGTCTCATTTAGTATGAGAATGATAAATAATTCCAAAGCGTTTACCAGGAGGTTAGTGAAAAACATCGGTGTCATTAAATAACTTCTCATTCAGCCTCCCAAACAAAACTCGATGGGATGTGATTTTGTGCACAGCCACTACCCGGGCACATCTCATCCTTTCATGATAGTTTCTTCTCTGTTAACTCTGTTAACTGAGAGAAGAAATTTTGCAGTAGGGTTTGTTGGCTCCTGTTTATAAATGGAGAATAAATCCATATTATAGTAACAGCAGTGCTCCCCAGGGCACATTGTTCACACTCCAGAAGGCTCCGGGTTTTTATTTTGAATATCACATGCCTCTTTCTGTGTATTTCAGTTATGGTTTAATAACTGAAAACTCATAAGACCGCAAAAGATCTTGGAAAATGTACAAATCCAATGGACGGAAAAAGACATGGAGAGCCGGTCCGCCCGGCCTTTGGCCAGCTCCCTTTGGGCAGCGCATGCGCTCACCTGCTCAGCTCTTTGTACTCAGTGCCTAAGAATAAGCCGACGGTGCAGCGATGCCGGCGTCACTGGGGGCTGCTGCTGTTTGAAGTGAAGCTTCAAGCATTCCTGATTTGAAATTATGTAATGGAAGTATCAGGCTGGAAGTGCAGCGTTTGAATAAAAGCCCTTACTGCCTGTGTAGCAGGCTGTGCAGAAAGTGGAAACTTGGCTTGGTGTAAGTATTTTAAGGCATATTGAAGTTAATAGGGGAAAGTTATGAAGATCCTAATCAAATTGAAATAGCATAGTGCAAATTGCATCAGGAGAGACGCACAGGGAGCACAGCTACTCCCTGGCTTGTCTCCGTGTACCGATGCTTCAGGCACCTTAGGAAGCCCTCGCTTTGGGCTTCTGGTTGTGGCGCTGCCCTTTGTCTGACAGAAAGCGTTCAGGCACAGCAGCTTTTGTTGCAGTACTAAAAATGGAGCTGCACCCAGCAAGCTGAAGGCGTGGTGTGTCAGCAGAATCGCCGTTCAGAAGCATAGATCCCTGGGAACAAACATAATGAGTATTCTGTTTCCGCTACGTTTTTGCCCCGCCGCTGAACCAGCCATGCCTCAAGGTCAGAGCCCAGGAGTGCAGTCTGCCCTGGTTTTCTCTTTGCAGAGAGCCCAATCAGATGCGGGCAGCCCTGGCCCAGAAATCCAGACCCCGTACAAAGAATCTGAGTGCAAGGAGGGAGCTCTGATTTTGAAAAGGAGAGAATCGGGAGCAGAAATCCAGAGAGTCCTGCTGCACGCACACATCTTCACTGCTGGATGATTCGATGCTCATTAAAAAGACAGCGATCAAGAAGGGCTCCATTTTGTAGCAAGTGTGGGAATTGCACGCGAGTCCCTCACCACCTGCCACACTCAGAACCGCCACGCTCCGGCAGAGATCAAGGCTGAGCAATGGAGAACACAAACCAACGGTGGTAACGCTGTGCCGCAATGATCAAAACCTTCCTGGAAAAGAAGCGTTGTAGGGATGGTTAGTATGTTTTGTTGCAGTACAAACTCTGTTAATGCTCACACTGAAGCACACACAGATGACGCAGACTCGCATGAGCTCTCCCTGGAGTGCGGTGAGCAGACTTGCGGCTGGGTCTGCTCCAGGAAGGGCATAATAAAGTAAGGAGGGGGAAAAAATCGAGACAAGTCGTATGCGTACGAGCTGACCTCACAGTTACAGAACTCGAGTGTCACCACTGTAACACTTCTTACTTGGTCGTTTGGAGTAATACCAGCCTTTCCCCATAATTAGCAGACACCAGCTTCACCCCTGCATTACTTCCATCCAAGAGAGATAATCATTAGGATTGCTGAGAAGGGGAAGGAAGGGGGAGAAGTAGGGAATTGCCATGAGGAGTGCTATAAATAGAACTTGGTTACAGCAATGCTTTTAGTGGAGAGAGTTTCTCGCAGACAGGCTTGTAGCGAAGAGGGAGCAGATTTATTGTGCAGGACTGTCAGCCTTTCTCTGAAAGATTTGTTGATGCTGTGCCTGTGTGTTCAGTTTAATTCTCTTGTGCTTCTGCCTCAGAACCCCCCTCTATGCCTTTTGCCCAAGATTTGCCGTATTCGTAAATCATGCTTTCCATCTCAGTGCAGGGAGCTCATTTGATGGGGATTCTGCAGTTTAATTTGGAAGAAAGGTCCGTCTACCTTCTGGGGCTGCTTCCCTGCTGTGAGTTGCTGAAGCTGATTTCAGCCGGGCTTGGCACGCTCCCCTGCCACCATGTGTGCTTGTGGCAGCAGAGGCGGAGGACCCTTTTTCTCCATGGCACGTTCTGGACGGGGATAAAGAAGCACTGAAAATACTCCATTTGCTTCCTTTCTCTTTTTTAAGAGTGTTGATCTAATTGTTCAGTGGAGCTAAGGATGGAACAACAATAAATCCTGCAATATAGTCTGTAATTTCGGACTGTCGTGCTAGGGCTTTTTTTTTCCTCTTTCTTCCTCTACATATAATCAGTTCTGATTTCTGTGACCATCTTCTTTCACCAAGAGGCAGGTGGGCTCTGCTCTTGAATGTCAGCAGGAACGTTCAACCAGGTCTTGGTTGGCTTTGGACATCACCCAAAGCCACTCTCAAACATAGGCAGAAATGCTGGCTTTACGTATTTGTTTTTCATAGAATCACAGAGTGGCCTGGGTTGAAAAGAACCACAGTGATCATCGAGTTTCGACCCCCTGCTGTGTGCAGGGTCACCAACCACCAGACCAGGCTGCACAGAGCCACATCCAGCCTGGCCTTGAATGCCTCCGGGGATGGGGCAAATGCCTCCAGGGATGGGGTTTTTGTTCTTTGCTAAAGTGTATCAACATCAGCCCCTGAATCTTTCTGAATTTAATGAGCGTATTTTAATGTTCTTTTTTCAGAAGGAACTCAAGGCTTACCAGCACTGCCACATCTCTAGCTTAAAAAAGAGGCTGAAAGTCAGCACCAGAGATGGTGGGCATGGGCGGGATCTGTGCTGTAAACTCCCTGAGCCTTGTCCCTGAACCTGGGGAGCTGAAGGCAGCATCTGCCTTACATCTTCCCTTAACACCTCACGCTCCTTTGTAGCCATAAAACTGCTCAGCACTCCGTCCAGTATGTTAGTGCCAATCAGTGGGGCCATTGGCTTTTGAAACTGCTTCTTGTCGCTGGCTGCCTTTAGTCACGAGGCATATCAAGATGATTGCATTTGGAAGTTGGGATGGATGGCAGCTGTTCAAATGCTCCTTGAAAAAATGCTATTATGCAGCCCAACGATAAATCTCATAAACATCACAGACCCTGCTACAGAGAGAAATTCCCTGCGCTTGTTGGCAAGAAGGTAACAGCTGAGCGATGCTGGCGTTCCTCCTCTGCAGATTATACCTGATGTGATGAGAAGGCTTCTGGTGGTGCTGATTTGTGTATGGACGGGCTGCTTGGCCCAACGGGAGTCACAGTGAGGTGCCTTCAGGGACACAGTGAAACGTGATGCACAAGAGTGTCAAGTCCGGAGATATCAGTAAGAGAGAAAAAGGGATAGTCTGAGCACTGCTGTTTTAGGGAAGTATTTCTATAGGTTCAAGAATAGAAAAATTCATTTTCTTCATTTATATATTATTTCCTCTAGCTTGTTGCTGAATGGCAGCGATCAGCGGGGCTGTGACTGTAACGTGTGCTGTGCTGGGCTGGTTGTGGCAGGGCAGCTGCATGCCGCTGGCGTGCAGGGAGAGAGCCAGAAGTTCACAGCTCAGCACCGCCCATTGGTCCTCACGCATGGCCTCACAGGGCCTGCCCTGCTCCCTCCTGCTGGCACTCAGCGGGGAGGGGCCCTTTGTTGCACAACCTGCCATCAGAGCAGACAGGCTGCACGACGTATTTAACCCGCAGGAAGCTGTAACAGCACCGTGCGTATTGATCACAGCAGCTTGATCGAAGAGTGGCTGGTGGATGGGCATCTGGGTACTGCGTAAAAGGAGGTTTCCGGTTAGGGCCAGAAGCACTGCGTTTTGGTCAGACTGGAGGTTTGTGCTCATTATGGTTTCTCAGACCTGTGATAAAATGTCACGGATATAATTGAAGCTGACATACAGTGAGAAAGGAGAGGGGCCGCTCCTTCCCCCTAATGGTGACTTGCCTTGACAGTCCAGTGGCCCATAACAGCTGACCAGCAATTACAGCAGTCAGTGGGATTGAGCCCAGTCAGACCCTCGTGGGACTGCTCCAGGACCACGTGATGGTGTCCCACGACGGACAGTCTGTCTGTCCCCAGGTGAGGTGTGGCAACACCCCTGCATGGTGCTCTGCAGTCAGGAGTGCCTTCATTCCATCTGTTTCTCCTTTCTGAACACATCTTTGAAAGACTTGGCAAGGTGCTTTTGCTTTGGTGTGTCGGGATGCAGAACAAGTGTGTGTAAACAGAGACGTTGTGGCTGTTAACAACGCTCCCACCAACCTATCAGTGGCTTTAATCAGAGGCTTTTTTAGTGAAATCGTCGCTTGCCTTCAGGAGGGAGAGCTGTGAGGCCCCATTGTGCAGGGCAGCCGCTGCGTTTGGGGCAGCAGTGCTGCTTTCCCACTGGCTTCGGTGCCCTGCAAGAGGCAGCTCTGGAGCTGCCGTGTGAGCTGCAGCAGGTCGATTACCACAGCTATATTTCCCCTCCCTCGTCTTTTTTTAGGAATACCATCTGTTTAGTCATTAGCCCCATCAGCTCTCATTAATTGAGTCATGTCTCATTTAGGCTGCCGTATTAGCTTCTCATTGTTCCCCAGACAAGGAAGCACAGGCTTTTTTCCAGATGCCTTGCTTCCTGTTGAGCTCCATCCAAAGTCAGGTGTCAGCTGGAGAGCAAGGACGGGATCCAGCGTGGGCTGAGAGCCTGGTGCCAGCCTGCTCCTCCAGGGCACCGAGTGCCAACTCGGCAGTGCTGGCCCAGCTCTGGCGAGCCATGTGGAATATGGAACGGCCTGAACTAAAGAGAGGAAGCCTTCTGTCTCCCTTCCCTTTTGATTTCTCTGCTTTTCATCATCTCCGCTACAGCTAATAGGGCTTTTTTCCTTCCTCCCAATGGCACAGTGGGTGCATCTAAGTATCAAAACCCCGATGCGGAACAGATATTAAGAGCAAATCACCTAGAAGGAAATGATGGGTTGCATTTCAATTAGCGCACTTTGGTTACACAGAATTAGTCCTGTCACAGAACTCGATCGAGAAAGCCTTCAGAAAAGCAAGGAGAAAAAAGGAGCCCTCCTGTGCAGTTGAATTTCAACACTGTGGAGCTGAGGGTTTGTTATAATATCTTCTGTTTAACTCACTTTTTCCAGGCTTATGCTTTTTTTACCATTCGTTTTCCTGAGCTTGCTGAGTTTATTTTTATTTTTGAAGGGTGGAAGGATTGGTTACAGCGCAGCCCTTTTATTTCATTTCCTATCCTTAAAGGAGCCCGGTTTGAGTGGGAGAATGTGTTAGAAATTAACCAGATCTCAGCAGAATGGATCATTGTTAAGCCTGCAGAATGTAGGTGTGAGCTTGTGAAAGCTGCCGGAGAGCGGCATCAGGAAGGTGTTGAAGTAACGGGGGCTCCGCAGTGTGATTTACAAAGAAATGCATTAATTGGGGCAAATTGTCAGCTCACAGCTTTCCTGAATGACCTGCCTGGCTTCAGTGTGCACTGAGGCCTTCAGACAAATGCGATCCCTAACTATTCTGAGCGCTTGGTCAGATGGGTGAGAGCGAAATGTGGAGCTGCTGGAAGAGCAGCGTTTCTTTTTGCAGTTATGTAGGGGAGGACCCATTGCATCTGCACCACTTTCTCACCTTGATTCAGTGTTGAGTAATTACTTTAAGATTGACAATGCATTCCTCTGTTCCCACTGTTCTCAGTTACAGCCACTTTCATTTTCATTGTGCTGTAGTGACGTGCCTACGGTTTCTTCGTAGCGCTCCCTAACACCCGCATGGCAGAGGACATCACTTCCTCCCTAGCTGTGGTTCTGTGCACTTCTCACGTTTGCTGAATCTCCCAGAAGCAGCAGTGAGCGCAGCGATGACCTTCAGTAGTGGGCAAACGGCTGGAAAATACCCGAATCTGAAGTGAAGCAGCACACAGATACCAAACTGTGTTAGTTAGGGTGTAGGTGAGGCTGAGCAACCACATCACCTGTACTAGAAAACCTGAGCTGCATGTGCATTTCTGCCTTGCCTCCCCTGCCAGAAATTCAGGGCTGACTTTGACCTGTCGTGCTGTGCATTTGAGACCCCAATCAGGAGGAAGATGTGCAAAGAGGACACTCAGCATTCTGCGCTGTGCAGCCTCATACCGGTGACCTGACGAGTGGTTAGCGGGGCTGGGCAAGTTATTCCTTCTCCCTGCAGACCTTCTCCTCATTTCCACCACTGCCTGCTTTGTATCACTGCTCTAATTAACCTCCTCTTAATGTGAAGCAGCCATAGCCTATCACAAGCTGTTTGTGTTGCGTGTATTTTATTGCCTGTCCTTTCTTCCTGCAGCCCCTTTTGATTCCAGGAGAGAATAAAATACCCAAAGGCAATTTTCTTCAGCCAGAAATTGTGTATATTATCTACATATGAAAAAAAAAAAACAGCTGTGTAATTTACTAACTCCAGTTCCTGGGATATCTTTGTGGTGTGCATTATAAATGCATAAAAAAATACGGTTCATCATTCAAATGGTTTATAGCCTAAATAAGAAAAACAAATGTAAAGTTTGTAGGACAAAGCATAATTCATAGAGAATTGCTCAAAGTGAAAAACTTAAAAAAGAGGAGAAAAATGTACCCAGCTCTTTCTTAAATGCTGTGACCACAGTGTTTCATGTCTTTATTCACTGCTTTTCTCATTCTCTGCAGAGCCTCTACAAAATAGCTGTTCTAAACTGAGGGGTGGCAAGATGAAGTTTCAAAGGTATTGATTTCTTTATGGAGAGTGCCTCCTAAAAGTGAACCAGCTTCAAGCTTAATTGTGAATGGATTTTGTTCCGAGGTGCCAAGATGTTCGTGGTGCCAACACATCTACTTGTGCTGTGCATCAAAAGAATGCATTGGTAGTGATGAAGTGCACCTGTGGTCTGGGAGAGGAGAAGGCTTCCCCTACCCAGCTGGAGGCCAGGCACCAAACCTGCACAACCCCACACTAACCCCACCAGGCAGGCCTGCCTGAAGCAGAGCCGGGCTATCCCTAGGGCCGAGGAGCTCCTGCTCCTTAGGAGGTTTAAAATCAGCTTGTCATAGTGAGCCAAATACAGACATTTTTCTGATTATCATCTGAGGAGGAGAATGACTGGGGATAGTTGTTGGCCTGTAAGTATCGTTTCTAGGAGCTGAGAGGCTTAGTGGATTAATCTTCCTTCTGGGATGTGGATCAGGCTGTAGTGCAGGGCAGGATGATTATAAAGACTGAATTTCTCTGTCAGTTTGCTGGCAGAGATGGCTTCTTTGCATCACGATGGCAGCGGCAGCAGCATCGCGTCTTGGAGGCAGCCCAAGGAGAGAGCACATCTGAGCTGCATCTGGGAGCAGCGGGTCCCAGGGGAGGCAGGGAGCCTGGCTTTGCAGCGCTGCCTTTCTTTGAGGCCTCCTGCTGTGAGAATTGCTTCTTTCCTGCTCAGCCTTTGCTAGGCCTGGCCCCAGATCCTTCCCCTGGAGACCCAGTCCAGAGCGTTTGCTCCTGGTGTCCCAGATAAAGAGATGCTATCATATCATATGATACCTGGCTTTGCTGTACTCATTTCACACCGTGAAAAGCATTGCACTGCACGGACATCGCCTGCAGCTCACAGGAGCCCGGGTGACCAGAGACAGCCCCACTGAAGTGTGAGGCTGCAGCTGCAGACGGATGGTGACACAAGGGGTTGTTACGATATCCTTGTAGTAGTTTTTTTTTTAATTTGAGGGATGTTAAAAATAGAAGGAAGGTAAAACTCTGTGCTCTGTACTGCTTAAACAGCGCCGTTTGGGTTCTGTTCATTTCATACTGAAGGGTGAATGATTTTAATTTTTAAATCAGCAGTGTGTTGTGTTCTCATGTAGGAGCTTGTCTCTCGAGTACGCTTCTGAAGATCTGAGCTCTGCAGAGGCCTCTGCAGCAGAGAGCAGCAGGTTTGGGATAGCCAGGGCCCTGCAGCAGGTGTGTTTGCATCCCAAGGCAGGGAATACCCTGTGAGTGCAATTTTTTTGTCATCATTTTCAGGCTAAATGCAGCCCCAGGAATGTGTTTCTGGACAAGTCTCCTCTAACCATGCCTGCCTTAGCACGCCTATCTTCCCTCTGGGGTTACGAGTTGTGCTTGGGCTTCTCGTTGGGGCTGAGCTATGTTTAGGCACTGAAGCACGTGTTCAGATGTTTCCCAGTGCTCCAGAGACGTTTTTATCCTCCCTGCCTATTTTATTTTAATTTTGGTGCAGGTTTTATTTTTAAAAGGTTAAAAAAAAGATAACTGCAGTTCTGTTGGCCGGTTCTCTTGGTCTGCAGTTCATTTTTTCCACTGGGCCTTGTGGGAATGAGATGTGTGCGCCTGACCTTGGATCAGCCCTTCTACAAAGCACTCGAGTCAGGAGACTTAATCCTCCTTTTCATGCCTCACCTCTGCACAATGGAGGCCTGCCATTCGGAGGAGAGCAGCCTTACATAGCCAGTGTGGCAGGCTGGGCAGATGGCAGGGGAGAAACTTGTGTGAGGCGTTCTGGTTCCTTCTGAGGAGCAGCCCCTCACCTAGAAGATGGCTTGGGCATCCTTAGCTCGTGGAAGGGGCAGGGTTGTGGTACGTGCCTGTGCCCCCAGGCTTTGTGCAGGGTCAGCCACCTGTTAAAGGGCCCTTTTGGAGAAAACTGGTGCCAGAGCAGAGGAGCAGCCAGATGGCATGGGAGGGTCATGTCAGCCTGGCCTGCAGCCCCAGGGCATGCCGCTCAGCCTGTGCTTTGTGTTCCCGCTCGAGCTGACAGCTATTAATCCTCATTTACTGGTATTTTCACGTCTTAATGAGTAACGGGGACACGTGCAGAACCACCTAGACAAGAAGTCCTCCAATCCTATTCCTTTGGCATACCAGGAGCCCCGGCTTTCCATGCGTCTTTCTCCAGACCCCCTCCAGCTGCCTCTTCCCCCAGCACTTCTCAGGGAGCCCTGGGGGATGTAACACTGCGCGGGGACCCACCGGTCCCTGTCACCTGAGGAGCACCGCCCATAGGCAGGTTTGTCAACTCCCTGCAATAGGGAAGGTTAGTCGTGTTAGTCAGCTCATGTCAGTGTGGTGGGTCGGTAAGTACAGTTCAGTGGGAGTGCTGGGGATGCCAGCAGCTTCACCCCCAGCTGCATGGCTCAATACAGTGGAGCCCTGCACAGGGCTGTCCAGCAGGGGCACGTGGATCACAGTGTGAGGTTCGTGTCTGCTTGTGGGCCTGGGCCTTTGGACGTGGGGCTGCCCTGCCAGTGAGCCCTGGAGGGCAGAGCGTTGTGCCTAGAGCAGGTAGTGATTAAAACATTGGGCTGACGTGGATGTGGCATCTAAAAAGTTTTCTGCCACAGCCATTAAGCCCCTTCATGTTGTGCTTTGGAATGTGGCCATGAGTCATAAAAATGTCTGCACCAGCAAAGGGGTGAGGAAGGCCATAAATAATAGCAGCACTGCTCCCAGAGCACTCACACAGGGGAAAAAGAGAAATAAGGAGCAGAGCAGGATGACACGGGGAGATTTATTAACCTCAGCAGATGTAGGGCTTAAGATTGGAAATTTCCTGACAAATGCAGACAAAATACTGTATGGTTTCCTAAAAAAAAAAAAAAAAAAAAAAGGAAAAGCTCTGATTAGCACTTGATATGTTGCTGGCCGACGTCTAATTTTAGTTGCAGCAATAGGAGTAGATCCAAGAAGAACTGAGCTGTATTAGTTCGGTTTGACGCACTGTGCTGTGGTGTTCTGCTTAATCTGCAGTGCATGCCGGGCAGAGAAATTCGGATTCCAGGACTGGAAGTTCCTGTTTTTTGCTGTTTGGTGAAGAAGATACAACGAAGCTCTGCCACTTAAGCTGACAGCAGCAGTCCCAGAGGGTGTCAGTGGGTAAAAACCCTCATCCCGGGCTGCGTCCTTTAGCACAGCATTCACTGTGAGCAGCAGAGCTGATGAACCCTGGTTTCTTCAGGAGTTGTGACCTGTGGGTTCATCTGCTGCTTTAGTAAAGCTTTGCCTGAAGGTAGCATTCACGACAACCTCTTTTGTGCAGGAGCTTTGGTGCCTAACAGAAGAGTGTCTTCCCCACTGCTACTGCCATGTGTTTCTCCATTGCTGCTGCTCTGTGGCACTGGCACCAGCTCCAGGCTGCGTCTCTGCCATGCAACACGTGGCGAACACCTGGAGGAGAAGCTCACAGCTATTCTTCCTGTATCTCTTGTTGCTGTTCTAACTGTGAAGTTCTCACGGGTGCCCCCGTGTTGAATGCTGAACGTGTTGCTCCAAAGAGCTGGCTGGATTCCAAGCTGAACTCGAGAGCCAACAATGTCAGCACCCACCAAAGATAAGTCTGGGGAATGCCCTGACTTACAACGAGCCACCCTGCTATGGCTGTTAGGAGAAACGGTGAGGGTTGTGGTTAGCAGCCCCAGGGCTTCATGCAGGACACCTGGTATGCCCTGACAGCCAAGGTGGGCTCCGCACCTCATGTCCTTGGGGGCACCATCCATGCTGAGCATGGAGCTGTGCCTGACTCCCCAGGTATCAGGTGGCTCTTACTCAGCTGCCTCGGATTGCAGTGCCTTCCAGAGGCCGAGGAAGGTTTGTGGACATTCTGCTTATTCTTGTTCTCCCAGTGTCACCTTAATCTTTCTCTGTCTTACTGGGCTCCATTACACATGTGAACACATCTTGCAGACTAACATCACGCTGCCCAAGTCAGCTGGTACTAATTTAATCAATTTATGTAAAACAACATGACAGGACAGTCCACGAAATCCCCTGCCCCATTAGTGCTGTTCAGCATACTTGAAAGTGCTTGGTGACTGTAAGAAAAATAGCAGACATGTAGTAATCCCTGTTGTTTCCTCCTGGAAGCCAGGCCTTCTGCTCACAGGGGTGGGCGGATCAGACCCCATCCTGCAGAGCCAGGGTGGCAGAACGAAGGGCAGGGGAGCAGCAGTGCTAACAGACCCTGTTAGCTGAGTTTGGTTATACGGAAGGAAGTTTTGTGTTTTTTAAGTTGAAGCTTTTAGACAAAGTAGGTCAGAGAGGGCTGGAAATGGTCGTGGGTGAGAAGCTTCAGAACTGGTGAACTCTTCACCTCTAATGAAACGAACCACAGGATACACGGTCGGGCAGGTTGAGTTACCCACAGAATCACGGTGTCACACTGAGGATAGTCCATGCCCGGCTGCACACAAGGTGATGAAGTCAGGGATATCCGCTGTAGCACTTTGTGCAGGTGTGTGTGAGGTGGCAGAAGGGGATGTGTCTCTCACACTGAAATCTTTCAGCTCCGCCTATGGTATCTTTCTTCTCATGCAGCTTTCTTAAGCGTAGGCTGCAGTGTGTTGTAACAGGTCAGCCAGTGTGTTCATGTTCCTGAGGGTCTGAGAACTTCAGTGTTCTCACTGATAGGAGTCCTTCCTCTCTGCAGTTTATGAGCACAGCACTGTGTACAGAATTTGATGCAAGGTTGTTAGTACATCATCCTCTATTTATTTGCTGTATTTGCTGCTGTGCTGTCGGTAAAGATCTTCATGTCTTTCTTTGAAGTGCTTGTTTTTGCTGTGGTTGGATCCTTGGCTCGGGTCAAGGTGAAGCTAAGGGGGTTAAACCATGGGACATTTTGCTAATGCAGTGTCTCATCCCAGCAGATCGCCGGGGAATGCATTGCAGCCTCCACTAAAGGGCACAGTGAAAACTGTTTTGAGATCTGTACATTCTTGATACCAGCAGACAAAGGCCCAGCTGCAGAGAAAAGCAGCCCTGCACTTTGGAGTGGTTGTGGACTTCTTTGTTGTGCTGTATCGATAGAGGCTGCCCCCCCACACCCCCTTCTCTGAGCTGCGGCAGACAAAGCCGAGCTTTTTAGCTCTGCCTCTGCAATAGAAATGGACATCAGAAGCCGCATGTAAAATAACCAAACCAATATACAATTCCAAACTCAGATAATCTCTTCAGCCTGGTTTCCTCCGGTAAGCGTCGGCTCTCTGAATCACTATTGAGAGACTCAGAAAGCACCCCTGGAGCTGTGCTGCAGGAAACTCGCTTTTCCTGACTTCCAGGCTGCATTTCTTTTTTTGTTTTTATTCTTCTCTCCCCATGCCTCCCGTCTTTGCCTCTTTCTCTATTTTCGTCCATGCAAACATTATAAAAGGCCTAAAAGTGGATAAGTGTCTGCTTCTAGTGTATTTAAGAGGGAGTACCATGCAGAGAATCCCCCAAGACAGCTGCTTTGGTTCCAGGCCAAGCCAGCATTAGTGCTGGAGGGAATTAATTATAATATATTAATATATAAACACGCAATGTATGATGCATTTATCTCTTGAAAGGGTCTTGTTTATGCTTATTATTCTTTGCATTTGAATACTTCCACCTGAGGATCTCAGTAGGCTTTGTCTACCTTTAGATACGTGCAAAAAAGCAGCATGGGGAGGGGGACCCATAGAAAGCCTCTGCTCTATTTTAATATCTTGGGAACATGCTGCATAGCACATGCACATAGCGTACAGCTGTGAGCATGGGACGGGGTTCCAGGGTATTGGATTTCACTGCTGCGTGAGAACAGCATTGAAAGCATTGCTGGGATGTTGGGGCAGCATCTTTTAATTTCGGAATACAAGACAGAAGGGATGCTAAGCTGTCACATTAGAGAAATGGTTTATGGAATGCCTTAGTTCTTAATTGCGGATTTCCTTGCGCTTTTATTACATTATCTGCATGTTTCTCTAGCATGCACTCAGACAGTTCTTGTCTCTCTTTTTTCATTTTTCTTATCTAATTATGGCAGTTGATTTTAGTGCAACAAACAGACGCTAAATATACTTGGTGAAGGCAGTTCACAGGGACGGCTTCTCACTCTCCAGCACGAGCTTAGGGGCCATCCTCCACGCTGCACATACCTGTAAGATTCCCAGTCTTCCTGGTTTGCTCTGGAGGATTTCCAGCGCTTTCTTCCCTACAGTTGGCAGCACACAGCCCTGGCCCTGCCCAAGGGTGTGTTAAGGGTCCGTGACACTCACAGATGTGCACAGATGGCAAGTGCTCTGCGTCACCTTCCCTGCGGCAACACATGGCTCCCTGTGCTGTCAGCACTGCCCGGGAGAGGAGGGGAAGGAGGGGAAGGCTCTCAGCGCACTCTGCTTGCTCATTGACCCTTCCTGTACCGCGTCCCCTCTGCACCCTGATGGATCCATCAGGAAGGATGTGTGGGCAAAGCTGAGCCCCGAGTCCAAGCCGTTTCCTGGGGCATGGTGGCAGCAAGGCAAGCTGCTGCCATCCCCAGTCCCAGCAGCAGGGCTGGCGTCATCACTCATCTTCTGGGGAGCAGATTGGCAGCCACCAGCTTTCACCAAGCCTTGGTTTGTAGACGCATGTTCCTGTGTGCGGCCCCACCAAGGCTGGACTCACAGCTCGGTGTGGAACAGGACTGCTGGGGTGGGTAGCCCGGTGGGGACACTTATGCAGCATGTGACCGACACCATAGCAAATGGATTGACCTCACCAAACCCGCAGAAAAACTAATATAGAAAGAAAGGTGGGGATGTGAGTTGTGTACTGACTTGATGTGCCTAAGGACCAAAGCTCGCTGTGCTGACTGGGCTCACTGGGGCATCAGGTGCGTCCCAGTATGGGGCTGATGGAGGGCGAGACTGCGTGGCATCGCACCGCAGCATCGCAGCACCGCGGCACCGCTCCTGCTGTCAGCAGCCCACTGCAGAAGCAGCTCTGCTCCTCTCGCTGGCCCCATTCACAGGGTCCATGCTGCCATCCAGTGCTGCTGGGAAAAAACGTCACCAGTCCCACACGGCTCGGTCACGCAGCTCCTCGGCAGTGATGCAGCCCTGGGGCTGAGGTGCTCTCTGGGAGCCTTCCACACTCCTTCCCCAGGGCCAGACCATCACTGACGCCGTGATTTCTGGGCTTTCTACAAGAAGTGACTCTTCTCAGGTCTGCAAGAAGTGACTCTTCTCAGGCCTTACTTGTCCCAGACGTGTTGGCAGTCAGCCGTGCTTCTAGCTGAGCTGGACTGCCTTGTCTGAAGTTTTTGGTGTTCATGAAAACCAGCTTCAGTGCATGGGAATGCTAGATTTCTTTAAAGCGTCAGCAAAACAAAAGCCAAAGTAGTTGGGAATTCAGGGCTGCGTTTGTCCCAGCTCCCACTAACTGTGCATGGAAAGCCGTTGTCTGCACAGTATCTTCTTCCAGGGGGTCATGGTTGCAAATGGATGCCATTATTATGGAGTCTTTTCATTCCAAGCAAAAAGGACAGGATCTCTCTCCATCACCACCCCCTAGGCCCTACTTCCTTCAAAGAAATAAAAACCAAGACCCCAGGCAAGTCAATTAAGCATTGTATGGACCTGTCAGACAGATAAGAAAGGGACTCTCTGGCCACAGAGAGGCCAAAAGGGGGGAACGAATCCCAGAGAGTCTCTTGAGCAGATAATAAATAGCCTTTATCTGGGAGGTGTGTCTGTGTGTGTTTTTTAAGGAGGTGTGATGTCAACCCCCCAGACTTGCCTTCTTTGTTGGGCGGACATTCGCTTTAATTAAAAACCTCCAAGGGAATGTTAATTGGCCTGTGGAGGGGGGAGTCATTACTTCATCTTCTCTCTCCATCCAAGTACACGCACACATGTGCACGAATCCACACACTTTCTTTTACGGCACAGCAAAGCAGTGGCGGCGAGGTTTTGGCGAGGCCTCGTTTCCCCCACTGTGACTGCTCACATGTCCCAGCTTGGCAGAGGAACAACAGATCAATGCGGTGTTTTGCTTCGTTCCTCCCAAGGAGCAGTTTTTCTCCCTTTGAGCACTCCAGGCCCACAGGAGAGCCTCGAGCAGGGAGCCCAGGTGGCACATGGCACGGCAGCAGGGCTGAGGGAGCCTGGCTTACAAGAATCCTTTGGCTTTATTTGTCTGAATGCTGTTTTCTGTTAGTTTAATATATATATATAAATACATTTTATTACCCACATTTGAGAGTGGAAAGCAGTGAAGTGAGCTTGCAGGGAGCATTGAGAGGTTCTCGTATCTAGAAAACCTTTTCTTCTTTTTCATTCTTCTTGCAGCCATTCCAAGATGAGTGAACTCAGCCCTTCCCAGCTTCTAGCCCAAATCTATGCGTTATCACAGTCTAAGCTTACGTCCTCCCATCACCTGTTTTTTACTTTCCTGTTGTCACTCAGAACTACGGGCAGTTTCTCAGGAGCACCCTATTGCTGTTCGCTTGTTGTGTCCTTGTCCTGCTGTAGGAGGCCTGTTTTGTTCATTTGAAACACGGCTTCAAAAGGCCTTTGCTCTTTTCTTCTTAAGCACTGTAGCAGTCATTCTCAGGACTCCAGCTTTTCTGAAAGCTGTATGGTTTCAAAATGATGTGATTTTTTTCCTAGGTGTCTCATGCATTATCTGTTATGACAGTTTGTAGAAACAAACATCAAAATACAGATAGCAGCTGAAACGAAAATACTCTGTGCCACTCAACCTCGCTGTCATCTCCCTCTAACAAAAGATGGGTTTCTTTTCTCCTGTTGTTGTAACTCCAGAGCAGAGGAGTTGCAATGCACTGCAAACTCATACCTCGAATTAGTGCAGTTAGTATTTTTAGTGTTACTAACATGGTGAGGTAAGTGGACTTTGGGAAGGGGGTTTAATCCATAAGGACAATACGTATTTTCTGCCAAGGCTGGGATCTGGGTGGGAAGGAGAGGAGGAAACCCACAAGCCATTCCCACTGGCTGCCAGGCGTCAGTAACAGCACCGACATCTTTCAGGGAGAAAGCAAAAAGGTAAGAACAAATGCAAAGCCAGATGTGTGGCAGCCAGCTCTGTGCAGTGATAGGCAGAGGTGCAGGCAGGGATGCAATACAATTTGCAAACATAACTGAATTTCATCTGGCATTTTCCAAAACGTCCGTTTCTGAGGGTGCTCAAATACAGCGATGTGTATTCCTGCTGATTTGAATCAGCGTATCACTGGGCTGTCACAGCCGGGGTAACTGCAGGGCATCCAACTTCAAGCCCTTTATATCGTTACCATAGTGGGACAGGCTTCTGTTTAACTTGCTGTGGGTCACCATCTGGGGAGCCTTGCTCTCCTTTGACTACCTGTGAAGCCTGTTCTCCCATCACAGGCAATTCAATAAGCAACTATATTTGGATGCTGTGCATGCCCTAAAACAGGAATGCCTGTATACTGAGTGCTGAGTACAACACGCAGGGCTCTGCGAAGCTGAGCAGAAAAGTCAGGGCTGCTCATTTCCCCAGAATCAGATTTAAAAGGGATGAAAGCTTGCCAGGCTCTTGGGGGAGGTAGCACAGCTGCCCTACATAGCGTTCTGGAATGTCTTTAAAAAGTGACCTTTTCAAAGGATGTTCCTGTGCTCCAGACTTGTACCCATTTTTGCTCCTAGATATTCAAGTATGAGTGTGATCCTACTCCATAATTGAAAGAGTAGAGCTATTGAATTGCTAACAAGGACATCCATTCTGAAAAACGCTCGTTAGCTACTGGAATTTTAAACAAAATATTAGAGCTTTTATAGAGCCTAAATTGAGAGGTCTTCTCAATTACTCTGCTTTCATTCTCCTGATTCTCTCTGTCACGATTTCTGGCATTGGCATGACCTTTGAGAGTAGGCAAGGCATAAATCTGCACTATAAATAAGAGGGAAGGAAAACTTAGGAAAACAGAAGGAAAACTCAGAAAACCCTAACATTGAAGCTTCATTTATTCATCCAAGTATAAACCTCACATGGTTTCTTTGCAGCTTCTCAAGGTTAGGAGGGTAACACCTTTATAACTCATGGAAGATTCCTTTGGTGTTACCGCCTGTTCTTCAGCAGTCCACGTGGATGCTTCACTCTTGTCCATCTCAGGTTTGAGCTTCCAGCAGTACAAGAAGCTGCACAGAACGGGTCCTTATCTGATTGGTGCCACACACACTGGGCCTTGCTGCCTGTCTTTGGGTGTCACATCTGAACTATCCCTTAAAGATCCAAGCAGACTTTAGTTGTAGCTCAGTCAGTTAGCACCTGATACAGACTACAGAACAAGGCAGAAAGGTTAACATACATTTGTTTTGCAAGATGCTGGGATTAGTCAGGCATTGATCTGTGGCTAACCCTGCTCTTGACATGTTTGTCTCAATCCCATTTTTAGGCAGTTCTCCTGTATTGCCTGTATGAACTACAGCAGTGCACTTCCCATGTGTCAGGGGTAGATGAGTTAGCATCTTAAAATTGCATGTAACTTGTTTGCAGCAGGGTTAGTGAGCTTGTTCCATTGGAATGGGATGTTCTGAATCTTGACACGCTAAACTTTCAAGATGTTTGACGAAATTCTGACAATATAAAAAATCCTGACAGTGTCCATAACAAGCAACTGTTATTCAGGCTCATGGGTCAGTGGAGAGGAAAAATAATGTAAGAAACTGGGGCCAACTTTCCTGGGATCAGCAGCAAGATTACTGCTTTGGCTACTCCAGGCATATTTCCACGGTGTAGAACTGTCTCAGAGGTTGCTCTTTTTTTTCCTCTGTTGGACTACGAGGTCAGCAGAAACATTCCTTTCCACAGTGATGGCAAATCGAATAACTTCAGTCAATCAGCAGATTGGGTCTGCTGATACATAGGTAATGAAATGCATTGGGAAGCTAATCTCTTGCCCAATAAAAGCCTGAGTTTAGCCTGCAAATCAAATTGGCTAGAATGATTTTAGCTCTTTCCAAAACTCACACTGGTTTTGGTGCAGGCTTCATCTCCAACACAAGGGCGGTCTAGGAGGAGAAAAGCAATGGGGAGAAGAGCAGGGAAGATGTGATGCTTGCTTTGTAGGTATATTGACAGGAGTTGCTCGAGGAAGATTTGCACGCAGCCTAATGAATGGTGGCGTGCTGTCAGTGTGGCTCATCCTTCATCTTGAATTAAATCAGCTTGCTTACATTATTTAAAAGGGAAGGGGAGCTAGCTTAGTGGTGTGTAATAGCTGTTTTGCTATCATGGAAGAGTTGTTGAGTGTTCACGTGGCGGGACAGAACAAAGGGGTCTGTAAAATGAATCTTTCAGCTCTGGTATGTGTCAGTGTGAGTAAAGAAGAGCACTTTCAAAGTGCAGGCAGTTTGCCTGGAAGCATGTTTGGAAGCGGTCAGGAATCATGCTAGGTAATAGTTAGGCAATTTGTCTTCTATTTGTGCTTTCACAAGTACGTTCTTGTAAAATACAGGAGTTATCAGAAGATGATTCTAATGACTCAAATCTGCCTTTTTCTCCTTTCCATCCATTTCAGGAGAGCCCATCAAACACCAATAATTCTAATCTTTTACAAGCACCTAATGGCTCCTAGCCAAGAAAGGTTTTAAGAAATAAATAGGAGCTCTTAATGCAGTGAATTTCAGTTTTGCGTAATCTGTGCAAATTGATGAATTAAATCCCTTTGCATCTCAAACCCACTTTGGTGATTTGCATGGTGATTATTTCGGTTTTCATAATTTTTTTTCCAATGGTTTCCTGTCATTTCTTGAGAGCAGACACCCCATCTCCCCAGGAATGTGCATATCTCGTAGTTACGTTCTGTTTTAAACTTGCCTGTGCATACTCAGGTGTTGCACAGCCACAGATAATGTGTGTGGATGCACACAGGACACCAGATTTCTCAGCTGGCCCCAATGAGTGTGCATGCAGTACCTCTTTGTGCATCCTCTTCAGCGAGCAGAAGCATATTTTGAGACAGAATGAACACGATCCAGCAAGGAGCTGCCCTGCACTTTGCCCAAGTGGAAGCTGGTTGCTGTGTATGAATCCTATGGTGTGCTTACTATATGTAAAAAGGCATTGCAGCTAACTCAATTTTCTTTGTAAGTCATAAGACCGTATATTAGAGCTGAGCTGCCAGCACGGGGCATGCTGAGCAGACGAGCCAGGCAACATCTGTCCGGTTTCTGTTTCTGTCCCAAGCTGTGGCTCAGCTCAGTGCAAGCCACTGCTCTGCTCAGGCTTACCTGAAATGTGAGTGCTAAGCTGCAGCTTCTGCTGCCTTCTGTGGCCTTCACACTGAAGTTCTGACATGTCAGTATGCCCTTTCCTGTGGTTTCTCTCAGTACAAAATGAGCTGTAGAACATTCCTTTATTTGAGAGCTTCTATTTCACTCAGTTTGGCACATACTGGCACAGAAGGGAAGCAGTAGTGATACATGTGATGTTTTGGAGCGTGATGGTTATAACATGCCATGGCAGTCAGTTATTTGTTCTGGCTTCAGGACTTGTAGTCGCTCATTTGTGTTATAAGAAGAATGTGACTAGGCTGACATATAGCTATTCCTGCTTTAAAAATAGCAGCCATGACTAGCAGCTCTGGAATTACTGTTATGGTATCTTTAGCCTTAATGCTTGTCTTTTCCATTTCCATTCCCATCTACTGCTCATGATTGTCTGCAGTGACTCTTGTTTACAGAAATGACACATGTATGTTTTGTAGATAAGTGGTTACAGATACAAATATAGCTAGAGATTCACATCATGTGTGAATTTCTGTCTCTATGCATGCTTTATATGTTCATATTAATGAGGAATTGCTTTAATCCCTGCTCTCTAGCAAGTAGAGCAATCGGAGAAGCTAACGATAATTGCAAGGACAAACAAAGGATGTATTCAGGCAAGAGATTACAATCAGGCTTCTGCTCCCTGTGCTTTTACAGGGATTGCTGAGAGCACAGCAGGTCACCCAGTCCACCCTGCTGCCCCAGGAAGGATCAGTGCAAACTGACCTGCTCCTCTGATGGACATCTCTCTAAAACAGCTTCTTACAGCCTCTAGTGGTGGAGGTCCCCGAGGCCCCGCGGGCGGTCACTGTGGCTGCTGGCTCGTCCTTCATTGGGAGTCACATTGCCCTGCTCCAGATGCCATTGCAAACCTCTGTAATGGAGAACGTGGGAGCTGTGTGAAGGCCTGTGCTTCGGTGTGCAACCCTGCAGGTTTAATAAACTCCATCTGTGTTGAGATGGGCCATCGCAGTTCTGTGTCTTCTCTGATTTGAGTCTTTCAGGTATCAGTTTTAGCAGTTCTGAGCCTGGTTTTCAATCTAGAATAGGGGTGCAGTACTACAGCTAGTGGAGTTTGCCCAAAATTCTGCTGCCTCCTAGTAAATGTTTATAATGTAATTATCCCATCAATTTGGTTGGACTCACATACAGGGGAAGTACAACTGAAACTGTACCGAGAGGAGAAACACAGCCCTCATGGCTGGGAAAACCTAGACAATTGAGAAGCGGGCTCCACTTTCATATGATATCTTGTGGTTGGTAAGTTGGAACTAAATGAAGTGATTTAGTTTTATAAATCCCTTTGGTCCGTTGCAGGGGCAGGGGCCTGTCCTGGCCCTGTGGCACAGCAGGAGCTCCTCTGGGCACGAGGAGATGTTTGTCACCCCGTCAGCCCCATGGTCGTGTGAGTGGCTTTGGGTCTGAAGCCACCCAAGCTGCGCTTTTGCTGGTGATGCAGGTTCTCATCGCAGCCTGGGAAATTTCACCAACTTGTTCTTTTCTTAATGTGTAAAATGAGGCAAAGAATAGTACAGTTCAGTGAGGCTGGAGGCTGTTCCCTGCTGTCCACTCCGTCCTCCCTGGCCTCCCACAGCTGCTGGGTTTGGCACGGGAGGGAGGGCTGGAGCAGGACGGTGCCCAGGGCTCACTGCTTTGGGGGTTATTTTTACCTGGGCGCAGTTGCCTGGTCAAGCCTGGCGTTCAGCCCTGCCAAACAGCTGTTCTGGGACCGCCAAAGGGGATGTCCGAGGGCTGGAGATTAAGGACACAGGGTGGGGGGATGCTGGGGCTCCTCCAGTGCCAGGAAGGAAGGTCGTTCCTGAGCCTAAACACAGCACGGCTGAGAAGTGCTGCTTCTCCTCCATGTCGGTTCCTTATGGGGAGCAGAAGAGTTTTCCCTGCAGTCCCTTCCTCATCGACAAGAAGAAGCCCTTTTAGGAGCATCAGCTGAGCTGTTGGGATGATGAGGGTGCATGTAGGTCAAAGCGGTCATCGCTGCGCATGTCCTCGTTCCTTTGCATCTCTCCTGACCTCACCAGTTACCGTCCACCATGTTGTGTAAGGCTTTGTTTTTGACATGGATATCTGTTGCCTAGGGACTGGATTAGGAGTGCCCCAGTTTACGTGGGACGCTGGTGAGTCTCTAGGTAGAAGCAGGCACCAAGGCTGGCCATGAGGCTGTGACCTTGGCAGGGGAGCCTGGCACTTCGCTGTCATCCCCAGCGCTGGGCTGCCCTCCTCGTGTATGTAATCCTAGAGGTTGCATGCTTTCCGTGGGAGAGATTCCAGCCCTCCTTTGAAGTTACCTCAAAAATATTTATAGAGGACAATTCGACTCTGTTATACAGTGGGTGTTACGTGTTCTCAGAACCAAAGTGCAAATTATATCTTTGTGGATGTGTGTGCCGAGTCATGAGCATCAGAGCTGGTCTCCAAATACATGCTGCTCGCAAGGCTTTTTATTAACATGGTAAAGTACTGAAATGTCAATTTAGTGTAAGATCTTTTTAAGCCGTATATATGAGGAGCTTCTTTCCACCTGTGATGTACTTGCCAAGGTTTATAATACCACAGCACCCAGCAATTACACTGAAAGATTGGAGTCTACATTTGCAGTGCTGCTCAAGCAGCTGGTACCGATATCCTGAATATTACAGGGGAGGAGAATATTATGCACAGGGACATTTCTAACGGGATTTCTCAATTTGCAAGAATAAAATGCAAATTAATGAGACCCTGTTGCAAGTCTCTGCAGCATTTTGAAGCCCACCCTTCCCCGCAGTTGCCACCCAGTAGTCCAAGATCAAAACGTGGCTTTCGCAATCGGAGCAGGATGTTAAATCCACAGGTAGGAGACCCATCGTGGTGCTATGCAGCATACGTCCTACACAGAGTGAGATTTGTGCTGTGAAAATGAGAAGTATCCTATCTTTCAAAGGCAGTTACGTGAGACTGGCTCTTAAGCCAGACCCTACATTGTGGAAGCCTGGACTTCCACTCCCACCTTGCATTTGGCAGTGAAAGCTGTACCCCTTAAAGGCAGGCAGCAAGTTACGGGTGAGCCAGCCAGCAGAAAAGCCCTTGCCACAGAGCTGAGCTGGAAATCAGGCCGTTTGGATGCAAGGCCACATGTTCGTAGAGATGCAAGAGGAGCTTCTTGGGGGATAAATGCATTTGTCAACCTGTACAGAACAGTCTCTCGTGCTTCCTCTCACAGTTATTATCTGGATTCATAATTAGCCGAGTGCAGCTTTTAACTTGATAGCAGGGTGGATTTTCCTGTGGCTGAAGCATTGCTGTCTCCTTCTGTCATACATTTGATGGTGAGGTATCACTTAGTTTCATTTGAGAGATTTCCCTTGCTTAGCTGCTTAAAAACATTACTTTATGAGGCCATGGAATCTCACAAAACCATTTGTTTGGCCTTTCTCAAACTGTTTGCTTCCTGTTGATAGCAAACTGATGTAAAAGTGCCTGAGGTACCATAAACTCTCGCCTCCTCGTGTCCCACAGATCTGTGTAAGATGGATTTGCCTAAAAGTCACTGGGACTGTGCAACAAGTACATACATTTTCTTCTTGTTATTTTATACGAAGAAGAGCAAATCCAGGCCAAAGTTCAGTTTGTATCTCCCACAAAAAGGTGCTGTGTCATTTCTTGTGTGTGCCAGCGTTCAGCTGGTGGATAAAGACAGCTGAGAACCTTGGCTTGGCACAGTGAGCACTTAGATCCTGCAGAACTAATCTGGGGAGAAACAGGCAAGCAGAGAATGAAGCAGAAGGTACACTTACCCTGTTAGCGTTTGCTTAGAATACAGACATACGAAGGAATAAACTGTCATAGTGGTCTGTAAATGCCTAACACTGGGAAATACAAAAGCAACGCACACAAGCATCGTTGGCAAAATAGTTCTACAGGGATGACAAGGTGGGAAGGCTGCTCTGAAAGCCGCAGCAGTGCAGCCACCTGTGCTGCATGCCCAGAGCTGGTCCCAAAGGGAGCACGGGTGTGATGCTGCTGGTACAACAGATCCCAGAAGGGACCCTGTGCTGTGGTGTATGGGGGTGAGAAGTGCTCCGGGCTGGGGAGTGCCTTGGCCTGTGTCCTGCATGGGCTGAAGGCACTGCAGGAGCAGCACAGGGCTCCACGGGGGCATGGAGAGGTGGCTGCACTGCTGTGCTCCTGCTGCGGGGTGGGAATTCTGGCGGGGTGGGAAGTAAAAGTAGCTCTGAGTCACAGATCTGGCCGCGTTTGTGTCAGCAGCGAGTCTTTTACGTTAAGGCTAAATAATGAAGTCAACAAGGGATGCCAGAGCCAAAGCAAAGTCCCACGGTGGATGTTGTTTCCAGAGGACACTGCTTGCAGGGGCAAGGCCACTGAACCGTGAGCTCCCAGCATCCCTTTATGTCCTTCTGTGGAGTCAGCAGCAGGGGAAAGGAAGCGGAGAGGCTGAGCGTTGTCCCAAAGGCAGAGTGCTGAGGCAGGGCTGCCTGAGCACACGCTCTGAGGGCGGCATTGGGAGGCCGAGGGCAGCCGTACCGCACCAACCCAAACCCCCCTTCACCTCTCGGCACTCAGAGCTGGTGCTGAGGGCTGGCTGGCCTCACTGAACACTACAGAACACTGTGTGTGCAGTACCTGCCCCTCACCCCCTGCCAGCCTCCCAGAGCCCTTTGCTTCCTTTTTTTCTCCCTTGCGTGTTCAGAAAAAAATAGGACTTTTTGTAGATTCTTGTGTAGCCTTAGTTATTCACAAAGAAATATTGGAGCCCTATCAATTTTTCATGGGAACAAGATAGGGAAGGCTTTGAATTTTGCATACCATGTGGGCTAAAAGGGCAACAATATGATGCATTTTAATACACGCGTTTTGAGTTTCTTCTTACAAAAAGTATCAAGTAAGCAACATGAAAGAGTGCCAAGGCTACTTCTGAAGCTTGCAAAATAGATAAAAGCCAAGAATTTAAAGCATTTGATTAAAAATGAACCCAGAAGTTTTTTGAAGCTCAACATTTTGCTCTGCAAGCTCAGCAATATTCATTAACTTCCCACTGAAGATTGCTGAACAGCTGGATCCAATTTCTGAAGAGATAATCATGAAGAAATTAGATTAATAGTCTTCGAGTGGAGCGGCTGAGGATCAGTTGTGGCAAGCCCCTTTATATGTGGTATGTTGTTAGCTGTTCTCCATGTGAAGATGGTTACTGCAGTCCCACGAGGCACGAGGCCGTATCTCAGCGATGCAGATAGCAGTTCTCCTGGGCTGTGAGCACAGCATGGCACAGATAACCAAGATTGCTGCTGGCTTTCTCTTCTCCTTTTTTCCCATCTCCCTATTCTGAACACATCGCCTCCATGACATATGTGCATATTCGCTGCAGGAAAATCACTGCCCTTTCAGTATCAAAGCCAGCACGTCTCTGACATACCAATCGGTGCAAAAAGCTCCTGCTGGCCCAAGTGAAGATTAAGTGCTTTTGTGCGGTGCTTTATTGTAATACAGAGAGGTAAATGTGAAGAATGACCTGTCCTCCTAAGGCACAGCCACAAATAAAGTAATGTTCCGTGCTGGCATCACTCCTCTCACTGAATTAACTGGTACAGCCCCACCGAGGCCAGCAGAGGCTGCCTTGGGCCAGGCAGAGACCCCTGGGGGCTGCATCGGGCTGCCTTCACCCCAGCCTTCGTGTTCACTCACTTCAAGCAGGTATGACAGAAAGAGCCATGGATCTTCTCCCGTTCCAGCCACCCCTTTGAACACCCCAGTGCTGCTCTTGCTTGGCTGCCTGCAGCCATGCCTCCAGCAAGCAGCTCCTGCAGGGGTACGCATGCCCCTCCACAGTGATGATAGCCAGTAGCACATGCCCATGGACAGGGGCTGTATCTTGACTCCTGTGCTGTAGCTACATTCAGAGGAACCTAATACTGTACTGCAAATGGATGCAGGGCCCATCTGGGTGATTTCCCAGCTGTGTTCACGTTCTGGTAGCTTTCCCCAGCTACAGAACAAGCTAGCAGAATAGTAAATGCAAGGTGGGAATTACAGCATGTCCGTTTGTGCACAGGGGAGCACTGCTGTGGTGTGTGGGTGTCCTGCAGCAGCCCGATCGCTCCCTGCTTTCCTTCTCAGCTCTCCTCCTCCCACCTGTACGTTACTTCCCACTCACACAAATTGACGCAGAATAACCTGGCAAAGCTCAGCCCGGCTTTCGCTCATCATTCTCTGTTCTACAGTTAGCAAAACGATAAGCTTGTTCTTTACCTTCCCTCCCGCAGCGTATGTCCCTATTGAATCACTTAAAGGCTTTCTGCCCCAAATGGAAATGGGTCTGTGACAAGCCCAGGTGTTTCTCTGGATAAGGGTTCAGAGAAATTCCCTCTTCTTGCCTTCTTATTGTGCTCCCTGCTGTCCCCCAAGGCTGACAGAGCACGGCAGCAGAGCAGGAGAGGCCATGCCTGCCTTTTGGCAGTGCTGGAAGCCAGCTAGCTCTTTAAAGGTGTCGGTGTTTTATTTTGCAGCCTTGAAAGGGGCATCTGGATGCGCTGACAGAGCTAGGTAAAGAAGCAGAAGGCCTTTTTGTTTTCTTTTTACTTAAACTTTTGGTACATGCTTAAAACGTGATGCTGTTGCCTGGTATTTCCAGCTAAGACAGAATATGGTTGTTTCTTGGGTTGCAAAACTGAATTCCAGAAAGAATTAATGCTTCTGGCAAAGCGGACTGCATTCCAGGGCATGATTTCATCTGGTAACTAGTTCAACAGAGTCAATGCTGGTTAATATGACCACGACTACATGTATTTCTCATTAATTTTCATCAAATCTCTCCAGAAAATTCATGATTCGGTGCCAGCAAATCACTCTTCCTTTCCATGTATTTTGGAGTGTCATCATTCACTAAGTCCAGAAGTCTTTCTAAGGAAAGCAGTAACGCAACATGCTCAGCTCCTCTCTTTGCCTGCTGCAGAGATAGGGGAAGAGGCGGGTGGAAGTCCTGCAGCAAGCAGATGGGAGGCTCTGTCTCAAATTCCCTCTTGATGGCTCTTGTGACTCCTCACCACCTTCTCACTCTGCTGGCCACTTCGCAGGTTAGATCTGCTGCACGGCGTCCTTAGCATAGTCATGTCGAGCAGATTTGGGCTGTCCCATCACCCTGTCTGGTTTGGCTGCAGCTCTGGGGATGCAGGAGTGCTTCAGCTGCCCAGAGCAATGCTGAACTGCTGGGCCATAGCCCAGCTTTAGAAATGCCCTCCTTATCCCGTCCATCTATTTCTTTGGTCTGCTTTCTCCTTCTGGGAGAGGGGGGGCTGAAGTCAAAATCAGAGGTGTTCAGATGTAGTTCTTGGGGCATGATTTAAGGCAGAAGATATCCCCTTATCTTCTGTAATTAAATGTATGCGACTGGCAGAAAAGCGTGTTGTCCAGCTATGCTGATGAGCTATGTATCAGAAATAAGAAGTGCACAATAAAGAGCTGTGAGTCACTCTAAAATTAACATTACATCCACAAGCATTTTACAGATGGGGCGGTGGGAGATAAAAAGGTACCTTTGTGTAATTGGTCACTATGCTCAGTTCACCTGCAAGAGGTAGTGAGTGTATCGTTGTGTATTGTACACAGAGGGGTTTCTATGTTGAATTTTAGTAAGAGGAAAAGAGATAGGGGAGAGAGAGGAAGGCTGATAGGTGTTTCTGAAGCATGGAGCTGCAAGTGGCGGATAAAGGCTCCCTAGTGGGATAGGAGCAGAGAAAACAGTTTTAGCAACCCATTGGAGAGAGCTACATGCCATCACACAGACTATCCAGGTCTGGAAGGAAAGGCAGGGCTGGAGAACACAGATTGCTGCCTGCCACAAGCACAGTCCTCACAGTCGCTCTCTGCAGCTGTTTGCAGCAGCCTCAGCCTTGTGGGACAACAAATGGAGGTGAAAGCCAGCTTCGACTTCCATCATTTGGAGGTGATGCTGAGCAGTCTGGCCTGACTCCTGAAGGTGCTGAGCCCAGGATGGAGCACTGCATCCACCTTCTCTTCAGTTTTTTTAGAATTGAGTTTCAGCTCCATGTGGGCAAAGCTGTATCATTCCCACAGTGCTTGCTCTACCTCCACATTCCTGCTAGTGCTCTTCTACGTATTTATCTTAGCTGTTCTGGAAACTGTAATATGGCAAATCATCCTGTGCGGGTATCTTGTGTGAGATTCCTTGCAGCCAAAGGTCAGACACGGGTCTGGATTTGGGTTTTGATCTTCACAAGAGTAAAACTTGCCTTTTCCTTGCAGGCAGTGTCCTTTGTCCCATTTCTGCATCTCAGAGTTTAAGGCACACATAGAGTCAGATTTGCTATTTGTGGATTGATCGATGGCCATTCAGCTTGTGTAGGTCTACTGAAACACCAAAATCAGCCCATTGCCCCAAGGAAGGAGCCAAAGTGTGCAAGATCTACAGAAGCCATGAGCATGAGCACCACTCAGGCTGCGGCGTCATCTCTGGCAGCTGCCTTTCCTGGGTGCACTTGGTTTGCAGTTTATTTGCCATCGTTCTGAAACTAATTCGGAAGGTAATGATTAACTACTGTCAGAAAGCACGCAGAGGAAGAGGAAAGACCTCTCTAATTGTGTTTTGACATTTTTGACATCAGCAATTCTTTGGAAGGAAGGAGAAAAAGGAAACAAAACAAAGTCTTTTCAGTCAGGATTTTCTGCTCTTTGTTCTCTTTGGATAAGAAAAATCAGGTTGCAGTGAAGGTAATGCTACGTGCAGAACCAAAACTTGCTTCCCAAGAAAGAGTTTTCATGTGCTCAGCTCCCATCCAAAGGCAGTTTTGAAGTAATTTCTGCTCCTGTAAAGCAAGCATAGTCTTTGCAATTGAAATGGCACTTGGGCTTCCGCAGGACATCGGTACTTTGCACTATCTCACTGACTTCAGGGACGTGATGCTAGGATTTGCTTAATCATGAAATCACAGAATGGCCTGGGTTGAAAAGGACCACAATGATCACCAAGTTTCAACCCTCTGCTATGTGCACATTCGCCAACCACCAGACCAGGCTGCCCAGGTCTGTCCTAACCCAGCAAGAGGTCAGCACTGCATACAGGTTTTGCTGCACCTGGTAAAGAGCCGTTAACAAATGGAATAGCACCTCTGGCGGTGTACC